>NW_016814428.1:1612988-1658933 GCF_001698545.2 Rhinopithecus bieti | reverse complement strand
ACTATATAATTTATAAATATTATATATAAAATATATGTGTTATGGTAGAGAGTATTACCCATGTAGACATCAAAACTAATCAAACATCAAGATGCAAATAAAATAATAAAATTATTTAGGAGCATGAAATACTTTATTACCAAGTAATGAGTAAACTATGAGGTACAGTTTTTTTCTGCGGGTGGGGGTTGTTTTGTTTTTTGAGGCAGAGTCTCACTCTGTCACCCAGGCTGGGAGTGCAGTGGCGTGATCTTGGCTCACTGCAACCTCTGCCTCCCAGGTTTGAGCGATTCTCCCACCTCATCCTCCTGAGTAGCTCAAACTACAGGCATGTGCCACTCACCTGGCTAATTTTGGTATGTTTAGTAGACAGGAGGTTTCACCATGTTGGCCAGGCTGGTCTCCAACTCCTGACCTCAGGTGATCCGCCTAACTCAGTCTCTCAAAAAGTGCTGGGATTGCTTTGAGTATGGGTGTGAGCCACCACGCCCAGCCGAGAGGCGTATTTGCTTTGATATTCACAAACGCAAACACTAAGATTGGTAGAGAGCCTCATTATACTTCCTTAACCTATTAGCTTACACTAGTATTATGGAGGGAAAATTACGTTATCAAGCCTATAAAAGTTTTGCCATTTTAATCTTAAATATAATCTATATAATATTATTCCAATTTTTTCTAATTTATGAAGCATATTTCATAGAAAATAGGGTAGAAATGGTATATTACATAATAAGGCTTTAAGGTTTTACTTTGTTCTGAATTTATTTTGTTTTATAAATTAGTGACAAGTTATTATTGGTTAGCCGGGCTGATTGAGATATTCAAGAGGACCAAATCTTTATTTGGTCATTTTTATTTCAATTGCTTACTGTGTTAGTCCATTGTCACACTGCTATAAAGAACTACCTAAGACTGGGTAATTTATGAAGAAAAGAGGTTGAATTGACTCACAGTGCCATATGGCTGGGGAGCCCTCAGGAAACTTACAATCAAGGCAGAAAGTGAAGGGGAAGTAAGGACCTTCTTCACATGGTGGCAGGAGAGAAAGGGAGCGAGCAGGAAGTGCCACACTTTAAAACCATTGGCTCTCAAGAGAACTCACTGTCATGAGAACAGCATGGGGGAAACTGTCCCCATGATCCAGTCACCTCCCACCAGGTACCTCCCGTAACACGTGTGGATTACAATTCAAGATGAAATTTGGGTGGGGGCACAGAGTCAAACTATATTACTTCCTATTAGTCAGTAGCTCAGAGAAAATTCTGATAGTCTTTCTGCAGATCTGATACTATAAATAATGAAAAATATGTTTCATAGCAGGCAAAGTTCTGATAGAAAAATAAACGCTCAAGTAGAAGGCTAACAATTAGAATAATTCTGCTCATGACCCTCTTTTTTAAGAAAATAGGCTGGGTGTAGTGGCTCATGCCTGTAATCCCAGCACTTTGGGAGGTCGAGGCAGGCAGATCACCTGAGGTCAGGAGTTTGAGATCAGCCTAGCCAACATGGCAAAACCCCGTCTCTACTAAAAATACAAAAATCAGCCAGGCGCCGTGGTGGACACCTGTAATCCCAGCTACTTGGGAGACTGAGGCAGGAGGATCGCTTGAATCCAGGAGGCGGAGGTTGCAGCGAGCCAAGATCGTGCTACTGCACTCCAGCCTGAGCGACAGCACCAGACTCTGTCTCAAAAAAAAAAAAAAAAAAAGGAAACAAATAACCTAAGACATTCTCCTTGAAAACTGGCAATACTGAAGACTCACATTTTTAAATAATATAGTTTAATTGTTCAGTATAAACTATACATAATGAATATATATGTATCTGAGTATGTATATGTATATATCTGAACTTTTTATTTATATTAAATTCAGATCCTTTGACACCTTCAGAATCAACTCAAGAGTTACATGCATCAGGTAAGTGATATTACCTTATCTAAGCATCAGTAACCACCTAGTAATCCAGTAATATTGACAACTATAAATACTATAAATTTCCAGCTTCTGGGTGCTCATAAGTATTCATATATTTAATATCATATAATAAAATATTCAAAAGTTGACTGAATTGTTTTCTTGTCACAGATAGTTTAATGATTGCCTAATTTCAATTCTTTCATATTTTATTCTCCAGAGGTTGGAAATATTTTTTAATTTCCCAAAGCATCTGAAATTTCCTTAATTTGTATCATAAATGAAATTCCCAGATATATATAATAACACGCTTGTTCGATGTAACTGACTTTATTTGATACGTGTCTTTTCCTAAACCACAACCTGGTTTGATCAATCTTGTTAAGACAGAGGATATTCGTATAAGTTTATTTTATCTGAAATAGGTTAGTAACTTAAAATGGTCTAGGCAAACCTTTTCTGTAGTCATAGATGGGAATTTAAAAGTTGTGTTCTATTCCTGGATCTTCAGTATTACGATGTCACTGAGAAATTTATTTAACCTGAAGCCCTGTGAATTTTCATATTCAGTAGCTTCTTTATGGACTAAAAAAGTCAGTATGTTTAATTTGCTATTGGTCATCTATGAGCTGGAATATTCTAATAGTTCATTATATTAATCATACCTCCCTTATGGGTTGTCCTGCAGATTAAATGGGATAATACACATAAAGTGCTTAGCCTAGTGCTGGCAGACAGCAGGTTGTATACATGGGTGCTAGTACTACTGTTTTCCCCCAGCCTTACTGAGGTAAAATTGACAAAAATTGAGTGCGGTGGCTCACGCCTGCAATCTCAACACTTTGGGAGGCCGAGGCAAGCAAATCACTTCAGGCCAGGAGTTCGACATCACCCTGGCTGGCCAACAGGCAAAACCCCATCGCTACAAAAAATAGAAAAATCAGCTGGGCGTGGTGGCACATGCCTGTAACCTGACCTTCTTGGAAGGTTGAGGCACAATAATCGTTTGAACCCTGGTAGCAGAGGTTGCAGTGAGCCAAGATCGTGCCACTGCACTCCAGCCTGGGCAACACAGCGAGACTCTGTCTCAAAAAATCATAATAATTTTATATATTTAAGGTGGAAAACATGATGTTTTGATATATGTATGCATTGTGAAATGATTACTACAATCAAGCAAACACCTCATATAGTTTTGTTTTTTATGTCTGTATGATTAAAATAATTAAGGTCTACTCACTTAATAGATTTCAAATACACAATATTATATTATTAACGATTCTTACTTTGCTACATATTTGACCTCCACAATTTATTCATCTTATAACTGAAAGTTTGTATCCTTTGACTAAAATCCACCTCTCATTTCTCCCATTCACCAGCCC
Organism: Rhinopithecus bieti; assembly: GCF_001698545.2. Classification (NCBI taxonomy): domain Eukaryota; kingdom Metazoa; phylum Chordata; class Mammalia; order Primates; family Cercopithecidae; genus Rhinopithecus; species Rhinopithecus bieti. The sequence goes on along the minus strand of NW_016814428.1, from coordinate 1,655,629 downwards.
ATGGCAACCATCTTTCTACTCCATGCTTCTATGAGTTTAACTTCTTTAATTTTTTTGTAGAAACTTATGGGAGTACAAGTATAACTTTGTTACATACATAGATTGCATAGTGGTGAAGTCAAGGCTTTTAGGATATCCATCATCCAAATAATGTACTTTGTACCTATTAAGTAGTCTCTTATTGTCCACCAGAGCTTGACTTCTTTAGATTCCACATATTAACTGAGATCATGCAGTATTTGTCATTCTGTGTTTGGCTTATTTCGCTTAGCATAATGACTTTTAGGTTCACCTGCACTGTCACAAATGGTGGGATTTTCTTTTTTTCTTTTTTTTTTTTTTTTTTTTTTGAGGCTGACTACTACTCCATTGCATGTATATACCATTTTTAATCCATTCATCTATGGATGGTCACCTAGGTTGTTTCCATAGCTTGGCTATTGTGAATAATTCTGCAACGTATCTCTTCAACATGATGATCTGAATTCTTTTGGATATATACCCAGAAGTTGGATTGCTAGATCATATGGCAGCTCTATTTTTACTTTTTTGAGGACCTTCTATACTGTTTTCTATAATGAACGTATTCCACCAACCATGTACAAGGGTTCCCCTTTCTTTACACCCTCACCAACACTTGTTCTCATTTGACTTTCTGATAATAGCCATCCTAAAAGGTATGAGGTAATAGTGAGTTGTGGTTTTGATTGGCATTTCCCTGATGATCAGTGATATTGATATTGAGCACTTTTTCTGTATCTTTTGGCCATTTGTATGTCTTCTTTCAAAAAATGTCTATTCAGATCCTTTGCCCATTTTTAAAACTTGGTGGGGTTTTTGTTTGTTTGTGTGTTGCTATTATGTCATATGAGTTCCTTGTAGGGTTTGGTTATCAGTCCTTATCAGATATACGGTTTGCAAGCATTTTCTCCCAATCTGTAGTTTGCTTTTTCATTTTGTTGATTGCTTCCTTTGCTGTCCAGAAACTTTTTAATTTTATATAATCCTACTTGTTTATTTTGCTTTTATTGACTGTGTTTTTGGGGTGATATTCATAAAATCATTGTGAATGCCAGTGTCAAAGAGCTTTCTCCCTACGTTTTCTTGTAGGTGCAAGTACTACTATTAATGGTTACATTTTAAAAACCCTTTGGACAATTTGAATAAATCCACTATTACTGGAAATTTTAACATTCTTTTCTCTGTAATTCGGGCTCAAAATTTGGCAGTGCCATTTCTCTCTCCTTGCTCCCTCACATACTTAAGTCAACTTTTCCTAGTGATTTACCACTCAGTTTCTGCTACCCCAGCCCAGATATCACGTTGTCACTTGTCCCCTCCTTCCCCCATTGCTACAATGTCCTGTACTGTATCCCTCACCCCACATCTCCCCACAGTCTAATTCATTTACACCCTACCACACCATATTAATAAGTCAGTAAAGCATGAGCCTTATCAGGGCACTGATCTCAAAGCTGTCCGTGTGTTAGCATTTCTTACAGAATTAAATACAAATGGAGAGGGACCTAGATGGCAGCTAAGGAAATTGTACTGTTCTCCATCATCTAGCCCCAGCCTCTCAAGCCTAATTCTCTCACCATTCCTTTTAGCCATTGTGCTTATTGATTCCCACATACCCATGCTCCCCTCCATACCTGCTCCCTTCCATACCTGTGCTTTCAGAATTCTGTGCCATTGAAAATCCAGTGGCTTCTCCCAGCCTCCTGTCCCTTCTCCACTGCCTCCGTCTGTTCCCATAAAGATCTGCACCTCCAAATTTTAAGTATCCTCAAAGGCTCATCTTGATGGATTCCTACTTATATCCTGATTACTCCAAGCAGAAAATGTGTTTTCCCCTCTCAACTCCTGTAATCCTGTAAATATGCTGGATTATGGGATTCAGAAGTTGATGTCGTGTGTTAGTTTGTACCCGTATTTGTGTTTGTATACACAGAATAGTCCCCTTACTGAATGCTCCTTGAGGATACAACACACCTCATTTCTGTAGCAAGACTGTATTCCTGAATCCCTCCTAATAGTGGAAGAAGTTGATGGTAGTTGTTTGGTATATCTGTCTCAATTACAAAGTGATCATTTGATTTTCAATAACGTGAGTTATTTTCCTTCCTCACAAAGAGATGCCTGAGTATTCAGTCACAAATGAATTTTGTCGCAAACACTTCTTAATCGGAATTCTGCTCCGAGAAATTGGCTTTGCCCTGCAGGAAGACCAAGATGTCAGACACTTAGCTTTAGCTGTCCTAAAAAATCTAATGGCTAAGCATTCGTTTGATGATCGATACAGAGAGCCAGTAAGTGATCTTCCTTTCTCCCTTCCCTAAACACTATTTAATGGCTCACTGCATTAAATGCATATGAAACCGACAAGCCTATTGATTTTTACGTGAATCATTTCTTTTGGCTACCTTTTCACCTAGAGAAAACAGGCCCAGATAGCAAGTTTATACATGCCCCTGTACGGCATGCTCCTGGACAATATGCCAAGGATTTATCTGAAGGACCTGTATCCTTTTACTGTCAACACATCTAATCAGGTACGTTTGCACAATAAGTCGCATTTCGATGTTAATAGTTTGTCTTTTTAAAATTATTTTTTGCCCTGGGTAACCATTTCTTCTCATCTGTGAACATACTAGGCATTGAACAACACTTTCTGCTATGTACTCACATCAGTGGGTCATTTGTTCCAGATATGTCCCTTTAGCCTTCCGCCTGATCCACCCTTCAACATTTGGCTTTCATTTCCCTCTGTTCTCTGTATCAGTTTCCAATTCTTTCCAGCTTTTACAGTTTCCTCTGTTGCAATCATGGCCCCTTCCTCAGTGGACACCTTCTCCTACCACTTTCTACATTACCTACATCCCCACCTGGTGTCAGAATAAATAGCCAAGTGCCTTATTTGTAGTCACAACCCAGGAATAACTATAATCCTTCCTCCACTGAGACACCACAGTGACTACGCACAATCCGCTAGAGATCTGTTGCCTGTGTTCTAATCTCAGATGAAATAACCCACTGCTGAATCCAGTATCTAAGGAAGGTATTACCATCTAGGAGTTAGGAGCTATGCTATGGATTTTTTTTTTTTTACCTTGTTCGAATCCCAGCAGTATCAGTGAAACAAGTAAAACAAGAGCTATCTTGAAACAGTAAAACAAGAGCTATCTTGAATGCCAGTCCCAGTCTATCTGGGTGGCTGGAGATAAGTTAGCCAACCTCCTTAGGACTCCATTTCCTTCATTATAATACAGAATAAAATACCTAAATCACAGTGTCTTTATGAGGATTAAATTGTATACTAGAAAACATTTATTATAGAGCCTGGCAAACAATAAATATTTAAAATGTAGTTGTAGGCCAGGTATAGTGACTCACATCTCTAATCCCAGCAACTTTGGGAGGCCAAGATGGGAGGATCACTTGAGGCCAGGAGTTTAAGACCAGCTTGGGCAACATAGCAAGACCCCACCTCTACAAATAAGAAATTTTAAAAATTAGCTGGGCATGGTAGCACATACCTATAGTCCCAGCTACTCAAGAGGTTAAGGGCAGGGGGATCCCTTGAGTCCAGAGGCTGAGGCTGCAGTGAGCTATAATCATGCCATTGCACTCTAGCCTGGGTAACAGTAAGTTCCTGCCTCTTAAATAATGAAATAGAATAATTAAAATAAAATAAAATTTAGTTGATAATAATAGTAATGTACATAAGATAACTCATGGTAATAATGATATCCATAATGTGATCCATGAATATATACATAACCAATCCAGCCATGTGGTCTACGTATCTGTATCTAAAAGATTGTTTCTACAACATTATAAAAAAGTCACATAAATCAAATTATAACTACAAGTATGGTTTTGGCTGTATTTGTTTTCACTGCCTACTTTAGCAGAAAACCTTTGAGGGGATATAAAAGAGCAAATTAAATATCACTTAATTGGAAGTGTAATGAAGAAGGCATATGTGGGTTAACAATGTTGAAACGGAATACCGTGATTCCCATTAATCTTTACTATACTTTGAATACAGGGGTCTAGAGATGATCTAAGCACCAACGGAGGATTTCAAAGCCAGACAGCTATGAAACATGCAAACTCTGTGGATACATCATTTTCTAAAGATGTTTTAAATTCCATAGCAGGTACTTCAGATCTTCTGAGATCACTTATTTTTAACACTCATCCATGTTTACATTGTATATCATTGTGCTTTTTACTCAGTCCATAATTTATTATGCATAATCTATGTGGCAAAGTATACTACATTTATACAACCAAAGAGTCTTTTTACATATTTTTTTGAATTCCATCCAGTGACTTCCTCTTCTACTTAGTGTTCATTATTACTTGGCTTAAGGAGCAGCCTACTTAGATGTTATCAAATTACTTTATTCTGGAAACCATCTTTAAGTTTTCATTGCAGACCTTTTAAAATATAATGGATTTTCAACTTCAAGGATTATTTTTAAGAACTGTTTTGGAAATGTCATTTCAATTTCTCATGAACAATCAAAAGTTGAAAGCTCCTTCCCAAAAGTATCTTTATGAACTTTCACTAAAGCATTTTTAGAACAAGAGCTATCTTGAATGCCAGTCCCAGGTGCTGTTATGTTGGTCTTTCACAACACTGCTGCCACCTCAGTAATCAGCATCTTTTTGGTTCATCATGTGAAGCTTTTGTGTGTATGTGTGCCCATACATCTCATTCCCATATGTGTGCTGTGGCTTGTGTTTGCAGCATTTTCATCAATAGCTATTTCTACAGTAAACCATGCTGACTCCAGAGGATCTTTAGCAAGTCTTGACTCCAATCCAAGTACCAATGAGAAGAGCAGTGAGAAGACGGACAACTGTGAAAAGGTACGGCTTCCCTCTCAAACCTACTCATCATTACAAGGCAGAGGTCACTCACTCTCACTCAATCCTGATTGGTTCTTGAATTCCCAGATCCCAAGACCCTTGTCTTTGATTGGCTCAACTCTTCGATTCGACAAGTTAGATCAAGCAGAAACCAGGAGTCTCCTGATGTGTTTTCTTCACATTATGAAAACAATTTCGTACGGTAAATAGAACTCTTTAAAATTAATTTTTTTGAAAAAAGGAAAAAGAAAACCTGCAGATTCTCATGCTATGTGGTGTTTCCTTTTAGAGACTCTGATTGCCTACTGGCAGAGAGCTCCCAGTCCAGAGGTGTCCGACTTCTTCAGCATCTTGGAGTAAGTTTTAGAGTTGATGACATAACACTTTTTTCTGGAAATTTCTAAATTGTCCACTATACCATGTTTCATTCAAGAACCCATATAGTAAGTTATCAATAATAACACATGAACTATTTAAAGAAAATTTAATATTTTTCTTTCAATATACTTAGATGAACAGTTTATATAATGAAAGAATATGAATAATTAGAACGTGTTTTTTTTTTTGTTTCTAGCGTTTGTCTTCAAAATTTCAGATACCTAGGAAAACGCAACATAATAAGGTAATAGTTTTAAATTCCAATAGGTGAACCTGGTCTTTTAAAAAGCATATGACATGTATTAACATATCAGGTTAGAGTTATAAATATATGTTAGAAATCTTAAAATGCAAATAAGGATTGTTAGGTTGACTTCACATTAGACATAGAAGTTTGAAGATTGCCTCATACACATTGTATATCTAGGAATAGTTCATGTTATCTAGGGAGAAAAGCACAAAAGCACAAATTTTTGAAAGAAAACTACATTTCATGTATCTTCAGAACGGATTTATCATTATATAGATATAACCTGGAAGATACCTATTTCAGAAGACATTTCCAGTAAACTAAAAAAAAAAAAAAAAAACAAGTAATCTGGAATAACTTTGCACTGTCATAATTTTCTCATGAGACAACAATGTTTGAAGCACCTTCACTAAATCCCAATTTCTGATTTCCGAAAGAAAACAGGGTTTTATTTTTGACTAATTCACAGCATGTAAACCATTTCATTGTGCAGTAATTGTTTTGTCAGTTGCCATTCATTTTTATATGTAAATTACAAACACTGAGCTATGATTAAAACTTCCATTTTCATTGCAGAAAAATTGCTGCTGCATTTAAATTTGTGCAGTCCACCCAGAACAATGGAACTCTCAAAGGATCCAATCCTTCCTGCCAGACATCAGGTCTCTTGTCGCAATGGTAATGTCACATTTGCTTGGTATTTAAAATTATATATAACTCTGTGTATGTGTCTATATATGCACATGTCAGAGGTAGACACACACACACATATTTCTATTTATATATTCAAATCAAGTGCAGATTTCAAGTAACTATGTGTCTATCTAAAGAAACTTCCTAGATACTTTACTGTCTGCCCTACTGGCTGGTAAAGACCAAAGATAAATGTGTGCACTTAGAGCACAATCCCTTGCATAGACTGAACATTAATGAGTATTTTCATTTAATGAAACCTGAGACCTAGGCCCAATAAATGCCTCTTTTAATGCTAGCTAATCTTCCAGTGACAAACCAAAATGTGGGATCATGTCTCCCTAGGCTTTTCAGTAATTATAATATTTTTGCAATGTTCTTGAAGCTGAAATTGTTTCTTAAAGGGTCAAAGGCAATGAGGAAGCATGGATAGTCCCATAACCTCACTTTAGATTTCCTAGTCATTAGACTGATTTGACTAGCAGATAGGACCTGGAGTCATCCTTCACCAGCCTAACCAATGGGAAACATTTGCCCTGAAATTCTACCTAGAGCTCCTCTGGGTCTCGTAAATGAGAATTCTTTGCTAAAATTATCCCCACTTTGATTTATTCTTCCCACAGGTATCATCATAATATATATTATGAATATTTTAGAACGGATTTTAGAAGGAAATATGAAAGTAATACATAGCGAATAAATCGTAAAATAAATTTTGCCTCCCTCCATGGGAATCCTTTGAAATTGCCCCCTTGTGAAAAGTAAATGAAAAAAAAATGTAATGGACATTTTTTGCAAATAATAATAGAATAGAGGAAAATAAAGAATTAGTTTCCATGTTTAATAATAATAGTGAGCCACCTGAGGTCACTCAGGTTTTGTAGATGGGTGGTGGTTTAGATTTCAGGCTGCTTCTGAAACATCTGGACGGGTCCTGGCCATTTCTGTCCCTCACCTCCTAGAAACCAGGGCTTTTCCTCCACAAGTTCAGTCTGTACTACACTCAAAACCTAGAAATAAGCCAATCCAAATGCCTAAGACCTCCAGCCAAGGAATCACTCACTCTTTCTAGCTGCAGGAATGACCCAGGCTCCCCTGGCTATTGAAAGCCAAAGTCACATCTCCTGGGCCTCCACCCACCCAGGTTTTTGGATTTAGCCAGAACCAAAACAGCCTTTTAGAGTGGGAGAAAGAGTCATTTTTAGGTTAAGGCTTAAAGGAGGAATTAGGAAATACTTCAGGGTATTTCCAAATGCTGCTTTCTTTACATAAGTGTTTTTATAAATAGTTTTTATGACAGCACATATCCCAAGAATTATCAACCTATTTCCTTGGCCAAATGATAAAGTCAGGAGTGGGAAATATTCCCACTGCCACAGTAACGCTGGCTTATTTTTCCCAGCTGGAAATGCCATGGGGTGTTGAATGAGTCATTGCAGGCCATTGTCATTGCCCTGGAAGCACAGAGGCACAGAAGTCCTTCAACTACCTACCTCCCACAACCATCACATGTCAGCCCCCTGTGGACATGACACCAGTGAAATGGCAAATCAACAGGAATGTCCAAATACAAATACCTTGGAAAGCAAGGGTTGCTTTAGAACCCGATTTTACACTTTATCTCTTTAAAAATAAGTTGATGCATCTGAGCTATACAATACTGTACTTTTTAATGTCCACCACTGGCTACTGATCAGCCAGTAGCCAACTTAACATTCATAGAATTATTTATGAAAGAATATATTTATTTCATAAATAATAATGAATATGCTTGAATAGATTTCACTCAAGGATCTGTTATTCTATAGATTATCCTTCTGAATGCTATTTTGGCTTAAATAAAATTTCTCCAAAAGTACTTTAAAAAGTCCCTCTCATCATGTCACCTGTAATTAATATTTGTAATAAAAGTTGCTTTCCAAACTAGTTTTAATGTTTGACTCAATCTAGAACATTTGAATGAACAAGTATTATTTGGCTGTAACATCCCTAAAATAACTCTAATCACTTTTCTTATTTCATTTTCAGGATGCACTCCACTTCCAGTCATGAAGGCCATAAGCAACACAGATCACAAACTTTACCTATAATTCGAGGCAAAAATGCACTTTCTAACCCCAAACTCTTACAGATGTTAGACAATACCATGACCAGTAAGTAAACCGAAATAACAGGAACAAGATGGTTACCAGTTTTTCTCTAGGTATGTGTAGGACATGAAATGCACTAAAACCACTGCTTTTAAGGTTTGCTGTAGCTCTGGAAATATTTCTTAAAGGAAAGACTCACCAGGGAGTGGTTAAAAAAATGTGTAGTGCCCTATGGTGAAGAAAGGGGAAAGGCAAAACCCTCAATATCATATGTTTAGCATAGCTCCCTTGGAAACAAGTGACTTTCAGCATTGTGCAGGTTATGGAGGCTGCTGTCAAACAGATGATTACTGCTTCCTCTGTGGGGAGGGGATAAAGTTGCCAATGTCCCAGAAGCAGCAACGGTGACATCTTGAACCTAGAGAGGCACACACTCCAGCTTGTGAATGAGGGTAAAATGGAGGCCAGCGTTTTGTAAGCATGTAATTTGAGGACTAAACTCTGACCTTTTCTCTTCTCTTGCCTAAATTCTTAAAAGAGGCCTGGAAAGTCACACCAGTCTCATCAGAGGGGTTTTAGTTAACCCTATATAACATGGCTTACTTTCCAACCTGACTGTGGCATAACATCACATGAGAGATAAAGAAAGAAATCAAAATATTTTACTCCCAAATATATATATATTTTTTGCCATATCTTGAAACAGCCTTGCAGAGTTGTCTCTTATGGGGAAAAAATTGCATTCTGTAAAGAATCCCCTTTCCCTCTTCATGTCCTTTTCTTGATCCAGGAGAGAATCAACTGAGAGTCTGGCACCTTTTTCGGTCTGATAAGAAACATTTACAATCTCTTCTCTCTCTAAAGTCTGCCATCTGGAGGCTTTATCTACATAATAAGAACGTTGGTCTCCACAATCCCCTTTCTTAGCCCAGACATTTCCTTTCTATTGATTCCTGGTCTCTATCATAAACTCTTTCAACCAATCGCCAATCAGAAAATCTTTGAATCCACCCATAAGTGCCCCTCTCCCCGACTTTCAGTTGTCCCGCCTTTCCAGACCAGACCAATGTACATCTTACATGTCTTGATTGATGTCTTATGTGCCCCTAAAACATATAAAACCTAGCTGTAGCCCAAACACCTTGGGCACATGTTCTCAGGGTTTCCTGAGGGCTGTGTCACAGGCCATGGTCACTCATATTTGGCTCACAATAAATCTCTTCAAGTATTTTACAGAATTTGACTCTTTTCATTGACAGATTGTTAGCAATTATGGGCACGTGGCCCACAGTTACTTGTTTGGAGGTATTTGCCTCAATCTATAAATACACTTTGTGACTTTCCAAGGGGACATAAAGACTGTCCACTGAGACTGCACATTTGGTCTACTAGCCCAGAAGCCTGGAACTTGAGACAGCCTGATTATGAAAGAAATATGACCCTGTCTTTGGCCAAAGTAATGGAAAATAACTCAGAAGCAATGGAAATCCCACAACTGATATATGCAAAGGGCACGCACACTAGTGTGTGTACTCTAGTACTTTTAATTCAGCCAATGAAGAAACTGAACAAACAAAAGCACTTTGATTTAATAATTAATCTAAATGCCAGTAAACTTTGAATACATTGTAATGAAAGGAAATACTTTATAGGGTACAAAGCATTGTCTTAGACTTTTATGCATGTTTTATTTTTTATTTTATAGGCAACTCCAATGAAATAGACATTGTGCATCACGTAGACACTGAGGCCAATATTGCTACGGAGGTTTGCCTCACTATTCTAGACCTGTTATCCCTCTTCACTCAGACTCACCAGGTGAATATGATAACATTTTCTGCAAAAATGATGAAATTTGAGGTAGAAAACCATGTGAAGTCAAAACATGTTTTTTAAAATTATTTATGAAATCAATTAACCTTATATAAATCAACCTAAGCATGAGTGGAAAACATGTTAAAGATGAGATTTTGATTTTATCACAGGTTGACTAATGTTTGCTTGATATGTACATGTATGCATTTCACTATTGTCAAATAGTCTTTCTTCCTCATTTATCTTGCTTCACTCTCAGGCAAGCTGGGCTGAGTGGGAATGTGACTCTGTACTTTTTCAGTAGAAAAGGAAGAGATAAATGGCCCTGTGTATTAAATTTACAGCTAGATCTAAAGAAAACTAATTATGTTGAACATCTTTTTGTGTGCTCATTTGACATTCAGATATCTTCGATGAAATGATTATCACTGCTTAGAATGGCTAAAATTAAAAAGACTGACCATCCAAAGTTTTGGCAAGGATATGGAGAAACTAGAACTCCCATTTATTGACAGTGGGAATGCAAAATGGTAAAAGGAGAACAGTATGGCAGTCTCTGAAAAGTTAATCATACATCTATCATATGACCAGCCATTCCAATACTATAATAAGTATTTACCCAGGAGAAGTGAAAGCATATCTCCACACAAAACTTTGTACACAAATATGCATGGCAGCTTTAACAGAAAAAAAAAAAAAAAAAAAAAACTAGAAACAACTCAAGTATACATCAACAGGTGGATAGATTTAAAAATCTGTGGTATATCCATACAATAGAATACTACTCAGCAGTTAAAAGAAATAAACTACTGATCCATGCTATAACATGGGTGAAACCCAAGAAACCAAATTTAAAAACAGTATATACTATATTACTCAGTGTATATTATTCCATTTATATGAAATTTTACAAAACGCAGACTATAGAAACAAAAAGCAGATCAATGGTTGCCTAGGGATATGGAGGAAGGATGGGAGGAAGGAATTACAAAAAAAAAAGTATTTAAAAACTTTTGAGAGTGATAGATATGTTCATTATCTTGATTGTGGTGATGGTTTCATGGGTGTATGTGAGTGTTAAACTTATTAAATTATACATGTCACATGAGTTCAATTAATTGTATGTCAATTATATTTCAATAAAGCTAACAAAAACATTTGCAGCTCTACCAAATGAGCTTAAATACCTAGGCTAGCACATTAAAGATTGAGCCAGGAGCAGCTGTGGTGGCTCATATCTGTAATTCCAGCACTTTGGGAGGCCAAGGAGGGAGGATCACTTGAGCCCAGGAGTTCAAGACCAACCTGGGCAATATAGTGAACCTTCATCTTTACAAAAAAATTTAAAAATTAGTCAACTATGGGGACACATGCCTGTAGTCCCAGCTATTCGGAAGGCTGAGGTGGGAGGATCACTGGAGCCCAGGAAGTGGAGGTTGCAGTGAGCTATGATGGTGCCATGACACTCCAGCTTAGGTGACAGAGTGAGACCTTTTCTCAAAAAAAAAAAAAAAGATTGAGCCAGGAAAATTTGGATTCTTTGAATAAAGTCTATACAGAACAGCATAATTATGCCAAGAAAGCCCTATTGCAGGTGAAATGTCAGCATGGTGGTAAGAGAAAGTAATGACTGTATTGATTCTTTATTGGGCTATGAAAATGTCACTCAAATCTCACAAATTTTAAGGACTTTACTAGTGCCTTCAAGAACCTGTGACCTCATCTCCCATTTCTCCCCTGACCCCACCCCACTTGCCATTACACCAGCTACTCTGCTTTTCTTTCTCAACCTTGAACTCATAAGCTCCTTTCCCAATCAAGGCCCTTGTACTAGCTGTTTCTCCCCCATGGGACAATTCTCCCAGATCTCTCCAGGGCAGGCCTCTTGAGCTCACGTGACAATTTTCCATTAGAGAGGTCTTTGCAGACTACCCTATGGAAGTAATTCTACCCTCAAAGCAACTGCTTTCAATCACATCATCTGAGTCTATTTCAATTTGTCATGTTTTTTCAATCACTGCTATGTAAGTTTCACAGTAAACATCAACTATGTCTCCTTGTTCAATCCTTTATTTCTAGAACAGTGCCTCACCATGTGATAGGTTCACAACAAACATTTTTTGATAGAATACAAATTTTCTTTCACTTATCCTGAATAACATCTGCATTGAATTTCCAGAGACAACTCCAACAATGTGACTGTCAAAATTCATTGATGAAAAGGGTCTTTGATACCTACATGCTCTTTTTCCAAGTCAATCAGTCAGCCACAGCGCTGAAGCATGTGTTTGCCTCCTTGAGACTGTTTGTATGCAAGGTAAGGATCCTCTAGGTTTCCGTGAAGTTTAGGTAGGATGACAGTAAACCCATAGAACAGTAAACCCATAGGAATCCCTGCGTCTTTCAGTAGGGAGGGAAGAAGGATTGTTTTCTTCAATTTGGGTTTTATTAGACACTGATTCCTGGTCTCAAAATGAGTGCACAGCCTTGACAATATGTCTGCTCAAATACCAGAAGATACTAGCATCTGGTGACAATTAGCATCTGGTCACCAATTCTTTGAGTTGTTATCTGTGTTTGCAGCACCAAGTTAGGTAGAATGCACCCCTTGAACTGGCATATCCATCCATATCAAGTTCAAGATTCCACATTAAAGTGGATACAGCCACCGCCTTTGAGGACACTTGTAAATAAGACCTGTGATTTTAACAATGTCAGATGAATTGAGGTCATTTCAAAGCTCTCATTCCGTTATTTTGGACTGTCATCAGTTACTGATACAAAGGATACTTATACAATGTAGAGAACAATTGTGTCTAGGAAAAAAAGACAAATGCTAACATAGACCTTAACAAATTCTATCCTCCTCACTTGCAAATGAAAAAAAAAAAAAAAAAAAAACCCAAAAAAAAAAAAAAAAAAAAAAGGAGAGGGATTTTGTTTGTTTTAGGGAATTTTAAAATATGAGAATGAACAGAGCAAAATGAAGGCATGTTGCTCCCTTCACCCATTCTTTCATTTCTGCAGTTTCCTTCAGCATTCTTTCAAGGCCCTGCCGACCTCTGTGGATCGTTCTGTTATGAAGTCCTAAAATGCTGTAACCACAGGTCACGGTCAACTCAGACAGAAGCCTCAGCCCTTCTGTACTTTTTCATGAGGAAGAATTTTGAATTTAACAAGCAGAAGTCAATTGTCCGGTCCCACTTACAAGTAAGTGCTGCCAATTTTCATTGACACTGTTGTTAAAACCACTGATCTGTTTCAGCAGTGCTTAAAGCCTACTGTCCTCAGGGCAAGCCGTTACTAACTCCTCCACCAAAGTCTTCCTTAAGGACACCCATAGCATTCAGTTCTGTTTAATAGGAGGGGCGCGGCTGGGCAGAAATCAGCAGAGCCCCATCTCACTTGTACTTTCCTTTCTTCTGCCAGGAAATAGAATCACATGGAATAAACAACTAAGGAAACCATGGCTAGCTCCAGCAGGTCAAACCCCACCAAATTCCAAACATAATTTTTTTTCTTCTAGGCATCCAAGATTCCAAGATTCCTGCAGCCTCTCTTAGATATTTAAGATTATAGGAAACACACTAGATTTAATAATACGTTCTGGAGCTTTAATACATAAACACATCTTTTATTGGACCTACAGGGAGAAACTAACAGTACATTTACCCAGCCCAGTGGATTTATTTAAGAAGACTATTTCTGGTCTTGTTTTTGAGAGTTCATTTTTTTCTCTTCCAGCTCATCAAAGCTGTGAGCCAGTTAATAGCCGACGCTGGGATTGGAGGCTCTCGGTTTCAACATTCGCTTGCAATTACCAATAATTTCGCCAATGGAGACAAGCAAATGAAAGTAAGAAATGCTTTGTGGGCTTTTACTACAGAATTTTTTAAAATCTGAAGTGGATGCTTTTTGTGAGATACCAAAATCATAAATATAGATCGGGTACACGCCTGTAATCCCAACACGTTGAGAAACCAAGGCAGGAGGATCGCTTGAGGCCAGGAGTTTGAGTTTGGGGCTGCCGTGAGCTATGATGGCACCACTGCACTCCAACCTCGGTAACAGAGCAAGACCTTTTCTCTAAAAAATAATAATAATTGTTTATTTTGTTTATTGAGACTTTGAGCTTTGAGCCCTCCTCAAAGTAAACTATCAAGTTTATTGTTTGAATCGCTAAGCAGCTCTTACACTTTAAGCATGTGATCTGTTAAGTGGCATTCCCAGTATGCATGGTTGAATGGCCTAGAACAAGATTTACCGTAAATATCCAGAAATACAATGACTCCCTCCTAACTCTGTTTGGGGGAAAATTCATCTTATCTTTTGTTTAGCACTTTCTGAAGACTTCTCCTGTAGTCATTATGCTGAAAAGTCCAAGTCTAGAGCCAGACTTCAGTCATGGCTGGACCCAGGGATTAAAATAATTTTCAGACCCATCCCTCCACTGCCTCAATCTTGCCTCTCTCACTGTCTGTCAGTTCGGCTTTCCTCTTTGTTTACTTATTTCCAGGCAGGTCATCCCCCTGGGCATGTTCTCAGAAATTCGAAGGACCCTGGTAGTATCTTATGAGTAGAAAATCACCTCGTTTGATAGTTCCAATTAAAGTCTCACAACTGAATCTCTTTGATCCAAGCTTAAATCGTATGCTTATCCCTAAACCAATCACTGTAGCCTGGAGGATCAAAAAATAGAATTGGCCAGGCCAGTGTTATGTGCCACCCATGGTCCCTAGGAGTAAAGTCAGACCTGTGCAAATCACATGAACTAGAGTCAGGAAGGGGAATATATCTCAAAGACAATCAGGATGTTTTACCAGAAGAAGGTGTGCTTGAAGACAAAAGAATAGAGCCTCCTGAAATTTTTATCTTCAAATGTGTATATCCACAGTCATAAAACATAGAATGCCCATATATAGAATGCACACATTTATAACTATATATAGAATGCTCCAAACTGTGATGCCTAGCCATAATTAATAGCATAACTTGAAGTCAGTTAACCTACAGGTTCTAAACAGATAATGACCCAGGTTCTCTCTTTTCCAAAGAACAGCAATTTCCCAGCAGAGGTGAAAGACCTGACTAAGCGTATAAGGACTGTTTTGATGGCCACGGCTCAGATGAAGGAGCATGAGAAGGATCCCGAGATGCTGGTGGATCTCCAGTACAGCCTGGCAAACTCCTATGCAAGCACTCCCGAACTACGGAGGACCTGGCTGGAAAGTATGGCCAAGATTCATGCCAGAAACGGAGATTTATCTGAGGTGATTAGCCAAGGCTTGGTCATTTACCATCAGTATTGTCCTCTTTATCAGGAAAATTGGATCTTCATTTACAGCATGGACTAGAAAAAGAAGCCATGTTTTTCCACTAATCTAGAAATGACTCAGTTATATATCATATACAATACATTTGCATATCACGTTCAAGGATACCTGACTCTAAGTAAATGACATCAAATAAAAGCCAGAGTCAGTGGGGGCAACTGCAGGTGTATAAATTGTAATGCAACGCTGAAGGCTAAAAACCTGAGGCTAACGAGGAGTGTGGTAAAGGTGTCTGGGAATTAAGTCATTAAATTAATGTTCTGTGTTTTAAAACTTCTTCTCTGAAACTGGAGTTGAATGGGGAAGCTTGCCACCATAGTGAGTAAACTCAGGCAGGGTGAATCAGTCCTCATTTACAGCTAGTCTGAACTGGCCATAGAAAAATGAATGATCCTTAGCACCACGTGAGGAGAGTCCACTGTGCGAAGATTGTAAGTCAACACTTAACTTTTTATGTCAGTTTGAATACTGGGTGGAACATATGCAGCAATTCATAGCACCCAAGGGTTTCTGAGTACCAAATGGGAAGTTCTACTCCATTCCAGAACTATGTCCCTTTGGGGAAGAGATTCATTTGTCTAGGATAGTCCTAAACTCTGAAGCTCTTCTAAACACATGTGGTAATCAGGGACACTGGAATGGAAACCACAAGGCTGGCTTGGCAGCAATTTAGTGGGGATAAGAATGAGAAGCCCTTGGGCTGCTCTGAAAATGATGAAATTCCTCCACAAAACCTCAAAAGGAAAAAGCTGAAGTCATTTGGAATCTTTAGCAAGTTGAGTTTTAATATAGATTCAGCAATGTTCAGGGCTTCATAAGAGACATTAGAGTAAACTATAACATCACTCATAAAATCTTGTTTGTGGGGAGCACAGGTGTTACATCAGGTCACACTACTTAATCAAGTACTCACTTGTGAAGTGACCGTTTTAAAGGCAACACAAATTCAGAGAGGCTATTCCTGGAGGTAAAAAAAAAGTTATTTAGAAGGCAGATTATTTTTATTTCCAATTTATATCTAAATACTAGAATTATAGTTTTAATTTTAAAAGGAGAACTATGATTTATTTTTAATCTAGGCTTAGACATTAAAGGAGGAAGATAACTCTATGGGAAAATTCTTTGGGCCAGTTCCTTCAGCCATCTCCAAACTAATCAAGAACAAACAAACAAAAACCCAAATATTCATTTTATTCTTGATGGTGAATTTTTTGGAAATACAATTGATTCTTGCTTTCAATTCGGAATTTACAAAGGTTCCTTCTACATAACATATTCTGATATGGAATACTGACTTGCCTTGGAAGATTAGCCCTAATTATATTAAACTGCATCCCCTGAGCCTCTTTATTTTCTTTCTCATTACAGGCTGCCATGTGTTACATCCATATTGCTGCCCTCATTGCAGAATATCTGAAAAGAAAGGGTAAGATGACCACGTGAGGGAGGCGAAAAGCCCAGATTTCAACACATTGAAGCCTAATCGAAATAATGTATTAATTTTACATTTTATTAATCTGTTATGTTTAATTAATAATCGCTTTCACAGATACTTCTAATTATGCTGTACTTTAACATTTTCAGTCTATCATGCCACTGACGTATTTATTCTACGTACAGCGAAGGCTAACTGAATGGTCAACTTCTTAGTTCAAAACGAGAATGCATCATTGGCTAACAATTTGTAGTCTCAAAAGCTTGTATTAACGTAAACATGTAGCAACATCCTAACCTCATCTTGCACTACCATAGGTTACTGGAAAGTGGAAAAGATTTGCACAGCATCCCTGCTCTCGGAGGATACCCACCCCTGTGATAGCAACTCATTACTAACAACTCCCAGTGGAGGAAGTGAGTGACCTAACTGCTCATTTATCCCAACGCAGAGGAAATCAACTTGCTGCTTAAATTCTACTTCAGTGAAACCTTCTTTATTCTTTTTTTTGAGATGGAGTCTCACTCTGTCGCCCAGGCTGGAGTGCAGTGGCTGGATCTCGGCTCACTGCAAGCTCCGCCTCTCGGGTTTACGCCATTCTCCTGCCTCAGCCTCCCGAGTAGCCGGGACTACAGGCGCCCGCCACCTCGCCCGGCTAGTTTTTTGTATTTCTTAGTAGAGACAGGGTTTCACCGTGTTAGCCAGGATGGTCTCGATCTCCTGACCTCGTGATCCGCCCATCTCGGCCTCCCAAAGTGCTGGGATTTAAATATATTCTTAGAAGCAAAAACTATCTCAGATGGACACAACTTACTCTGCAAAACACTTAAACTCCTGCCATTCAGAAATCCCATCCAAAATTTATGAAATTTAAATAACTGAAAAGTTGTCAGCAAATAGAACTGTATGTTCTCCAACATTCAAGTTTATGAGTTACGGCCATATTTAGCTACCAATCTGCATGCCAGTCTGCCATAGGGATTTTACTCTGAAATTGGTAAATTGTTTGAAATTGCAAGAGGAATCTATTTTAATTTTTAAACATAATAAAACTGTTGATTCCAAATAAAAGATAGGGCCAGGTGTGTTGGCTCAGCACTTGGGAGGCCAGCACTTGGGAGGCCAGCACTTGGGAGGCCAAAGTGGGCAGATCAGTTGAGGTCAGAATTTCGAGACCAGCCTGGCCAACATGGTGAAATCTGGTCTCTACTAAAAATACAAAATGTAGCCGGGTATGGTGGCGGGCACCTGTAATCCCAGCTACTTGGGAGACTGAAGCAGGAGAATCTCTTGAACCCAGGAGGCGGAGGCTGCAGTGAGCCAAGCTGACACCACTATACACCAGCCTGGGCAACAGAGTGAGACTCCATCTCCAAAAAACATAAAAAGAAAAATGAAGACATATACATATATATATACTATACATGTAGGACTTCATAATCAGCATGTTTCATTTCATTTTTTAAAAGTATAAATGACAATTTGTAACATATGGTTTATGGTACAGATTTCCTTTAGAAATATCCCATCATTAATGTCTGATTTTTTGAAATTATAATGACTAAAGAGTTACTCTTTGCACAAAAAAAGTGGGTGATATAGTTTACACTTAATCTACATTCTCTTGCAAAAATGTGTTAGATTCGATTTGATAATACTGGTTTAACTTTCCAAATGCAGTGGAAAACTCAATGTACAAACAACAGAAATATATTTTTAGATGTTGAAAATCAGAATACTTAAACGAAATGTAAATGGACTTTACTTGCTATATTTCAGAAACATAATTCATTCCTTATTCATTTAAATATTTGTAGATTTTCTAAAAGGTCTCAGTGGAGTTTGCATATAAGACATTTGATCTGGCCAGGCACCATGGCTCACGCCTGTAATCCCAGCACTTTGGGAGGCTGAGGAGGGTGGATCACAAGGCCAAGAGTTTAAGAACAGCCTGGCCAAGATGATGAAACCCCATCTCTACTAAAAATAAAAAATAAAAAAAAAAAAATTAGCCAGGCATGGTGGCAGGTGCCTATAATCCCAGCTACTTGGGAGGCTGAGGCAGAGAATTGCTTGAACCCAGGAAGTGGAGGTTGCAGTGAGCTGAGATCACACCACTGCACTCCAGCCTGGGCAACAGAGCAAGACTCCAGCTCAAAAAAAAAAAAAAAAAAAAAAAAAAAAAGACATTTGAACCAAATGACCAAAGCAAACTGAGAGACAGTGAGGTCACTTGTTTGAGGACCTTGGAGAAGATGCCAGATGTGGCACCCTGTGGTACCCATGGCTCATGTCCACCCTAAAATTCAGGAATCTTCTCGCTTAGTGTCACACGTCCTATTTAGCCTGATTTTTATAGGCAAGTCATCAAAAACATCATTGCCTTATTTAACATGCCCTTCCTCCTCATCTATTGCTTATCATAACCAGATGCCATAACGTTTCCATGAAGACTTTCAAATTCTAAGAACAAAATTGAAGAAAACCGATAAAAGCAGGTGTTAGTTTGAGAACTTGTGGAAACTTATATGCCAAAAAGTTGTGTGAATCTTTCATGTTCAAAATGCTTTAAATGCCCAATGTTAGACCTAAGGTGATATTAGAATATAATGTGTTCATCAAGAAAAGGATATATTTGTTTAGCAAACGTTAAAATTAGGAAGGTGATCGTCTATGATACTTTAACATATGTCTGATGATACATTAGCTAATGATATAGGCTATGATATGTTAGCATATTCTAACTAGCACATATCATCAGCATATATGTGAATGTCATTGGCATGTATTTGAAGCCCTTAATATACTTTTCTATTTTGATATTTTTGAGTCAAAGGAGTGAACTATCCCTTCCCTACAATGTGCACAATAGTATGAATATAGGTGAATATAGGCAACCCCAGAAAGTACAGTTGCTTCAGTTGTACTAATAAGTGATCAACATCCTGCAAGAAGTATGTTGTGACTTCCCCTCCTTCAATTAACCCTGATATAGTTTAATATATGTTTAATATTATTATAAAAAGTAGAAAAATAAAATTTATATAAAAGCAAGTATTAGATTGCAATAATTATTATATTTATAATTTCTAGCATGTTTGGGGGGTGATCATTTAGTTACATAACCAATGAGCTGATTATTAAAAACAAAAACATTCCACAAAAGTATTAGCTATAACTTAAAAAACACCACACTAGGCCGGGCGCGGTGGCTCAAGCCTGTAATCCCAGCACTTTGGGAGGCTGAGACGGGCGGATCACGAAGTCAGGAGATCGAGACCATCCTGGCTAACATGGTGAAACCCTGTCTCTACTAAAAAAAAATACCAAAAAAAAAACTAGCCGGGTGAGGTGGCGGGCACCTGTAGTCCCAGCTACTCGGGAGGCTGAGGCAGGAGAATGGCGTAAACCTGGAAGGTGGAGCTTGCAGTGAGCTGAGATCCTGCCACTGCACTCCAGCCTGGGTGACAGAGCGAGACTCTGTCTCAAAAAAAAAAAAAAAAAACACCACACTAAGCCCTGTACCAGCAATGTGTCAATTAGTTGCCAGTAACAAATCTGTGAGTTAGGTGCTATTATCACCTCCTGTTTACATAGGTGAGAAAAACAAGAGAGGCTAAATAATCTGCCTCAAATGTCATGGTTAGCTTGTGTTGGAGCCAAAGTTCAGAGGCTGGTCTGTCACTCCAGCTAGTGCTTTTCTAGTCACTCACATTCCCCACAATTCAGATCTATCTCTCCTCTGGGAATGTTACCCGTTGTCAGCTGTTTTCACATGTATCTGTAGAGGGAGGCCTTTTTAAATCTTGGTGGCTAAGATACTAAGAAAATTTGAAAAGGTTTCTACATAACGTAAAAGAGTGACATATAGCAAGTATTGGCCAGGCACAGTGGCTCACACCTGTAATCCCAACACTTTGGGAGGCTGAGGCGGGCAGATCACCTGAGGTCAGTAGTTTAAGACCAGCCTAGCCAACATAGTGAAACCCCGTCTCTACTGAAAATACAAAAATTAGCTGGGCATGGTGGCGGGCGCCTGTAATCCCAGCTACTCGGGAGGCTGAGGCAGGAGAATCACTTGAACCCGGGAGGCAGAGGTTGTAGTGAGCCAAGATGGCACCATTGCACTCCAGCCTGGGCAACAAGAGTGAAACTCCATCTCAAAAAAAAAAAAAAAAGCAAGTATTGGGCATTGTCTTGTCTTGTGGGGGGGGGCCATTAGGGGAGAGATGGGGTCTCACTCTGTCACCCAGGCTGGAGTACAATGGCATGGT
This sequence comes from Rhinopithecus bieti, assembly GCF_001698545.2. Lineage (NCBI taxonomy): Eukaryota > Metazoa > Chordata > Mammalia > Primates > Cercopithecidae > Rhinopithecus > Rhinopithecus bieti. Next base: position 1,634,477 of record NW_016814428.1, on the reverse strand, counting down.
GATAGCTCACTCCAGCCCCAAACTCCTAGCCTCAAGCAATCCTCCTGTCTCAACCTCCTAAGTAGCTGGGATTACAGGCACCCACACATCCAACTATAAGCATTGTCTTTATAATGTGCTGAGTGTACCAGGTATTTTCTCAAATATTAATGTTTTTGAGTCCTTTCAACATCCTTTGAGGTAGATATGAATGTCCCCAGTTTAACAAAAGAAGGGCACAGGCTCAGAGATTAATTAAAGCAGAAGACTGGAAGTGTAACATCTACTCACAAGTCTTATGTTCTGTCCATAATCCCATGCTATCTCTTTATTAAAAATGCCACCTGAAAACGATACAAAAATTATACAAAGGGGAATATTATTTGGCTGGCAGAGAGTATGTATCAATAGTCATAATCTAACCATCTTGTTGATTATGTGAGCTTTGTAATACTACCAATTGGTAACATCATGAAGAAAGGCATTATCTAATCTAAGCAAAATTTGTCTCAAATAATCACGTTTTATTCTGCTTGGTCCTCCCAAGGCATGTTCTCTATGGGATGGCCAGCTTTTTTGAGCATCACACCAAACATTAAGGAAGAAGGCGCAATGAAAGAGGATTCCGGAATGCAAGATACACCATACAATGAGGTTAGACCAAAATCATCTCATGTACAGTAACTAAGTAAAGAGATGCACTGGCTTGTGACATTAAGCTAAATAAGGGGAAGCAAGCTTACAGCTGTTCTATAATATAACTTAATTAGACAAAATGAAACGTAGGCTAAAATCAAGCCAAGATTAGTAGATACCAGATTTCAGTAAAAATTTAAACTATGTCTTACTTCTGTAAGATGGGCTCAAATGTGTATTATCAGCTCTTCTGTAAGATAATATCTCTGGCCTTTTGGTAAAGGTGATAAGGGATGCTAAATTTTGCAAACCGATCATAGCTTTTTTTCTAAAAGCATTAGCAAGTTTATTTACAAATGCAGGTAGATGTAAAAGTTCACTAGTTTCTTTAGAAAAACTTCTGTTATGGAACGTAAGCAGAGTTATTTTCATTAACACAAAAGAAACTTTCTACTGGGAATTACTTAGCAATAGTTCTGGTGAAGAAAACAGAATTCCTCTCATTAAGTAAAATATTTTATAAGCTAATTTTTAAGTCAGTATTACATAAATGGAAAAAATTATACAGAAAGTAAATTTTCAGATGAATGTTAATACAATTTTACACATGGTTCTACATCAATTTAGTATATATCGCAAATAAATGAAGTATATGTAATTACATATTTATGTTAACTATTTTAAATAATGTTTAAGAATCTTTTCTTAAAGGAAATTGTTGAAAACATTCCAACAATATCATACATTTGCTTGAAAGCTTATGTCACTTTATTCAGTTGAAAATTTATTAAGCCACTAGTATATGAAAGGAATTGAGGTAAGGGCTGGGAAAAAAAATAAGGCATAATTCCTGCTCTCAAAGAATTTAGAATATTGAGAAAGACAGTTCCTACAGAGTGGGGAATGGCCAGGCAAAAACAGATGCCCAGTGACCAAATCTAGGTATCATATACACTTGCAATTAGAAGGGGAACTTTTTTTTTTACATGACAGTGGTTGAAATGGTGATGAATGGAATGAAAATAAAAGCTCTTCAATTTTTTTGTGCTGAGTCTTGATAGGACTTGAAGGTGTGAAATAAGAAGGTTCTTACAGGTGCAGTTGTAACACAGACAAAAGTATGGAGGTCAGAGAGTGTTCTAATAATGGAGTGGTATATGGTATGGCCAAATGCAAAGTCAATGACAGCACTGAAAGAAGGGGTCGCTGAAAGGGAGGTTGGTGTCTGATTGTGGAGCTTCTTGAAGGCCATGCTAGAGTTTGGACAGCAGCTTACATACTGGATTTCCAACAAAGGTTTAAGGCACTGGAGATCTCGTGATCAGATTTGTGTTTTACAAAGAAAGATTACTGGAGAGCAGCAATTGGAGAGGGAAAACAGATTCGCTCAAAACTACTGCGGGGGTCAGGGAGTATGTAAGTCAGTAGCAATGGGAATGGAAAGAAGGAGACAGATCAGAAGGCATTTCACAGATTTAAATCAGCACTTTTGACGCACTAATTAGGTAACGGTAATGCGGGATAGGCAAGAATCCAAGATGACACCATGATCCCCTGCTGGGTTTTAAATGCCAGTAACAGAGGGAAAAGTTTGACAATGCAACAGCTTTGAAACCAAGTTTCAGGCATGAGCCACAATCCTAATCATGTAAAAATCTCATTTTGATTGGGGGAATTGCAGAATATCCTGGTGGAGCAGCTATACATGTGTGTGGAGTTTCTCTGGAAGTCTGAGCGATACGAACTCATTGCTGATGTCAACAAGCCCATCATTGCTGTCTTTGAGAAACAACGAGACTTCAAAGTATGTATTCCAACCCCCTAGAAGGAGTTATTTAAAATATCCTATGTTGAATTGGAAAATTACTTACAGTTTTCAAAATTGAAAACTCTCTATTTGTATGTCAGCGTGATCTTCATGAAACTCTTTCACTTATGGTTTCAGAAACTGTCAGATCTCTACTACGACATTCATCGGTCATACCTGAAAGTGGCAGAGGTGGTGAATTCAGAGAAGCGGCTGTTTGGTCGCTACTATCGTGTGGCATTTTATGGGCAGGTAAGTTCACCAGAAGTAACATGGCCCATAAATTCTGCTGAGCAGTTGAATGTTGTCTTTCATTCTTTACGAGACATCTGTGTGTGCCAGTGAATGGAGAGGTATGGGTGTGTCTGACTATACTTGAGTGTTTCTCCGGATGTGATGGTCTATATGTTTGTCCATAGCAATGTACTAAGTTGGAAAACAAGTGAGCAAAGAAATCCATGGGTTAACAGTGATTTCTGACTTCTCAAAGAAAGAGGGCACTTATTTTTCAACATTCTCTTCTTTCCAGCTCACCCTCAAATATCTAATTATGAGTTTATGTCATATATTAAAGTGAAATTAAATCGAACATGCTTTAAGAAATAACATTCCTAATATTCTAGGAAACAAGATAATTCCTAGGGGCTCCACTGTATCAAATCTTTGATTTTACAAGCACACAATTTCTTTTCTCCTATTTTCAAACTGCCACTGTTTCCAGACAGAATACCAGATGGTTATTTTGTTTCCTATATTGCAAGTCAGTGTAATTTCAAAGTTATTTTTCCCAGTTTACTGCATAAGCAATGAAGAAGATGGAAAATATTACTTAGCCACTGTATTGGCCTGAAAGTGAACACACTATATATTAATTATGAATGTCTCTGAGCAATATTTTCAATGGGATAAACCCAGGCACCATTCATTTCTTTTCGGGAAGGCTTATAACACTATTATATTTCAGCAGACGTAGTTTAGACTGTTGCTCGTGTGGATAGACATCCCATGCTTTTATTTTCAGAGTGGCAGTGGCTCTCAGACCTCACACTTCCTCTCCCCACAACCTATCGTCTCACTTAGTAGCCCAGGCTGGAGTGCAGTGCAGTGGCGTGATCTCGGCTCACTGCAACCTTTGCCTCCTGGGTCCCGGATCAAGCAATTCTCCTGCCTCAGCATCCTGAGTAGCTGGAATTACAGGCAGGTGCCACCATGCCCAGCTAATTTTTGTATTTTTTAGTAGAGACAGGATTTCATTATGTTGGCCAGGCTGGTCTTGAACTCCTGACCTCTCGTGATCCACCTACCTCAGCCTCCCAAAATGCTGGGATTACAGGCGTGAGCCACCGTGCCCGGCCTCAGCTTCTTGTTCTTAAGGCTGCAGCTGAAGGAGTGCGCTCCAGCATGTTCTTTCTAGGTCACTCCCCATTGAAGTCGTTTGAAAAGTACATATTTTCCTCTGCTCACCAAAAGCAGCTTAAAAACTAACCTCTGGGCTGAGTGCCGTGGCTCAGGCCTGTAATCCCAGCACTTTGGGAGGCCGAGGCGGGTGGATTATGAGGTCAGGAGATCGAGACCATCCTGGCTAACAAGCTGAAACCTTGTCTCTACTAAAAATACAAAAAATTAGCCGGGTGTGGTGGAGGGTGCCTGTAGTCCCAGCTACTCAGGAGACTGAGGCAGGAGAATCGCATGAACCCGGGAGGCGGAGCTTGCAGTGAGCCAAGATCGCGCCACTGCACTCTAGCCTAGGCGACAAGAGTGAGACTCCATCTCAAAAAAAAAAAAAAAAAAAGACAGAAAAAAATAACCTCTGAATTAATAAAGATAGATACTTTCTACCTGGAAAAGAGAAGTATCACCAAGTAGCCACTTACTATGAACAAATTAATCCAACCAGGATTTTTCTCAGGACACAGCAACATCAGGATAGTGGAGACAGAGAAACTAATGGTCTGAAAAATGGGGATCTGCATAAACAATCTATAGAATATAAAAAAGCAAATTTAGACATTTTGGGGGTCCATGGAAAAGAATCTGAACTATCTGAAGTGAGAACATAGATGGGGAGAGAGCGAGGTGTGGGAACCTTTAGAAGAGGAAGAGAGAGAAGAGAAAATGACACTTTGGAGCCATTTGGGAAACCATTAAGAAAATATACAATTTTTGACATTGGTGAGACAGCAAGAAAAGTGGCAGAAAATGCTACGAGTAGGGAAGGGGATGTGGGAGCAGAAGAATTGAAAGGGAAAAACAGAGTTTCAAGGGAGACAGCCGCAGGCTAACTGGGCAGCACAGCAGTAGCACAAAAGATGTGCTTCTGGGTCACCAAGACATGACTCTGTAATGCCTCAGGCATTCCTTCCAATGAAAAAGTAAAAAAAAAAAATCATTAATAACCTGATCATGAAAACAGGATTGCCTACCAGATGGTTGCTGCAACCACTATCTGAGATACGGGCTCTAAAGCAGGTAGAAGTGAATCACGCTGCTTTTCAACTAGTTTTTAATGCAGATGTTTACTCTTTTCTTCTTTTGGTCTTGATTGTTCCAGGCCGTGGTAAGTTCTCACTTACTCTCGCTCTCCATTTGCATGCTCTAACACGCCTCACACTTCCTTCTGTATGGTTTTACTGAAACTTAACCTTTTTGTGCATATCAACATTTGGTACGAAGGGTGAGATAATCCTGCTTTCATTCATTTTTGGAATCATCCTGCATCTCTTTAACTAAGTTGTGTATATGCCAGTTATCTGAATTACAAAAATGTATCCTTTGTTTTTCATACATGCTATCTTTTGCCTAAAGGTGGATGTAGTCTGAAAGCCTTACATACACAAACACACACAGAGATAAGTATGGGTACCGTGTATCTTAAATATATGTAGCATAGACTTGGTATTGTAGATTGTCTACTTATTTCAGGCCACTGTGAGTTGCAGCTTATTAAGAAGAACAGAATGGTCAGAATTTTGGAAGTTGCAGTCATGGTTATTGGTGGACACCTCCCAAGATACTGAAAAAACTGTGTTTTTCCCAAAGGAGTGTCTTAGAGAGATGGGGGTCTATGGTGGTGAGCTCTGAGCATTCTCAGAGGTGATGGGAGTAATTCTCAACATAAAAGATGAACTGGGGAATAAATCTTTACCCAATACGTCTGGGTAAGTCTCCAAAGATGCAGAAAGGAGCAAGGTAAGAAATGTGGAGAACAAGCCATGTCCAAAATAACCTGCCAGTACCCAGAGCTCTGTGACAAAGGATTTTCTTCATATTATTTTGAGCCATATGAAATTGCCTATATTCAATCACTTTTTTATGTACAAAAATGGCAACTTTATGTGGTTCAACATAATTACTGTCAGTTAAGCTGGAAAGAGAAAACATTTAATATTCACACACTGTCCATATTCAGCCCTACTTGTCTGACCAGTACATACTTTTTTGTAATTCTTTAAATTCCTTCCCACATTCATACCATATCTGCATTTTCTATGTTCATTTATAAATTTGGGATTATGGGCCCTTAACTCACCTACTAAAAGAATACTTGAAAACCCCTGTACTAAATAGACTGAGGGGGGCAGAGGGGAAGTATTGGGGGGAGCCCTTGCAAATGACCTAACTTTATTCTTCTTTCAGACTCCGCAGTCAAGTGTGCTGATTTTGCACCTGATTTTTTTTTTTAATGCTGCAGTACTCTCACTTGTCTTTGTAAAAAATTCCAAGGCCGGGCGCAGTGGCTCACTCCTGTAATCCCAGCACTTTAGGAGGCCGAGGAGGGCGAATCACGAGGTCAGGAGATCGAGACCATCGTGGCTAACACGGTGAAACCCTGTCTCTACTTAAAATACAAAAAATTAGCCGGGCGTGGTGGCGGGTGCCTGTAGTCCCAGCTACTTGGGAGGCTGAGGCAGGAGAATGGCGTAAACCCGGGAGGCAGAGCTTGCAGTGAGCCGAGATCATGCCACTGCACTCCAGCCTGGGCGACAGAGTGAGCCTCCATCTCAAAAAAATAAATAAATAAAATAAAAATAAAAATAAATAAATTCCAATCTGAGCTTAAAACGCAAAGTGTTTTGTTAAATCCTCTGACTGAGAACCTGCCAGTTCTCGTGCTTATTAAGCACGACACTCCATAAGCTCAAACCCAGCTACCTTTGAACAAGGAGAACTAATGGAGGTCGTCCTGATAAGCAGCAAATTAGAGCCTCAGTCATCATTGCTCAGACGAGATTCAAATGCCTGTCTCAAGACACCACATGGAGAGTGAGAACTGCGGGATTCAACAGGAGCAGACAGCACACATCACTTCACACTCGATGATAAATAAATACCAAGTAGACTCCAGCATTCCCCAGAACGTGTACAGAATGAAGGTTCCAAAGATTTAAGATAAAATCTTGACTACTTAATTAGCATAATCCCCACGGTCAGAAATAATTTCTTATTCATAATGGTGCTTTATGTCCCTGTAAAAGTTACCTTTTAATATCCAAGTTGACATGCCTTGCAATGATGTTAAAAGGATTATGGAAATATGACGTGCAACAGGCTCTTTGCCTGCACAAAGGCCTTTGGGTACATTTTTTTAGTGTCCCATGTAGACCACTGCTCTCGTTTTATAGTTTTGGCTGGGGTATTAATACTGTGTCTGTAATGAGCCAGACACTAGAAAACAAGTATAAAACTGATCGTTCATAGCAGGAACTTTACAAAAATGCAAGTCTTGCACAACATGAACTGTCTAATGCAACACCCGGCATCAGCATCAATATGGAAATCTGACATATAGCAGCCTATACAAAGTGTCCTCCAAAGTGTCCCTGAAGTATTGATTTCCACAGTAATGAAACAGCAGCAGTGAGCAAACATCAACTATAATCAATGAAGTCCTTAGGCCCTGGTATTTAACATGAAAGCAAGTGAATACCCATTACATAACAAAATATCAGATGCCCCTGGAATTAAGTAAAAGACCTGGGAGAATTTTATTCTATCCACCAAAGGCCATAGATTCCATAATTTGCAGTCATGCCTACATGGGTGTACTTGCATCTCAGGATCTTAATAAAAAAGGAATGTGGGGGAGGAGGGAAGGTGCATGTGTAGTGTAGAAAACCACCATCTCCACTTTGGGACATGATATAGCTCACCGCCTATAGGAAAGTCGCAGATCTAGGCCACATATCTATACCGTATAAACATCATAACTGAGTTCTGATGTGTATGCTAAGAGAAGCTACATGAATGCAGAGAAATTCATTCATGTAGCTTCTTTTCTCTTAGCATTTAGCCTCGTATTGACGTTTTCTGGCCCATCTTTTGTATACTAGATTCCTCTTCAAATACATTCTTCTCTTTGTGAACTTTGAATGAGTCTAATATAATACCAGGGGCCCTGATATTTGACATCACAGTGATGATCCAGGGACATTGCAACATGCTAACGTACCTGCAAAAGCATCTGAGGAGCAGTCAATGCTTTCAGTTGTCAGTTTATTGAAGTACATTTTTACCATAATGTATTGGCTTAAAGTTTCATAATTCATACAGTCCTTGTTTAACTAGGGTGTGTTCTTTCTTGACCAGAGCACATGAAGGTGTTTATTGCATTGCAAAATGACATTTTGAAAATCAAACTAGCAAGGGAAGTGCAGAGATCACCTTTCCCATTGCCTTGAAATTCAGTCAGCTTATAAACTTGGGGCTAAAGCAAAAGAGAAACTGACCCTGGTTTTCGTCACTCTGTGTCCCTGTTTATAAATCATTTATATCACAGAGCTGAAATTGAAGCCTTCCTTCAGATACTGTCTGTAGCTCAGTGGGCTTTGCTTTAATAGCTTCCCTGGGTATAAGGTAAGCCTGCATTCCAAACATTTTCAGAGCTGCCATTTATCTGGCTTCAAAACTGTTTACAGAAACCCCAGTGGACAGCAGATTAAATGCTTTATTCTGCTCCTCCATCTCCTTCTTACTCATTTTACAAAACAGGTTTACCTTTCCAAGCTCTTTAGAAAAAGGTTCTAATCACTAATTTATCAGTTACCAAAATATTGAAATCAGCTTCAATAGACCTTTCATAATAAGAAAAACTCCATTGCCTAAGCAAGAGAAGCTGAAAGTATGTATTTTCAAGCACTGAAAACTGAGTTACGCTGCATAAAAGACAGAACTCAAATTGCTTTGTAGATACCGAGTTTTTTCGTCATTGTTGTCATCACCACCAGCATCATCATCATTACCATCCTCAACATAGCTAGCACTCACCAAAGGCCATCTGTTTACCAGGTACGCTCCCAGTAGGTTGCTGAGTCTGAATTTTCTCATCCCATAGCCCAAGGAGGAGGGATGAAAGAAAGTCACAGGTTATGAACAAGGCCACAAAGGTCACGATGATGGCAATTTTTTTATTTTATTTTTTATTTTTGAGACGGAGTCTCACTCTGTCGCCCAGGCTGGAGTGCAGTGGCTCAAACTTGGCTCACTGCAACCTCCACCTCCTAGTGATTCTCCTGCCTCAGCCTCCTCAGTAGCTGGGACTACAGGCGTGCGTCACCATGTCCAGCTATTTTTTGTATTTTTAGTAGAGAAAGCATTTCACTATGTTGGCCAGGATGGTCTCGATCTCTTGACCTTGTGATCCACCCACCTTGGCCTCCCAAAGTGCTGGGATTACAGGCATGAGCCACTGCGCCTGGCCGATGATGGCAATTTTTACCTGCCTCCCACCACTCATTTTCTGCTCACTCTAGATTTAGAAATTTGTCAGGGTTTACAGTGAAAATGTGTCTTTGTACTAGTTTTCACACTATGGTGAAAAATAAAAAATCTTTTCCTGAACCTTAGAGACATTTTTCTCCTTGAAATTGAAGTTGCAAATGTTGCTTCAGCTTTAGCCCCATGAGGATTCTGCCTGAAGGCTTCAGGTCTTATTTCTCTGATGTGTCAGTCTGTCAATTGTAGCCACTAACTCCTGACCTTGAATCAGACAAAACTCCACAAAGACAGCAACAGAAAAAAGCATAGCAGGCTGGAAGTCATGTGGGAGTGGAGTCAGACCTCACTACCCCTATGAAATCTACAGGAATGACAGGGAGCTGCTTTTCATGCTTTCAACATCATATGACACTTTGTAGCAGTTTGGGGTCAAGGCACTTATAATTACTTGTATTTTGTCTTGAACATTTCTCGAAGAAATTGTTCATTAAAAACATCTCTATTTAAAGCCATGGACTATTTTCCAGTTATGCCTGGTGCACATACGCCTGTTTAATATGTATGCCCTTTAAGAATTTTCATCTGCTTATGCAACAAATAGAGTGACCTCCTCCTGAAGACCAGGCATTGTGCTAAACACTGGGCATGCAATGTTGAAGACACACTTCCTGCCTTTAGAAAGCCCAAAGTCAATTAGGGAGACGTGCAAGGAAGCAGGCGATTACCTGATTGGCAAGAATTCCACTGTGGAGTAGACCTTATTCATTCGCTTCTGCAAAGGTATAGCTACAGTACACTTAGAATACAAATTACCCTGTTAAAGATGATCCCATCTGCATGTACGAAAGTGCTTTTGAAGTATAAAGCATCATACAGATGTGAGTTTAATCAATATTCTTAGATTGTCTAACATTAACCATGAAAAAATATAGCACTGGAACACTTTGCCTATGCTTTTTTTTTTTTTTTTGAGACGGAGTCTCGCTCTGTCGCCCAGGCTGGAGTGCAGTGGCACAATCTCGGCTCACTGCAAGCTCTGCCTCCTGGGTTCACGCCATTCTCCTGCCTCAGCCTCCCAAGTAGCTGGGACTACAGGTGCCCACCACCACGCCCGGCTAATTTTTTTGTATTTTTAGTAGAGACGGGGTTTCACCATGTTAACCAGGATGGTCTCGATCTCCTGACCTCATGATCCGCCCGCCTCGGTCTCCCAAAGTGCTGGGATTACAGGCGTTAGCCACCGCGCCCGGCCGCCTATGCTTTTTTTATCATATAATTTTTAAATAGTCAAAAGTGATTTTTTAATATGGCTAAGTTTCCTTTTGACGTCCAGTGTCTTCACCTAGACCTCAAAAGCCATTTCCTTATGGGTCAACTCTACAATCAGGAGAAACCAGATATAGCCTGTAATCCCAGCACTTTGGGAGGCCAAGGTGGGTGGATCATCTGAGGTCAAGAGTTCGAGTTTGCCAACATGGTGAAATTCCATCTCAATTAAAAATACAAAAATTAGCTGGGCGTGGTGGCACACATCTGTAGTCCCAGCTACTTGGGAGGCCGAAGCAGGAGAATCACTTGAATCCAGGAGGCGGAGGTGAGCCAAGATCAGTGAGCCAAGATCACACCTCTGCACTCCAGCCTGGGCGACAGAGCAAGACTCTGACCAAAAAAAAAAAAAAAAAAAAAAAAAAAACCAGATATCCTTGGGTTCTTAACTCCAAACTTAATCTGGTATTCTGAGGTCACATGTATTCCACAGGAAAAATGCTTCTGTGTCTCTTCAAAGAGAAGGAATTATAAAGATTGCTTCACTTAGTTATCTTCAGATAATAGAATCTTCCCTTCCCTCTGCTTCCAACCAGACAAATAAATTAATAGAGGCTAAAACCTACTTGCTCTTGTGGAATAAAAATGATGATATGGTTGCTATTTTTAATCCTGTAATGTCTTCCTTTTCAAGAATGTAAAAGATCTCTTAGTAAGGTAGATTGCATGATTAAGTTACATATAGCTAAGTTTCAGCAGGTCCCTGAAGTCATGTTGACGTAGAGTTATTTTTGAAATAGCAGTACTTGGGAGCGTAACACATGTAATTTGTCACGACAACTATATAAAGTCTTGTGATTTTTCATCTAAGATTATGTGGGATCCACGTCAGCCCATTTAAATAGCTTTACATGCCATACACATTCCCTATGTTAGTTTCAAAGACTTATAGAAGATCTTATTAAAAAGGATACTGACTGCTCTTTGCTGCAAAAAAAATTGCTCCATATTTCATGTTCTACCCCAAGCTACCACAAGAGGGCATGCTTCCCCCAAAATATATGCAAGTAGGTAGTACCATCGAGTTCTACAAATAGAGAAAACAGTATTTGCAAGATATTTCATGAGTTTCTTTGGCCTGGCTAGGAAATATTTACATTAATATCTGATTATAAGATGATATTTTATTTTCTTCACTGTTTTCTCCGATTTTGAATTTTATAGGGTATTAACCAATGGATTGGATGACAACCAAAAACTGTATATATTTTTTAAGTAAATGGCTTTTTGTTTTGCTTTTGGTTTATGACTAGCATTCTCTAATAAATTTGTGGTTCATTATGTTCCATAGGGCTTTTTTGAAGAAGAAGAAGGTAAAGAGTATATTTATAAAGAGCCTAAGCTGACAGGTCTGTCTGAGATTTCCCAAAGACTACTCAAGCTCTATGCAGATAAATTTGGAGCAGACAACGTGAAGATAATCCAGGATTCCAACAAGGTAGAGGAAAATCAGTTTTCATGCAAGTACTAACAATTGACTGAGTTTTTTATTCTTTAACCACATTAAGTTTTCATTTTCTGCCTGATGATGCAAAGTAAACTACTAAAACGATTTTAGATGTTTTGTTTGTTTGCCTATTGGTTGGTTAGTTGGTTAGTAATTTGAGGGGAGAAGAGTCAAAAACATTATATGTGTTTATTTGGGTAACTTTTAAAAAGATCTGAGTAAATTCTCTATGTCTCCATTGGTTATTTGCATTTGAATAGCAATCAAACCCTTAAAGTAATTGGGCTCAGTGGTGGAACTGGAGAAAACAGCAAATTGAAAATATTTATTCTGTCAGGGAAGTCTTCCTAGGCGTATTAGTCAGGGCTCTCTAGAGGAACAGGACTAATAGAATAGATGTATATATGAAAGGGAGTTGATTAAGGAATACTGACTCACACGATCACAGGGTGAAGTCCCACAATAGGCCATCTGCAAGCAGAGGAGCAAGGAAACCAGTCTTGTGTCCCAAAACATCAAAAGTAGGGAAGTTGACAGTGCAGCATTCAATCTGCGGCTGCAGGCCCGAGAGCCCCTGGCAGATCACTGGTGTAAGTCCAGGAGTCCAAAAGCTGAAGAACTTGGAGTCTGATGTTAGAAGGCAGGAAGCATCCAGCACAGGAGAAAGATGGAGGTCAGAGATTTAGCCAGTCTAGTCCTTGCACATTCCTCTGCCTGCTTTTATCCTGGCTGTACTGGCAGCTGATTAGATGGTGCCCACCCAGATTGAGAGCAGGTCTGCCTCTCCCACCCAGTTCACTGACTCAAATGTTAATCTCCTTTAGCGACACCCTCAATGGACACACCCAGGAACAATACTTTGCATCCTTCAATCCAATCAGGTTGACATTTAATATTAACCATCACACTAGGCCACACCGATTTTGAAAGCTGTCCCCTATAATAGAGGCAGACTTGCCAGTTACATTACATTAACCTTTGAACATTGTTACCCTCCTCTTGGCTCCAGAAAGCAAATACTTACCTCTTCTTCTAGATTACTCAGCATCTTCTTATGCACTCTTGTTCAGTTAGCCAACTTCTATCAAATGCCTACTGAATGCCAAGCCCAGAACTGGAGATGAGGCACACAGGGTCTCTTCCTTCTGGAGCTCACAGTTCACATGGGGCTAGGGGACCTGTGCAAACAGCCAATTAAATAGATTACAATCAAGTATCACCAGAGAGTCAAAGTCCAAGTTGTACAAGGAAAGCTCAGGGCAGGGACCTCTCTTAACAGCTCATTCTTGGTTGGGCAGCATTACATAGAAGGGATGATGTTTGAGTTAGTTTGCTGGAAGCAAAGAGCATGCTGAGAAGCCCAGCACATGCAATGATGGGGAGGAATGAAAGAGGGAGATACGTTTAGAGAATGGCAGGCCTTTGAAACACAGGTTGGATAGAAGACTGTGGCAGAAGATGGAGCTGGAAAAGATGGTTTTTGCCCAATGGCATACAGTCCTATTGGGCTATAGAAGTCTTTTTTTTTTTTTTTTTTTTTTTCTGTCCTCTTTTACAAACTTAAGTTTGGAGGCATCTGGGCATGAAATCCCTGAGTCTGGGCAGAAATTTTTGTGGATGCGTTCATCATTCTCCTTCTCAGCTTGATGGCTACAGTCACCTTCCCCAGAAAGGCAGGCAGCTGGAACTACTGTGTTACCGGCTCTCCAAAGTAGAAAGTATGCACAGAGTTCCTGGGGCAGCGTGGGGGATGAGAAAATGCCAAATTTCGTATCAGAACAACTTGAGTCTTCATTCCACCATCCCACCACCTATCAGCTGATGATCTTAGATAAATTAGTTGATCACTCTAAATACTCTATTTTTGATCTGTAAAATGCTTACAATTATACCCACCTTATAGTGTAATTAGTAGTAGCATTACAAATAAATTCAGGAGGTCCCTCAAATCTCTGGGACTGGATAGGCAGCGGATGGGTAGACAGATGGAGAAAACTGGAAGAATTTTTAAAATTCTTTGAGGTTCCATTAGAAAAGAAGCTGAGAACTCCATCTCTTCCAACTCCAAAGGAGAGCAAGTATGATTTCCCGGATCTTCTTAGTACCCCCAGCCTGTCTTCCTTGCTATTTGTCAAACTCACTCCCCAAAGCAGAGTTGATTTTTTTAAAAATGCGCAGGATGACTTGTTACAGATTAGAGAAGGATCCTGACATTAAAACTACAAAATTTTGCAATCATGTAATAGGCTCATCAGCTAATCTGCTAAATAAAACAAGGAACCTCCCTCCTTGCCACAAGCCCAAAGCCAGTGGCCCCAGTCTAGACACATGGGTAAAATCATAGAGGGACCAAAATATATTTTTTAAAGGTTTTCATTTGAATTACTCTCAAGAAGCTTGCATTCTAGGGCTGGGTGCAGTGGCCCATGGCTGTAATCCCAGCATTTTGGGAGGCCAAGACGACAGATCTCTCAAAACCCTCTGTACTAAAAATACAAAAATTAGCTAGGGGTGGTGGCACATGCCTGTAATCTTAGCTACTAGAGAATCTGAGGCAGGAATATCACTTGAACCCAGGAGGCGGAGGTTACACTGAGCCAAGATCGTGTCACTGCACTCCAGCCTAGGAGACCGAGCAAGACCCTGTCTCAAAAAATAATAACAATAATAATGAATAAAATTAAGAAATAAAAGAAGTTTGCATTCCAGACAAAGGTGATTGAACATTCATTACAGCGAAGAGAGAAAATAAAGGACTAAATAACATGCCACAACCAGGCACATCTGGAAGAGCCTCAGCTACTTGGTGAGCTGGCTCCAATCCCCCCTCTACAGACCAGGCTGCTCAAGTGCAATCCAACCTTTATTCTCTCTGTGATCCTGCCCAGCTCTGAAATGATGTGACTGCCTATTTTTCTCTAAGGGGAGAGGCACAGCCTCGTTGGTATGCAAGCTGAGGGAATGGGAGCTTCCTGCTTTCAAGAGCACTCCAGGGCACACCACTCACTTTGCTCATAATCTGTTAACACAGGTAAACCCCAAGGATTTGGACCCCAAATATGCGTACATCCAGGTGACCTATGTCACGCCATTCTTTGAGGAAAAGGAAGTCGAAGACCGGAAGACAGATTTCGAAATGCACCACAACATCAACCGCTTTGTCTTCGAGACGCCCTTCACGCTGTCGGGCAAGAAGCACGGTGGAGTGGCAGAGCAGTGCAAGCGACGGACGATCCTGACAAGTAGGTGCAGGCAGCCGGGCCACATGTGTGCACCTGTTCCATCACAGGCCCCTTTATAGGGCTGGATCAGTAGGCATCAAGAGTTATTTCAGTCTTGCAGAGAAGTACTCAAAATGTGCTAACTTGGAAATGTTTGCCAAGGAGAGATTTCCACCTCTTTATTCTCTATTAACAGAAGTCAACCAGAGGAGAAATTGTCAAAAGAGTTGCTTTGCATACCTGTTCCCTTTAGGTTGTAAGTGTGAAGGGTCATGGGGTCAGTGCCTTGGGAAAGGCTCAAGGCACTCTGAACTTTCCTCTCTGAGTCTACCTTCAACTGTTTCAGGGTTAGCAGCTCTCATCGTGTGCGTTGGGGCGACATTCTAAACCACCACTCTGGGATTCAGATTCTTCATCTGTAGAGCTAATGCAGATGTGGATCTCCAATATCCCTCCATGCACTCTCTAGATCTATGCTGGGAGCAAGTCATCCTTTCATTTCCTCAACACACATTTAATGAGGCCCTACTAGGGGCTGGGCACTGTTCTAGGTATTGGCAACGCAAATGACACATGATTCTTGCCCTCAAGGTGCTCACAGTCTGGTAGGAGAAAGAACCAAGTAAGGGAAGAATTTCAGGTGAGCAGAGCATGAGAAATGAAACAAGAGCACCCGTGGGGGCTCCTAAGGCTGGCTGCAAGGTGAGCAAGGGCATTCTGGAGGAATGATCAGTAACCCGCTTTTAGAGCGGGGCCATCCCGGATTAGGCTACAGCCTAATTAGCTAATCTAGTAGCACTGACGTCTAAACTGTGACAAGCATCTGCCTTCAGCAAATGTATCCAAAACTTTTGAAATAAAAAAGCCACAACAAAGCTGTATCAATCTATACTGTTTGGCATATATTTAGGCATTCTGTATTGTGGGTTAGTGTAGTTTTTATATGAATTACAAGTTGCTGTGGAAACTTTAATCTTTTCAGTGTTTAGAAATTCTAAAGGTTGGCCGGGTGCGGTGGCTCACGCCTGTAATCCCAGCACATTGGGAGGTGAAGGCGGGCGGATCATGAGGTCAAGAGATCGAGACCATCCTGGCCAACATGGTGAAACCCCATCTCTACTAAAAATACAAAAATTAGCTGGGCGTGGTGGTGCACACCTGTAGTCCCAGCTACTCGGGAGGCTGAGGCAGGAGAATCACTTGAACCCGGAAGGCAGAGATTGCAGTGAGCCAAGATCACACCACTGCACTCCAGCCTGGCGACACAGCGAGACTCCATCTCAAAAAAAAAGAAAAAAAAGAAAAAAACTCTAAAGGCCTAAAACAGCCCTGAGAATGAGAGCCTGTTAGCAGTGAAGGCAGAAGAGCACACCAGGTCAAAGGAGTTTGGGCAAAAGCTAAGAGGTATGAGAGAGGATGGCACCTAGCAGAAAAAGTAACTCCCACACATTAAAAGCATACAGAATGGAAGGTGCCACGTGCCGTGAAATGATAGGTGATTCTCTGGTCCTTCAGGGAAACCCTTGACTCTTCACTAATCCTCAACCTTGAAATCCCTTTTGTATGGCTTTTGTGCAGCGAGTCACCTGTTCCCCTACGTGAAGAAGAGGATACAAGTCATTAGCCAATCGAGCACAGAACTGAATCCAATTGAAGTGGCAATTGACGAGATGTCCAAGAAGGTTTCTGAGCTTAATCAGCTTTGCACAATGGAAGAAGTGGACATGATCAGACTGCAGCTCAAGCTGCAAGGAAGTGTCAGTGTGAAGGTAAGTAAGCATTGCTCAGGGCTGAGATGCACATGGCCAATGAAACTGGGTGGAAAATGCCCTGGGAACTTTGTTTACAAAGAATATAAGTAACATTTTTCTGTCTGTGAGAACACCTTTATCTGGGTCTTTAAAATTGCTTTGAGTTGTCAATGTGCATTAACGTTACTCGAAACCCTGTAGATATCCCTTTCTTAGGTTGAAAAAGAATGTATTGTTCCTCCACTCTGCTATCCCATCTTCTATGGATAACTGTGCTGTATATCTGTATACTAACAAATGAATTCACTAATGAAGAAACAACACATTCTTGTACATATCTGTCATTAAGGGCCTTAAAAAATTGTTCTGAAACAAATCCAAAAAAGAATGATTACTAGTTCATAAAAGGTGCATATATGTTTATCTGTCTGGCAGAGCTGTGACCGGAAGCAGCTGGCATGCTCAATGAGTGATTGAGGAGGATAGAGTAAATAAACTGTTCCCAAAAGTGTGTGCAGCATTTGGGAAAGCCAGAAAGGACTGGCATAAGGACTGGCAGCACTCAGGCGGGGTGACCAGCCTAGACCTGAAGATGCAAGCAGAGGAGCGTTAGTGGAAGCAGACAGGGGAGCTGAGGTCCGTCTGATGCCAGACAAGTAGACAGGAGTGGCTTCAGCTGGCGAGAGGGAGGCTTCTGCAAGGAGGAAGCCTGGGGCCTAGTACTCTGACCAGAGCCAGGCAGGCGAGGTGAGTAAGGCACTCACTTCGGGCACAAAATTAAAAGGGAGCCCCAAGTAACTCAGGAATAAGGCATTCATTTTTATTTATTGTATTAATAAATGGATCCTAACTATTCATAAGGAACAAAGTATTAAATTTTAAAATAAAGGAAGATCAGTAGTAGCACCCTGCACAGCTATATTGGAGCCTAAAAGCCCAAGAAGGCTGGATGCAGTGGCTCATGCCTGTAATCCCAGCACTTTGGGAGGCTGAGGCAGATGGATCACTTGAGGTCAAGAGTTTGAGACCAGCCTGGCCAACATGGTGAAACCCCGCCTCTACTAAAAACACAAAAACTAGCCGAGCGTGGTGGCGCATGCCTGTGATCCCAGCTACTTGGGAGGCTGAGGCAGGATAATCGCTTGAACCTGGGAGGTGGTGGTTGCAGTGAACTGAGATCGCACCACTGCACTCCAGCCTGGGTGACAGAGCAAGACTCCATCTCAAAAAAAAAAAAAAAAGAAAAGAAAAGAAAAGAAAAAAAAGCCAAAGGAAAAATTAATGCTATTGATCCTGACACTGACCACACTCTCCCCTTCCCTACCTCCCTTGTCTGTGTCCCCCATGGGCCAAGAAGGCCAGAAAGCATGAGAGCCATGGTCCTATGCCATACAGGATGACTTTCCTAGGCACATAGCTGAGTGGAAGGAAGTGGAGATTGGATCTGGAGAAGCAAAAGATGGTACACCCAGTACCAGTGACTGCATCTGCCACACTGGCCATGCCTGCTGGTCACAGGCCCCTGAAGTCAGCTTCCTTCTTCTTTTACCTTTTTCCTTCCCAAGCCTGACAGCCACATTAAAAGCTTCTATGCACTAAGGGATTTGGACTCCTGCACAAGTGAGGCCATCTATGTGCATGAGCATGAACTGAACCCAGCATTGTGCATTCATTCAGCAAATCTGATAAATGCCTCCTTGAGGCAGAATCTAAGCCAGACCATCAAATGGAACCCAGTGAAACAGTGAATCCGGGGCAGTGCCCACACCACCACCACTGTGGGTTATCCCTTCATAATAGTATGTGTTTATCTGAGTGTTAATAGAAAAAAAAACTAGCACTTCAAACATTTGATTTCACAAATGTTCAATTTAAATAAATATACTGGAGTTAACAGAAGTGAGTCTAGTTTCAAAAGCTATTAAGAAAACGGCAGATTCGGTGGGTGGGTCATGCCTGTAATCCCAGCACTTTGGGAGGCCGAGGCAGATGGATTGCTTGAGGCCAAGAGTTCAAGACTAGCTAGGACAATGTAGTGAGACCATCCTGTCTCTGGAAAAACTTTTTTTAAAAAATTAGCCAGGCATGGCAGCAAACGCCTGTAGTCTCAGCTACTTGAGAGGCTGAGGCGAGAGGATTACTTGAGCCCAGTAGTTTGAAGCTGCAGTGATCATGCCACTGCACTCTAGCCTGGGCAACAGAGTGAGAACCTGTCTCCAACAAAGAAAACAATGAAGAAAAAAAAAAGCAGTTCAGGTAATGTGCAGATATGGCAAAAAAAAAAAAAAAAAAATGTGAAAGGGTTGGCAAAGGACTGAAGTTTAGGAAGTTTGTCAATGAAAGGTAGAGCTCAGATTCATGCTTTATTGACAAGTTGGAGGACGGCAACTAAGTCAGGTATACAAATGAGTGGACTAGAAGGCAGGGTGTGAGATCGGGGTACCACACCACTGGTGCACAGTTGCTACTCCTTCCAACTGTGGAGAAGCTCCATGCAGAAGGTAGATCTTCCTCCACCAATTCTCTTCTCAACAGGTTAATGCCGGGCCAATGGCCTATGCACGAGCTTTTCTTGAAGAAACCAATGCAAAGAAGTACCCTGACAACCAAGTAAAGCTTTTGAAGGAGATCTTCAGGTAAGCTTCTCTTTGTTGGAATGTTCTTCCTTGAACTTCCTCAGATAGGGAGTCCTCAATCCCCCAAGAATCTATCACACCAAAACTCACTGAGGTGGCAGAGTCCATCAGCAGCCTGCCTCTGAACTCACAGTCACTGAACTCAATGCCAATTCCGAGGGCTGGTTTTTAATTTGTTTAATGCTGTTGCTAAAGGCAATTTGCAGATGCATGTGGACAGGCCCTTGACGTGAATGAGCGCCTCATCAAAGAGGACCAGCTGGAGTACCAGGAAGAACTGAGGTCCCACTACAAGGACATGCTCAGCGAACTCTCCACAATCATGAATGAGCAGGTAAGCACTCCTTGGTGCACATGCGCTATCAGTGGACAGAAAGTCCCTTTCACCCCCAATGCCAGAAGGACAGGAAAGAGGCCCTTTTCTTGCTGCAGAAATCACTGCATCAGCGCCATGTTGCTGATCCATTTTCTCTCCTGTGCACTCCACCTCTTGCCCCAAAGCAGAGGTCAGGTTGGGGAAAAATCTATAGAAAAGGATTATGAGAATCCAGATACTTTCCACAGTCCACATGAACCCTTGGTTTTTCTAGACTATGTGAGTCCCATCAAATGCTGAGGAACACTGGGTGGCATTCCCATGAGGGTTTGCTGCCACCCTCCGCCATCCCTGGTTGAGGACCGCACAACCCCAAGACCGTGATGTGGAGTCCACAGTTGAGGGGGTCTCTGCACTATACTCAGGATGAACCCCAAGACTAGTCATGGCTGTTTGCTACCAAGACTGCCTCTGTGGCAGCGGGGCCTCCGCTGATGTGCAGCATTCAGATAAAACTCAACCACCCACCCCACGAGCAAGTCACCTGTGATGTCTGGGATGTGTACAGCATGCTCTGTAAGGCTGCACACAAAATGTGGGCATTCAGTCATCTCAGTACTTTTTGGGTGGCTAAAAATCAACTGGTTGAAAGCCAAATGTTGCTTCCTGGCCGAGTTCCTAGAATTCATAAATACCCCCATGCTCTACCTGCACTTCAGCACCCGTGCTCCCCCCATACCCCCACGCTCTACCTGCACATCTCAGCACCCGTGCTCCCCCCCATGCCCTCACATTCTACCTGCACATCTCGTTACCCGTGCTCCTCCCCAGGACTTAGATGTGTTCTCTACAGAAAAACTGAGGGACAGAACTTGAATTAGCCTCCCAGTGGTGCTTCATACATGGTAGCCACCCACTGAATATGCATTTCCTTTGTTTTCCTTAAATGGCCTGGCATCATTAATACGATTCACAAACCATGAAGTCTGTTGTATGAATCTGTTTTTTCTAATTGCATTTCCCATCTTGCTGCTTTTCTTTTTTTCCATCTTCTTCCATCCTGATTTTTAACTCTCCATTGTAGCTAGAGAAGGAAATGGTTGACCGAGTTATACTGGAGAAAACGAATTGGCGTAGATAGGATTCCTCATGGAGGTAGTATTGGTTTGGGCTATTTGAGGGGTGATGGGAATTAAGTACTCAAGAGAGATGACTTGATAGAATGGGGAAAATCATAAATCTGGGAGTGAAATAAAAAGAACAAACAATGGATCTGAAAGTTCGGAAAGGTGGTGAAGGAATGCTTGTCTCCAACTGTCAATCACATCTGACCTAGAAACTTTGGACAAAAATGCTTTTCTCTTTTTCCTGGCAGCTCTGTCGAGGTCCGTGTTTATACAGCTTCTGTTCCTCTGTGTCTAGTATTTCCCTCAGTACTGTAAGCAAAAGTGGTATGTTTTTCTTTCTTTATGTCTACTCTGTCCTTTGCGGCCTTCTGGTGTACCCCTCTCTTCCTAGCCATTCAATTTCTCTAGTCACCTCCGTAGTAGCTAGTACTCTCTAAGTTTTTATTTAATTAGAACAATTCCATTTCCATTTCAAGGTAGATCAATGGGGGGGAAAAGCTTTGTGATTTTTTTTTTTTTTTTTTTTTTT
>NW_016814428.1:1600246-1612978 GCF_001698545.2 Rhinopithecus bieti | reverse complement strand
TTTTTTTTTTAAGGGGTGGAATTTTTTTTTTTTTTTTTTTTTTTTTTTTTTTTTTTGAGATGGAGTCTCACTGTGTCGCCCAGGTTGGACTGCAGTGGCCGGATCTCAGCTCACTGCAAGCTCCACCTCCCGGGTTTACACCATTCTCCTGCCTCAGCCTCCCGAGTAGCTGGGACTACAGGCGCCCACCACCTCGCCCGGCTAGTTTTTTGTATTTTTTAGTAGAGAGGGGGTTTCACCGTGTTAGCCAGGATGGTCTCGATCTCCTGACCTCATGATCCACCCATCTCGGCCTCCCAAAGTGCTGGGATTACAGGCTCAAGCCACCGCGCCCAGCCAAGCCTCGTGATTTAAACTGAAGTTAACAACGTAACTTTTAAAATGAAAACTCATACTCCAACTTTTAAAATATATTTGAGCTGATTTGTTTCGAAAACAAAGATATGCTATACCCCAAAGTGCTAAAACAAAAATATAAAGACAAGGACCAGGTGCTTAAGGGGAGGGAAAAATCATTTCTTTTCCAGGAAACCTTTGCTAAAAGAAGCAAAACTTGACTCTATGCCTCGTGGAAACTGACACAAAGAAAAGAAACTGATGGATTGCACAGGCCTTGTTATAGAAATAGATCTGTAAAAAGATCTGTCCACAGGAAAGATACACGTCCTCCTGGTTCTGAACTTCAATGGGGATTTGTCACCTAGGTCTCCATCTATCGGAATGCCTTCACATACCTATCTATTCATGCACATATTCTGGAAACAGGTACATATAAAATCACAATGAAGAAAAAAAATTCTATTGAACACTTGAAAATAGAAACAGGCTGGGCACAGTGGCTCATGCCTGTAATCCCAACACTTTGGGAGGCCGAGGTGGTTGGATCACCTGAGGTCAGGAGTGCGAGACCAGCCTGACCAACAAGGTGAAACCCCATCACTACTAAAAATACAAAAAAAAAAAAAAAAAAAAAAAAATTAGCCGAGTGTGGTGGCACATGCCTGTAATCCCAGTTACTCAGGAGGCTGAGGCAGGAAAATCACTTGAACTCAGGAGGCAGAGGTTGCAGTGAACCGAGATCATACTATTGCACTCCAGCCTGAGTAACAAGAGCAAAACTCCGTCTTAAAAAAAAAAGAAGAAGAAGAAAAAGAAAAAAGAAACAATTAGAATGGACAGCTAGACATCAAAATATAAAAAAGAAATAGAAAAATAGAATTAATTATGTGTAAGCAAACCCAGATTTGGCTGCTCTCTGCTCAAAAGCCGAATGCTAGAAGTGAGAGTTGATGGGAGGACAAGCAGGTTTATTCAAAGAGCCAGCAAACATGAAGATGGTGATCCAGCGTTCCTAACGTGCCATCTTAACTCAGTACATATTTTAGGCGCTTTTTAAGTTAAGGGCAGGGAGAAAAGAAAGTGGTTGAAATCAAGAAGTATCTGATGACCACAGATATCTATCTGGGCACCAGCAAGGGTCTGAGGAGATTGGAAACTTCTTTGTCGTTGGTCAGGTCATGATGCTCCTATAAATCTTTAACAAAACATAGTCAGTTGTTTATGTACTTCTTTAATCCCATAGTTTTAAAATCTACGTGAGGCCGGGCGCAGTGGCTCACACCTGTAATCCCAGCACTTTGGGAGGCTGAGATGGGCAGATTGCCTGAGGTCAGGAGTTTGAGACCAGCCTGGCCAACATGGTGAAACCCTGTCTCTACTAAAAATATAAAAATTAGCTGGGTGTAGTGGCAGGCGCCTGTAATTCCAGCTATTTGGGAGGCTGAGGTAGGATAATCGCTTGAATCCTGGAGGCGGAGGGTGCAGTGAGCTGAGATCATGCCACTGCACTCCAACCTGGGTGACAAAGCCAGACTCCGTCTAAAAAAAAAAACTACATGATTGCTGTTTTTTCAGATTGTATCAGTGCTCCAAAATGATCCCAGCTTACATGCAGGAATGGGTAAAGGCCCCATGATTAAAACTAAAAAATGTAGTTATGTTCCTCCTTCTGCTGTTTCAGCTACATATGCAATTCACTCGAAAAGTATCTAGAAAAGTATTAGCTTGGGGAGTATTTTGAATACATCTAGTTAATGAAGGAACCTTCAGTATAAGGAAAGAGACAAGACAAAATAAAGTGGATGCTACTGTGTAAAATGGAGATGTTGAGATAAAGTAGTTTGAGTTGTCACTGACCAGCAGGCAATGATTCCTTTTTTTTTTGGGGGGGATGGAGTCTTGCTCAATCGCCCAGGCTGGAGTGCAGTGGCGCGATCTCGGCTCACTGCAGGCTCCGCCTCCCGGGTTCACACCATTCTCCTGCCTCAGCCTCCCGAGTAGCTGGGACTACAGGCGCCCGCCACCTCGCCCGGCTAATTTTTTTGTATTTTTAGTAGAGACAGGGTTTCACCGTGTCAGCCAGGATGGACACAATCTGCTGACCTCGTGATCCACCCGCCCCGGCCTCCCAAAGTGCTGGGATTACAAGCGTGAGCCACCGTGCATGGCAATAATTGCTTTTATAGGTGCCAAAATTCCATACTGTTTATAATAAATAGCAAAAAAACATAAAAGGCTTCTTTGAAGCCAAAGGAATGCATATAAAGCATTCAGATTAAGCATCAGTATAAGATGCCCATTTGGAGTCTGTTTCAACATTCAGTAAGAACAACAGCATACTGAAGTCAACTGTGACGATGGGTATCCAATGTAAAATACAGAGAAAGGAACAGACCCAATCTGGTGTGATGCCAAGCATAGGTATACTGCACCTGGAGTCTACTCTTTGAACACACCATCAGTCAGATTATTTATTCAGAGCTTTGTGATATTGATCATAAGAATTTATTGGTAGTATAGGATGCTCTCAGCTGAGTGCTCTTTGGGGAACAGAAGTAGCGATTTTATCTTGGAAGAATAGAGATGAAGGTCATGGCACAGTGGGACAATGTGTGAAGTTAGTGGAAAAATCTTCACAATTCTTTGTACAGAAATCTCTTCTGTACAAAGATATATTTTAAAAGTGTCTGGAGTTTCTGCTGTTATTGTGCTTACACGTCATTATTTGAATCAATCTGAAAAAGTATTTTTTAGGCACACTAACATTATTTTCAAAATTAAAATCAGGTCAAGACTTTTATTTACTGTATTTCCTTTTATGCAAACATTTAAATGAGGTTTCTAATTTGGTACATGCTGACAATATAAATTATAACCTTTTAGAATAGAATAAAATCCTGGAATTACTCATATATTTTGTAAGTTTCATCCAACATTTATAAATTTATGTCAGATAGCGGAAGATGATGGTAAAACTATTTTAACTTTCACCAAAAGTTAAAGCCAGCACACCATCTTGGGGAAAAATTCTTTAGATCTACTTTGATATGTCTTTTCATAATTTGCATAAATTACCCTGTGGGGAATAAAAACCTGTATTCTGCGTTTTAATTTTGTGTTTGGGATATTAACATTAACCTCTGCATTATTTTATTTCGTTGTGTTGTTTTTTCCTGTTTTAAGATTACGGGCAGGGACGACCCGTCAAAGCGCGGAGTGGACCAAACCTGCACTCGAGTAATTAGCAAAGCAACTCCCGCCCTACCCACGGTCTCCATCTCATCTAGTGCTGAAGTCTGAGGGCTCTGCAGCATCAGACCCGCCTCTAAGAGAACTTTCTGAATTTGCAGCTGATCTCGGGGAAGATAGGTTTAATTTATTTGAAGTTTTCATGGTGTTAATATTTTTGTTTACCTCGCTAAGCTTCAGAATTTTGCCAATCTCTGAATTTGCACATTTTGTATAATTTTTTTTTTCTTTGAGCAGTGTTGATCAAGCCAAGTTGAATATTTGCCATGAAATTCCAGTGAATGTGTAGCTCAAATGCAAACCCTAAGTTTGCTGTCAGTTATTGTATGGTCAGTACCCCAGTCCTAGTACACATATTTTAAAGGTTAAAGTGAATGTTTTTGTAACATTTAAGCATATTTCAGATGTAAATAAAAGATTGTAAAATATACGGTTTTACCAAATTTAAAAGATCCTTTTAGTTAATACTATGACAGTACTAAAATATATGAATAACATTTCAGATACCATTATATTAAAATATTTGTGTATGTGTACAAAAGTGTTGATAAATACTAATCTTTAAAGTTTGTGGAGTTTCTTTATTTGTAATATATGTGCTCTTAAAAGCAATGGGATGTGAAATTATGAAAGTATTTTATTGTTCATAGAAATAAAAAATACAGTTACTTTGCATTTGGTTTCCTCTTGAAGACTGGGTGCGTTCCTGAGAAAAATGGTTCTTTGGATATCTACTGAATGCAAATCTATACTCAATGCTTAGGATGCCTTGCCAAGAAGCCAAGAAAGGACTCACATCTCAGCTCAGAAGTTCCTCCAAAGATGAAATGGGTAGATCAGAGGTTTCCAAACATAGGAGAGACTTAGAATGACTTGGAGAAAATATAACGAATCCAAATCTTAAGGTTTGTGGAGGTTCTCAGAGGGGTCACAGATGTTCCATTTCTCTGCTCTAACCTTGTGGTAGGATTGCACTCTCCTGCCTCTTTTGAAGGCAAGCATGATCATGTGACTTGCTATCACCATTGAAATGTAGGCAGAAGTAACGTGTTACTTTCAGGCAGAGGCTTCAAAGCCAGTAAGCAGTTCTTCCCAGTCCCTTCCCCTGATGTACTTACTGATGTACTTGAAGCCGTGATTTACTTACCTTTGACATACTGTGTCAGCCTCGATACCCAATTAACCACAGTGAGCAAGATACACACACACACACACACACACACACACTCTCTCTCTCTCTCTCTCTCTCTCTCTGCTAACCCTGTTGGTCATATAGTCTTGAGTGAAAAATACCATTTTGCTGTGTTACAATTCAAGATTGTTTGTTACCGCCGTGTCATAAGCTTATCAGAGCTATGACTGACAGGTGCTGACCCAGGTTTGGGAACCACTGACATTTTCCACCTTCTGGCCCACTTCCCTTCCCTAGCGAATACTGCCTGCCATGGACCTGAACTGAGCTGCTTCTAGGTGTGCAGAAGGCAAGCTAGAGAATCTAATTTCATATTCACCTTCAGCAGTCATTCCAAAGCCCCAGACTCAAAGAAGGAGACTTTAGCTGAGTTCATCTTTCTGCTATGCAAGTCCATTGGCCATGTCAGTACTTGATGGTGAGGAGAGAGGTGAGAGGTTGGAATACATATTTAAATGTTGAGTACACAGAAGAGATAGAAAGATACTTTGGGTGAAAACTCTGATTCCTCAAGACACTTTTTATTTTATTTTATTTTATTTTATTTTTTTGAGACAGAGTCTTGCTCTGTTGCCCAGGCTGGAGTGTGATGGCACGATCTCGGCTAACTGCAGCCTCTACCTCCCAGATTCAAGCGATTCTCCTGCCTCAGCCTCCCGAGTAGCTGGGATTACAGGCATGCGCCACCATGCCTGGCTAATTTTTGTACTTTTAGTAGAGATGGGGTTTCACATTATTGGCCAGGATGGTCTCAATCTCCTGACCTCGTGATCTGCCCGCCTCGGCCTCCCAAAGTGCTGGGATTACAGGCATGAGCCACCGCGCCCAGCCTCAAGACACATTTAACTATTCTTTTCTTAAATAGATCTCACTTCTTTATTTAGAAAAGATTGCCCTGTGATGAGCTCTGGCCCAAAGCATTATTCCCAGCTTAATTCTGGCTCCAGTTCTCTTGGTTCCTGACTGTCTGGGTCAGCATCTCAGGTCTTTTAATTTCCCTGTATGTAGCTTTAGGCCACCTTAGACATCACTATTCCAGGCACCCAGGAGGACTCTGCCTCCGCTATCATCTCCCACCTAATTCCCACCTGTAGGCTCAAGTCCTCTCGCCTATGCCAATCTACCCATCTCCCATGCCCCCAGGACATAGTTGGCAATGGGTTGCCTCCAAATCTGAAAATAAATCTTTCCAAAAAACCTCCAAAGAAGTAATTGAAGATAATAGATCTTTGTGCCTGTGTCAGGTGCCAAATATTCTAATTTTTCCATCACAAACCACAGTATCTTTGAGGACATCACTGTTTTGCCCCTGACACTGTTCATAGAACAAGAATTTTAAATACAACTGCTCTAAAGAGAATCACCTAAGACCACTCTGCCTTAACAGCATTGAAACTCACCCTGCACAATCCCAACACCTTTTATTTCTTCCTTTCTCTAGAGCAGACACAGCAGACTGGCTGCTTAGCGATGGAATCCAATATGCATGCTTTATCTGCCAAACACGTAGTCTTAATTTTATTTCAATTAGGTGTCAATTTTTAAATATTAGGAGACTTTGTATAGATTTCCAGCTCCCTGGTATCTGTTGAGTGCTCAGGCCATTTAGCAGTATTGGAATCGCACTCCCCCATCACAACAATAAGTTAAAATTGAGACACTGTTGCCCCACTTACATGTGTTTTCTGGCTTGCAGCAATATA
The DNA here is from genome assembly GCF_001698545.2 of Rhinopithecus bieti. Taxonomy (NCBI): domain Eukaryota; kingdom Metazoa; phylum Chordata; class Mammalia; order Primates; family Cercopithecidae; genus Rhinopithecus; species Rhinopithecus bieti. The sequence goes on along the minus strand of NW_016814428.1, from coordinate 1,606,495 downwards.
CACCAAGCCCTAATCGACTTATACCAGGCAGCCCCTCTTATTTATATTTCCTGCCTAGATCCCATAGGCATGTCTAGACCCCAGTTCAAACAAACTATTATTATCTATCTCACCGTAGTAATCACGCATGGACAGAAGACCACTTGCTTCAGAATCAGACAAAACACCTGTTAAGATGCATACTTCTCTGTGCCATAAGAACTTCTGAAATAGAACCCCAGGAGTGGAGTCCAGTACCCAGGCCCACATGATTCTTAGACATACTGGGTATAAAAAATCCACTGGGTCCTCCGCGAATTAGCTACCCCTAAAAAAATTACTGTACAGATGATAAAGCCTTGTAAAACAGTGACCTGATTTTGAATTGCCAAGAAACCAAATTCTTATTTTACATTCTTTTTCATCTTTGTATAAAGTTAAATTAATATTCCTCAAAATAAGCCCAATAAAAAATGGTAGTAACTCTTCCAGTTCTACAGATGGAAAGGATGAAAATAAGACAAATGGCATTTTCCCCTATAATTTACCCTGGAAAGGATCCAACACAGAATACGTGGATCTAATACTTGGGATGTCAGCCCTGGCTCTGTCCCCTCATTCATTCATCATCCCGCTCAGTAGCTACTTCTCTTTTCATTCTCATTTCAAAGTGCAAAATGCCCAGACTATTAAAAATGAACATAATCCCCTATTTTTGGTGACAATTACCTTACAAATGAGTGTCCATTATCCAAACCTCATATAGTACATCCCTAGTCCTGTGTGAACACTCACTTAGAAACCAATACAAATGGTCCAATCACCATGTTTCCTTCCTAATGACAGCTTTCTGGGGGATGTAGTCACAGGGAGATGGAGAGAACATTGCTGGGAAGGCCTGGCTTTTACAATCCTGAATGCTGGTCTCTCTGCAGAAGGGGTCCACCATATTTGCAGGCGGATGATTTATCATCTTATATTAGTCAAACCCCAGAAAGCCAAAAATACATATATTATAGGATTTCAGTACTCCCATGAGCAGTTAGGAAATAAGAAACATTTGAGAACAAACGTGACAAAATGATACTAAATCAAAGTTATCATTTGCTCATATTACAAGTGGCCCCCATATCCTCCACCCCTACACTTAGAGCAGTGAAAAACTATATACCATATATTAAATGTTGTATGTTAATATATTTTGTTGAGAAAATGATGAAGTGTAGGCATGACTGGCCTTCAAGATTCTCTGCAGAGAGCCCCTTGCCTTCCTCCTAATTTCATATCCCGTCTGCTTGCCTATGCGCAACCTTCACTAGAGCTGCAATGTTCTGCTCACTTAAGAAAAAAAAAATAGGCCGGGAGTGGTGGCTCACACCTGTAATCTCAGCACTTTGGGAGGCCAAGGTGGGTGATTCATGAGGTCAGGAGATCGAGACCATCCTGGCTAATACAGTGAAACCCCATCTCTACTAAAATTACAAAAAATCAGCCAGGCGTGGTGGCGGGCACCTGTAGTCCCAGCTACTCGGGAGGCTGAGGCAGGAGAATGTCCTAAACCCAGGAGGTGGAGCTTGCAGTGAGCCAAGATCACACCATTGTACTCCAGCCTGCGCAACAGAGCAAGACTCCATCTCCCCCCACCGCAAAAAAAAAAATACCATTCCTGTCCTTTCCTCCCTTTTCTCCCAGCACAGAAATCTAACCCATACACATCAGGAGCCAGCTTAATTCATATGTACAGTGGATGCAGCGAAATCATACCTAGATCTTCGTTCAGAACTGAGATCCCCGTTTCCCCAGCTCTGTGGACTCCCAGTGGCTCTCAACTGAGTCCCTCTTGCTCCAGGTCACATCACCAGCCCAGCGGAAGCTCACTTCAATGACTGGTTGAGGATGAGAAGCACAAAGGCGCTCATTGCCCCGGCTCTAAAGGTCATCCTGGTTCCCCAGCTCCTCCTAATAGGCCTCTTGCAACTGCTTCACAGTTCAACTCCTCCCTCTAAGCAAATTCCCAAGAAGCACTGGGAATTGCTTTGTAAATGTCTTGCATGTAAATCTCCACCTCAGAGCCTGTCTTTCTGGGAGTGGGTTAAGTCAGGAGGTTCTCCTGAGGCTTTGCTTGTGTTCCTAGCTTGCCTAGATTTTCCATCTTCTGCCCATGACTGGCAGGTGTTGCCTACATCACCCATCTCCCTCTTCTCTTCAGTTATGTCATCCGTTATCATGTCATTGTCTTTGTTTACTTCCAATCCTGTCATGGCTTCCCTGAAGCGGATTGTGTCTTAATCTTTGTAATCTTGGCAGTTTAACCTATTGACCTGCCCTTCAGTGTTTTGGAGTCAAATTCTCAACGTTCTGTTGGATGGAGTCGTTCCAGAGAAAATGCTAGGGCAGGGAATGGGGAGTGGAGGAAGATGGATTGGGGCCCAGACTTCATCGTAGGAATGAGTGTCCTTCAATCTCTTTTATAAGGGACTATTTTTGAAAATATCAGAGTTTACTGGATTTTGGCTTCTTTTCAGTTCTCAGGGTTTTGCCACTGAAGTATTTGATACTGGATATGTTTATCTGCAGGAGCAAACTTAGGCAAAATTGTTAACAACATGATCTTTTTATTTGAAAGTTTCCCGAGTCCTCTTTGCTCCAAGCTCTGTTAGATTCTTGTCCTCTCTGGTCACCTGCTACCTACCATTACCTTGTCACAGTCCTTTCTCAGCCTACACCCAGGCCCGCCTTGGTTAAACAGAGCCTCCTCCCCTTCTCACTCCATGCCTTTTTTGTTTCCAAAGGGACTCCAATTCAAGTGTCAACTCCAATCAAAAGGAACTTGTTTCCTTGAATACGGGGTTGAGAAGAAGCATGTGAGGCTACCTCCGCTCCAGGAAGTTTGAGCATCTTATGAGGTACAGGGCACTGGCGTTAGGAATGGTGGCCCATTTTCTGTGTCTTTGCCACTCCTGTGAACCCTACTCAAGACTAACACTAATTCAGCTCAAACTAGAATGCAAATGGCTGATTACGGGGAAAAGAGCTATGGTTTCCTGAGATAAATTAATACCTTCAAAGGATAATCTTTAACCCAAGAGGATGAATTTCTGATTTGGGTGATATTAGGTTTTCAGATATTCTACCAGTGAAGTTCTTCTCCACCCATACCCCCTCTTCACCATCTCACTGCATGAGCAATCATCTCCTGTATCTAGGCCTAAAGCCAGTTCTAAACATATTCATTTAAATCTAGGTGGCATAGTAAGTTATGAAGAACCATACCTGATAATGGTCTCAAGGCTCAAATCACTATGTCCTTGGGCCAATCACTTAAACTCTTTAAATCTCATCTCTAAGGGGAAAATAATAGCTACTGAAAGAGTTGTTAGAAAAAAAGGCAGGAGGACATATGGGTACTTTGTAGAGTGGCATATATATGTCATATAATAGTCCTGAATTGACAAGTTCCAATGAGCAATCCAAGCTACTCATTCCATCTTTACATCATTACAAAGCAACTGACATCAATGAGACCTGATGCTCAGACAACATTCAAGGTCTGAGAGCTACTGAGAGAGCTGCGTGTGAGTAAAACTAATAAAAGAAGTTTTAAAATGTAAGAAAGTTTATGTAGGATCACGATTTTTTTAAGCAGATGGAGACAAGTGTAAGGAATGACAAAAGCTGGCATCTGAGAGCCAGTCCTCCGCACATCCACTCAGCCATGTCCTGAGCCTTCACTAGAAGATCCAGGGACTACTTAAAGAACACAGCCCCATTCTAACCAGGAGGTCATCTGCCTGAGATGGAGCATGACAAAAATTAATCTGGGTTTTAAAGGCCAATCTGGGAGGGGCTTCAAGATAACTAGAAGCATCTGGTACTCACCTCCTTCACAAAGAAGAACCAAAATAGTGAGTAGATAATCACACTTTGAATACGTAATTTAAGATAGAACAGCAGAATTCCGCAGAGAAGTGACAGCAAACATGGAAGGCAAAGGAGAAGCAAGTGAGGCAGCCTGCTCTCCCAGAGCATCTAGAAACCTGGAGAAGCTCCCTAATGTGGGCAAACAGTAAGTAAGAGACCCCCAGTGGTCCACGTTCTCACCACAGACTTCTGCAATCATAGCCACAGGAGAGCTGCTTGACAGTCATGGGCCCTCAGGCTAACATAGGAGGTGCTTGGAGATTGCTCAATAGCATTGATCCAGAGAGGGAGCTCACACTGGGTCCCACACATCCATAGTTCTAAGCAGTTACAGCACAGCACCATTCTGGAAACCCAGCCCTCACCAGACGGCATTCTTCTTTAGGTCCCAACAGACCCTATATCTCTATACCCCTTTGGCCCCACTGACATCCCCCACCTGCAGCTGCTGCTACAACTAACAGCAAGCTGGCAAGAGCCACTGGGAGCAAGCACCACCCCTGCAATTCCCCACTGAGCAGAGGAACTACCACGTATTTCCATGCACCTTGAGGTCAGGCTTTCCTGACCACAGCCACTACTGCTCCCAGCTGCCACCACCAGGGCCAAACTTCTGCCTAGACATCCAGGCATTTCCATACATCCTCTGAAATCTAGGCAGAGGTTCCCAAACCTCAGTTCTTGACTTTGGTGCACTGGCAGGCTCAACATCACATGGAAGCTGTCAAGACTTGAGGTTTGCACCCTCTGAAGCCATGGCCTGAGCGGTAACTTGGCCCCTTTTAGCCATGCCTGGAGCAGCTGGGATGCACAGCACCAAGTCTAGACTGCACACACCACATGGACCCTGGGCCTGGCCCACAAAACCATTGATCCTCCTAGGCCTCTGGGCCTGTGATAGGAGGGGCTACCGTGAAGACCAATGACATGGCCTGGAGACATTTTCCCCATCGTCTTGGTGACAATGTTCAGCTCCTCATTACTTATGCAAATTTCTGCAACTGGCTCAAATTTCTCCTCAGAAAATGGGATTTTCTTTTCTATTACATTGTCAAGCTGCAAATTTTCCAAACTTTTATGCTCTGTTTCCCTTTTAAAACTGAATGCCTTTAACAGCACCCAAGTCACCTCTTGAATGCTGTGCAACTAAGAAAGTTCTTCTGCCAGATATCCTAAATCATCTCTCTCAAGTTCAAAGTTCTACAAATCTTTAAGGTAAGAGCAAAATGCCACCAGTCTCCTTGGTAAAATATAACAAGAGTCACCTTTGCTCCAGTTCCCAACAAGTTCCCCATCTCCATCTGAGACTACCTCAGGCTGGACCTTATTGTTCATATCACTATCAGCATTTTTGTCAAAGCCATTCAACAAGTCTCTAGGAAGTTCTAAACTTTCCCACATTTTCCTATCTTCTTCTGAGCCCTTCAAATTGTTCCAACCTCTGCCTGTTACCCAGTTCCAAAGCTGATTTCACATGTTCAGATATCTTTTTAGCAGTGCCCCACTCTACTGGTACCAATATACTGTATTAGTCCCTTTTCATGCTCCTGATAAAAACATACCTGAGACTGGACAATTTACAAAAGAAAGATGTTTATTGGACTCACAGTTTGACATGGCTGGGGAGGCCTCACAATCACAGCAGAAGGTGAAAGGCACATCTCACATGGCGGCAGACAAGAGAAGAGAGAGCATGCGCAGGGAAACTCACATTTTTAAAACCATCAGAACTCATGAGACTCATTCACTATCGCAAGAACAGCACAGGAAAGACCCCCCCCCACCCCCCGCCATTCAAACATCTCTCACTGGGTTCCTCCCATGACATACGGGATTTGTGGAAGTTACAATTCGAGATGGGATTTGGTGGGAACACAACCAAATCATATCAGCATGTAACAAAATAACACATGCACCCCATAAATATATATAAATATTATGTATCAATTTTTAAAATTTAAAAAGAGTTCATTAACCTATGGGCAAACAAGAGGATCTGCTATGAATAAGGGGCAAATAAACACGTTTGGGCTCAGAATATGGGTGATTATAATGTTCCAGGTAAATTGTGAGATGAGGAATGTCAGTCAAAAAAAAAATCCCATAAAAGTTCTAAACTCCCTTGTCTTGTTATTCTTGTAACAGGCTGCATGTGGTGGGGGATGGGATATATGAGAAGATTAATTTGATGGGAGAAGGTAATGGTGATTGAGCCTGAATAATTCAGTAAAGTTTAAAAAGAATAGCTTTAAATAACACTAACATGAAGGATTCTCCAGAGGAATCTGCTTGCAATTTTCTTCTTTTTTTTCTTTTTTTCTTTTTTTTTTTTTTTTTTTTTTTTTTTTT
>NW_016814428.1:1589541-1599935 GCF_001698545.2 Rhinopithecus bieti | reverse complement strand
TTTTTTTGTTTGAGACAGTCTCACTCCAGGCTGGAGTGCAATGGCACAATCTTGGCTCACTGCAGCCTCCACCCCCCAGGTTCAAGCAATTCTCCTGCCTCAGCCTCCTGAGTAGTTGGGACTACAGGTGTAAGCCACCATGCCCAGCTAATTTTTGTGTTTTTAGTAGAGATAGGGGTTTTACCATCTTGGCCAGGCTGGTCTTGAACTCCTGACCTCAGGTGATCCACCTGCCTTGGCCTCCCAAAGCACTGGAATTACAGGTGTGAGTCACCACGCCTGGCCAATATTAATATACTAACTATAGCTACATTGTTTCTTGGATATATTTCTAATTCATAAAGGGTATTTATTTTTTAGGCTGATGACTTTGCTTTTTTGTTTGTTTGTTTGTTTTTTGAGACAGAATCTCTCTCTGTCACCCAGGCTGGAGTGCGGTGGCACGATCTCGGTTCACTGTAACCTCCACCTCCTGGGTTCAAGTTATTCTCCTGCCTCAGCCTTCTGAGTAGCTGGGACTACAGGCACATGCCACCACACCCAGCTAATTTTCTGTACTTTTAGTAGAGACAGGGTGTCACAGTGTTAGCCAGGATAGTCTCAATCTCCTGACCTTGTGATCCACCTACCTTGGCCTCCCAAAGTGCTGGGATTACAAGGTGTGAGCCCTGCCAATGTTTCTTGCATGTTATCAAAAGTAGTGCAACTGTAACTACTACAACTATGGTGGGTAAGGTGTTGTTGGTGGTGTTGGTGTTGTTATAAATAGGACAGTGGTACTTGCAGGATTTTTTATTAAACAGTGTGGCCCACGGACTGAGAAAGTTTGTTTAATAACACTTGCACGGAGATTAGTGAGTTCCCTTGGATTTTAAGGAACCTGTCTTCTGCAATGTGACTTTTCCCTTTAGATGAGTGATTTTTTACAGAAGTAAGAATAACAAAGTTGCATAATAATTTAAATCCAAAAAATGATAAATTTTTACATTTTAACAAGAGTAACATGAACTGAAAATTTAGCCCAAAAGGCTCTGGGTGTTTCTATGGAAACATTTCCAAGCAGCAACCCCCAAGTCCAGGGAATAGGGTTTTCACTGCCTCCCTTTAAAAACACTCCTTTACAATCCTGCAGTCAAATAGGCCGATCACATTCTACTGAATGGTTTCAAATTTGCGTGTCTTTCTTCTTCTGAATAGCTGAGCTAAAAGACATTAACTCCCTTAGGTTTATTGAATTGAGTCTTCCTGAGTTAAAGAATTTATGGAGTATATGACTCCCTTACTTTGCCTTTAACATTTAGAAGAGCTGAAAATAGAAGTCCTCACCAGAAAGAAACTGTTTTCATTAGGACTTTAAGCCCAAGAGTTGCAGATAATGATGGAAAACAATCATTATTCTTTTCCTCAAGGGACCTAGGTTCACACGTTATGTTATTTATAGAGACCACTGGGAAAAGTTCAGAATGAAAAAATAACAGCTCTTTCCAAACCAGTGTTCACTGGCTTCTATAGCATAACTTGGGAATATAACTGTGCTAATAGAGTCTAATTCTTTTGCCCATTTTCCTTTCCTATCTCACTATTGCTCCTGCTTGGAGTGAGTCAGAATCCCAAGAGGGGATGGGTAGGTACCACACCCCAGTAATGGGGATTTCCTAACATCATACATTTGGCAAGAACAAAAGGGATGTTTTAAAAAATGCACGAAACACAAATGAATTCTAGCCCAACAAAGTCAGCCAACAATTCTCTGACTCCGTGGCAAGTCACTGGCCCTGGAGGATCTGAAGTTTCCCATTTACAGAAGCTCCCACGTGTTGAGGCATCTGTTTGTTTCTGGTGGATAACATGGCAACATTATTTTATACCTTATTTGGCCTTATTCATATGTACAGCATTAAAAGTTAGATTTTCAAATCAAATTGTCAATAAAATAACAACAGGATGCCTTAAATTTGAATAATAGGTTTCAACATGGCTTTGAGTTACCACGGATTTTTCCACTCTCCTCAAGGGCAGCTTTCCTCCTCTACTCAAACTGATAAATACTTTGGTAAAAATGCAGAGCCCATGGAGGACTGTGTAGCTGAGAGGTGAAGACAGCTGGACTTCCTGGGTCGAGTGGGGACTTGGAGAACTTTTCTGTTTAGCTAAAGGGTTGTAAACACACCAATCAGCACTCTTTGTGTCTAGCTAAAGGTTTGTAAATGCACCAATCAGCACTCCGTAAAAATGCACCAATCAGTACTATGTGTCTAGCTAAAGGTTTATAAACGCACCAATCAGCACTCCATAAAAATGGGCCAATCAGTGCTCTGTAAAATGGACCAATCAGCAGGATGTGGATGGGGCCAAATAAGAGAATAAAAGCTGGCCACCCCAGCCAGCAGTGGCAACCCACTCCGATCCCCTTCCACGCTGTGGAAGCTTTGTTCTTTCACTCTTTGCAATAAATCTTGCTGCTGCTCACTCTTTGGGTCCGCACTACCTTTATGAGCTGTAACACTCACCGTGAAGGTCTGCAGCTTCACTCCTGAAGTCAGCAAGACCATGAACCCACTGGGAGGAACGAACAACTCCGGAGGCACCACCTTTAAGAGGTATAACACTCACTGCAAAAGTCTGCAGCTTCATTCCTGAAGTCAACAAGACCACGAGCCCACCAGAAGAAAGAAACTCCAGACACATCTGAACATCTGAAAGAACAAACTCTGGACACACCATGTTTAAGAACTGTAACACTAACCATGAGTGTCTGCAGCTTCATTCTTGAAGTCAGCGAGACCAAGAACCCACCAGAAGGAACCAATTTTGGACACAGAGCTACAATTCAGTTGCATCTTCTGGAGGGCACAGAAATAATCCATGGCTAAGAATCACAGATAATCATCCCACCCTAGAAATGGCCTTGAGTGCAATGCTCATCTTGGGCGAGAACCTTACTTTATCCTCTAAGCAGTTTCACCTTTTGAATGGAATTCACAATTTCTTGGGTTTACTGTTCACCATATCAGATGACATTCCCTCTGAGGTCTAAATGTTAGCATATGCTCTTTTGTAAAATTAGCAAATAGTATTTTCCTTGTCAGAATAGCCCACTGATATCTTGTATACTATGATACCTTGACATTTGAATACACAATTAATATCAGATCTGGAAGACTTGCTACTGCCCAGGGTAGGTGACAAACACCTTCTCCTGGTCTCACACAGCTAAGATGTTATATGGCACAAGAGTAATGAAAAGAGAAATCCATGAAGGAGACAGAAAAGAAATAATTGAATCCAAGCAAGTAACTTGTGAGAGGCAAAGATCGTGTCTTGTTTGTGTCTATCAGAGGCCTAATGGAGTGCCTAGCACAGAGAAGATTTCAATCGACACTTTCTGAACACATAAGTGAATGAATGAATAAATGAATCGAAAAGAAATCAAGGTTAGAGTTCCTTGAGCAATTTCTACTGACTAGTGACTCTTTTTGGTTTCCCTATTCATACTGTTGAAGGTGGAACATTCTAAATCAGAATGACATAGCAGTGTGGAGCACCACTCTGGTTGTGGAGCAGGGCTGTACAGATCGAGGACTCCAGCTCCATTGCTAATTGCCTGTGTGGCCCTAAGTAAGTCTCCTCAGTGAGCTTCAGTTTCATTATGTGTAAAATGGTAATAATAAATACACAAATTTTGAAATTGGCCCAATTTTTCCATAGAACTAATGGGCTTTTTCAGTAAATATAAAAATTGATTCTTTTGGTCTTAAAGCTGAAAATTACAGCTGTCTTCTCTGAGCCCCCTTCTCAGAAAACACAGTATCAAGGAACTGAAACTTACCAGAACTGAAACACTCAGGCAATGAGATGCCAGACCCCTCATCCGTCATAATTCCCTAACTGACCACCTGCTTCCTACTGACCAATCCTCTTCCTTCCCTCTCCCTAATTCCTGTTTTCTCATACATAGTTACATTCCATCCCCACTATATAAACACCTAATTTTAGTCAGTTGGGGAGACCAATTTGAAACTTACCCCCCATCTACCAGCTGTCAACTGCATTAAAAAGNCCGTAAAATGCACCAATCAGTACTATGTGTCTAGCTAAAGGTTTATAAACGCACCAATCAGCACTCCATAAAATGGGCCAATCAGTGCTCTGTAAAATGGACCAATCAGCAGGATGTGGATGGGGCCAAATAAGAGAATAAAAGCTGGCCACCCCAGCCAGCAGTGGCAACCCACTCCGATCCCCTTCCACGCTGTGGAAGCTTTGTTCTTTCACTCTTTGCAATAAATCTTGCTGCTGCTCACTCTTTGGGTCCGCACTACCTTTATGAGCTGTAACACTCACCGTGAAGGTCTGCAGCTTCACTCCTGAAGTCAGCAAGACCATGAACCCACTGGGAGGAACGAACAACTCCGGAGGCACCACCTTTAAGAGGTATAACACTCACTGCAAAAGTCTGCAGCTTCATTCCTGAAGTCAACAAGACCACGAGCCCACCAGAAGAAAGAAACTCCAGACACATCTGAACATCTGAAAGAACAAACTCTGGACACACCATGTTTAAGAACTGTAACACTAACCATGAGTGTCTGCAGCTTCATTCTTGAAGTCAGCGAGACCAAGAACCCACCAGAAGGAACCAATTTTGGACACAGAGCTACAATTCAGTTGCATCTTCTGGAGGGCACAGAAATAATCCATGGCTAAGAATCACAGATAATCATCCCACCCTAGAAATGGCCTTGAGTGCAATGCTCATCTTGGGCGAGAACCTTACTTTATCCTCTAAGCAGTTTCACCTTTTGAATGGAATTCACAATTTCTTGGGTTTACTGTTCACCATATCAGATGACATTCCCTCTGAGGTCTAAATGTTAGCATATGCTCTTTTGTAAAATTAGCAAATAGTATTTTCCTTGTCAGAATAGCCCACTGATATCTTGTATACTATGATACCTTGACATTTGAATACACAATTAATATCAGATCTGGAAGACTTGCTACTGCCCAGGGTAGGTGACAAACACCTTCTCCTGGTCTCACACAGCTAAGATGTTATATGGCACAAGAGTAATGAAAAGAGAAATCCATGAAGGAGACAGAAAAGAAATAATTGAATCCAAGCAAGTAACTTGTGAGAGGCAAAGATCGTGTCTTGTTTGTGTCTATCAGAGGCCTAATGGAGTGCCTAGCACAGAGAAGATTTCAATCGACACTTTCTGAACACATAAGTGAATGAATGAATAAATGAATCGAAAAGAAATCAAGGTTAGAGTTCCTTGAGCAATTTCTACTGACTAGTGACTCTTTTGGTTTCCCTATTCATACTGTTGAAGGTGGAACATTCTAAATCAGAATGACATAGCAGTGTGGAGCACCACTCTGGTTGTGGAGCAGGGCTGTACAGATCGAGGACTCCAGCTCCATTGCTAATTGCCTGTGTGGCCCTAAGTAAGTCTCCTCAGTGAGCTTCAGTTTCATTATGTGTAAAATGGTAATAATAAATACACAAATTTTGAAATTGGCCCAATTTTCCATAGAACTAATGGGCTTTTCAGTAAATATAAAATTGATTCTTTTGGTCTTAAAGCTGAAAATTACAGCTGTCTTCTCTGAGCCCCTTCTCAGAAAACACAGTATCAAGGAACTGAAACTTACCAGAACTGAAACACTCAGGCAATGAGATGCCAGACCCCTCATCCGTCATAATTCCCTAACTGACCACCTGCTTCCTACTGACCAATCCTCTTCCTTCCCTCTCCCTAATTCCTGTTTTCTCATACATAGTTACATTCCATCCCCACTATATAAACACCTAATTTTAGTCAGTTGGGGAGACCAATTTGAAACTTACCCCCCATCTACCAGCTGTCAACTGCATTAAAAAGACTTTCTTCCCTGGCAATACTCATTGGCTCAGGGATTGGCTTTCTGTATAGTGAGCAACAGGACCTTGGTTGAACCCCTGGTATTTGGCAACAGTTTCACCAGGTTGTTAAGAGGATTAAGTGAAATAAAAAACATAAAGTCCTTAGCACAAAGCCAGACAACAGTAAGCACTCAATATTTGCGATATCACTCATAATTGAGATAGAATTATGAAGATGGTACCAAATACAGCCCAAGTGAGAAGTTCAGGGTTATGACTTTAAGTTGTTTTTCTAATTATCTTTATTAAAAGAAAGATACAGGCCGGGTGCAGTGGCTCACACCTGTAATCCCAGCACTTTGGGAGGCCGAAGCGGGCAGATCATGAGGTCAGGAGATCAAGACCATCCTGGCTAACGTGGTGAAACCCTGTCTCTACTAAAAAATACCAGAAATTAGCTGGGCATCATGGCACACGCCTGTAGTCCCAGCTACTCAGGAGGCTGAGGCAGGAGAATCGTTTGAACCAGGGAGACGGAGGTTGCAGTGAGCCAAGATCATGCCACTGCACTCCAGCCTGGGCAACAAAGCAAGACTCTGTCTCGAAAAAAAAAAAAAGGAATGATACAAATAAGTGAATAATAATGAATGCACAAACTGGGAAATGGGTAACTCATGTTGTCTCCTTACATGGTCTCTAATGAACAACCTAGTGCCAGCTGGAAAACCTGGGGTGGTTTTCTTCTCTGCAAGATTTCTTAGGGCGGAAACACATCTATTCAGAGACTAGCAGAGTGCACGCTGCATTGTGGGCACTCGGGAAGTGTTCAAAGCACAAAAACATTACTCATTATCTGTAAACGTCCCTAAGGAAAGATGCTAGTTACTACTTTTGCCTTGGATAAGCCCTCTGAGATTGTCCATAAAAGATTAAACTGGAATTGCTGACAAAGAAAATGAACACAAAAAAGGCATTGCTCTGTGGTAAGCAGATCTATGCAAACCCAGCCACAAAGGCCAAGGAAGTTAAGAGACCAAAGAAAGAGGCTGACAAATCCAGTTTCTCAGAAGGGAACATTTAATAGTGACTTACAAATAAAAGCCATAGTTTCCGGTGGTGGTGAGGCAAGATGGTGGATCCTGGCACCATTATCCCCCAGACCCAAGGCTTCTATATGATAGGGTAGGAACGTGTAGGACAACTGAAGTCAACCCCTCAAAGAAAGCCACAAATGTCATGTGACTCTCACTAAGGGCAGAATTTATGGTCAAAGTTGTTTTGACCTAAGGACAGAATTTACTTCAAACATATGCTCTTATACAAGGAACAGTAGATAAAATAGAAATCTTAGAGGCATTCCCAGAACTGGGGCTAATCAGAAGTCAACATGGCAACTACCATCCAAGATGGAGTTGCTTTAGTCTCCACAGGCATGCTTTCTTGGGTCTAGCTGGATGAGACAGTTATTTGTGTAAAGACATTTTCCTTTTATAAGTCAATGATGTCAAAAATAAGTTAAGATTTGACTTATCTGCTAGGAGGTCAACTTGATCTTTCTTAGTGGCAAAAAATTGGGAAGATGTAAGGTTTTGTGGTATTTTAAAATTCCTAGAAGATATGTAAAAACGAGAAAATGTATAATCCTGACCTGCCACATGCGTTAAAAGTTCAGATTGAATCCTTTGATCTGGAGAGTAAATTTAAAAATAAATGAAATAATGTTGGGATTGGAGACCGATTGATTAATGTTCTTGGCAATCATTTGTTGTAATTAATACCCCCAAAACAGCTCAAAGATGGAATTTACAGCTTTTCAGAGCAATGCTGTGAAATAACTAAATAGATATATGTATATGTATACATGTAATACTGTGAAAGAAATATAAGACAAAATTCAAATGGAGACAATGAGGACATGGGGGAGCACGTAGAAAGGAAATCTAAAGTAAAATATTCATTTGGTCCAGGCGCGGTGGCTCACGCCTGTGATCCCAGCACTTTAGGAGGCCGAGGTGGGCAGATCATTTGAAGTCAGGAGTTCGAGACCAGCCTGGCCAATATGATGAAACCCTGTCTCTACTAAAAATACAAAAATTAGCCAGGCAGTAGTCCCAGTTACTTGGGAGGCTGAGGCAGGAGAATGGCTTGACCCGGAAGGCAGAGCTTGCAGTGAGCCCAGATCGTGCAACTGCATTGCACTCCAGCCTGGGTGACAGAGTGAGACTCCATCTCAAAAAAATAAAATAAAATAAAACTATTCATTTACTAGTTTATTCCAAGGACCAACACATGCACATCCACACGCAGAGATAGTATGACAATTTTGACTAGAGAGCAAGACTTTATGCACATCACAATGAGTGTGAAATAGAAGAAATGAATAGAAAAACGACAGACTGCTCCAACCCAGTTACATTGTACTTGTTGGATTTTAGATTAAACAAATTGGAGTAAATAAATTGATGTCATATAGTGCTGCATGTACTTAATCTATACAGAAGAACGGCAGAACTTCCAGTCAAAAGGCTTTTTACCACACTCCAGGATAACTTGGGAATCATCTCTGAGGACTCCATAAGCTACATGGAATCTATTATACTTTTACACAAGGTTGGTCTAGGTTGTGCCCTCTGGTGGTACTTCAGGAAATTTTGAGGGATTGGGGGAAAGAAGAAATGGAGAGAGAGAGGAAAGGTAAAAAAAGAGAAGGGCAGAGTAGAGGGTAGAAGTAGGGGATGGATTCCTTGAATGCCCACCATTTATACCATGCCAAGCAATTTTACCTAAATGGTCTCATTAATCCTCTCAACTCCACTGTAAATAGGTATCCTAAGCCTCATTTCATGGCTCAGGAAATGGAGGTCCAGAGAAGTGAAGAAATTGGTTCAGTATCACAGTATAATAAGTGACAGAACAAGATTATTCTCAGTTCTTTCTGCCTGCCCACTGCTGTTCTGCAACTCACCAGATGCCTGCATATGGTTGACCCTAAACCAGATTCCTCAACAAGTCAACAGCAACCCACCTGCCCTGGCCATTTAGCTATTGCCCACCATGTCATCAGGTACCCTTCCTGATGGCATTCCCAATCCTGCGAAGGGCATCCCTGATTCCACATGAGGTTAAGGAGATGCTGTTGCCTACCTGTTTCACTCTAGGGAAATTCACATAATGATGTTTTTCACCCTAAATGCCAAAACCCAAAGTTTTTTACAATGAAAACATCTCTTCTGAGTAAGCTTGAAGTCTACTCTGGAAGGTAAATGTGTCACTGGAGGGCTGATAATGAACTTAAAGTTACTATACTAGACATAGGTGTTTTAAAAGATATTTCATTCAAGCCAAGTCTGCTAAAGCCCATCGAAAAACATTTTGACTGATTTTATTTGAAAAGAAAATGTGTGTTCCCTTTCAATGGTATGCCTTTCTATAAAGTGAATTATCACATTTTCCTCTATTCCAAGAACTGCATGCAGTAAACCTTGAGAAAAATGTTTTTCTACAACTTCCTTTTTCTTAGAAATCTATTGACCATTTTGATTTTCATTCTCAATGCGTAGCTACTTACATTTTGTTTTCCAGTTCTCTTCTGGGGTGTGTTCACATTCATTTTGGTAGCCATTTTAGTTTGTCTCCTGTTGATCTTTGATTTTATGTTTATTTCCATCAGACATACTTCATTCTTACTTACTTCTGAAACTGGCATTTATGCCAGAGATGGGTAGCTGCCGTCCCAATATCTGTTCTGTACAACCATGATTTTATGCAAGGGATGAAACTGCTGAGACAAAAGACTGTATTTCTCATCCAACCTTGTTGTGTCGATGTGACTAAGGTCTGATCAATGACACACAAGTGGAATTGTCAGGTGACACTTCTAGAAATGCTCCTTGACAGAGCACCAGACAGCTGGCCCGGGCCTTTTTTGTTCTTCCTCACTTCCTTCCTCCTGCCAGACGTATGAGCCTGAGCCCTGCTAGCCATGTTGGACCAGAGCGAAGATTGTTAGTCACACACGTTACATGTGGCAGAGCAGACAGGATACCAGGTCCAAGATAATGGTGGAGTGCCACGCCAGTCTTACACTGCCGATTTCTGGAGAGAAAAAAGGAAACTTAAGAACTCATCTCATTTAAGCCTGTGTTGCTCCTAGTGTTCTTACTAGTATCTTTACATAATTGTTAATAAATGCAATCTTCCTGGACTCCCCTGAGGATATGGAGTTCCTTTCTGGAAACTACAGATAGACCAAAGATACTTAATTTTCAGGTCGGGCCGCGGTGGCTCATGCCTGTAATCCCAGCACTTTGGGAGGCCGAGGCGGGCAGATCACGAGGTCAGGAGATCAAGACCATCCTGGCTAACACGATGAAACCCCCTCTCTACTAAAAATACAAAAAATTAGCCAGGCGTGGTAGTGGACGCCCGTAGTCCCAGCTACTCAGGAGGCTGAGGCAGGAGAATGGCATGAACCTGGGAGGCGGAGCTTGCAGTGAACCAAGATCGCACCACAGCGAGACTCTAG
>NW_016814428.1:1569191-1584578 GCF_001698545.2 Rhinopithecus bieti | reverse complement strand
ACTTGGACTCGGGAAGGGGAACATCACACATCGGGGCCTACCATGGGGAGGGGGGAGGGGGGAGGGATTGCACTGGGAGTTATACCTGATATAAATGATGAGTTGATGGGTGCAGCACACCAACATGGCACAAGTGTACATATGTAACAAACCTGCACGTTATGCACATGTACCCTAGAACTTAAAGTATAATAAAAAAAAAAAAAAAAAATCTGCTCATTCCACCACACTCAGTGGCTCACACCTATAATCCTAGCACTTTTGGAGGCCAAGACAGGAGGATTGCTTGAACCCAGGAGTTTGAGACTAGCTTGGGCAACATAGCGATGTCTTGTCTCTACCAAAAATTTTAAAAATTAGCCAAGTATGGTGGCACATGCCTGTAGTCCTAGCTACTTGGGAGGCTGAGGTGGGAGAATTGCTTGAGCCTGGGAGATCAAGGTTGCAGTGAGCTGTGATTGCACAATTGCACTCCAGCCTGGGCAACAGAGCATGACCATGTCTCACAAGAAAATAAGCAAATAAATAAAGAAATCCTGCTCAGTCATACTGAGGCAGGCGATAAAATCAGTATATAGCTTATTTCAGAAACCCAAAGAAGAACAAATCCATGAAGAATGTAAGTATGATAAACCCCAAGTTTAATGTGAAGTGAATCTTACTTGGATTAGGTACCTTAGATAGTTTTAATTCCTTTGGCTAGAAAGTGATGGGTTTTTTCTGCTTAAAAGTGATTTCTTATACCTCATACCCATTAGGATGGCTACTATCAAAAAACACAGAAAATAACAAGTATTTGAGAGGATGCAGAAAAATTGTGATCTTTGTGCACTATTAGGGAAAATGTAAAATGGTGCAGCCACTGTTACTAAGACACCTGGGTCTAGATCCTGCTGCTCACTGCACAGAAAGCCAATCACTGAGACAATGAGTATTTCCAAGAAAAAAGGCATTAATCAGTTGATGCTACCAAGGAGATCAGTCTCAAATCCATCTCCCCAACCAACTGAAATTAGGGGTTTATATAGCATGGAAGAAATGTAATCACATGTGGGAAAACAAGAATTAGGGAGGGGTAAGGAAAAGAAGTTGGTCAACAGGAAGCAGGTGATGGGTTAGGCAATCATGATGGGTAAGGAGCCTGGTGTCTCATTATCCAGATGCAGTGATCTGGTAAATGTCAGTTCCTTGGTACTATCTGGGAGGCCTGATAGTTGGTTTATTTATTTATTTATTTATTTATTTATTTATTTATTTATTTTTGAGACGGAGTCTCGCACTGTCGCCCAGGCTGGAGTACAGTGGCATGATCTCGGTTCACTGCAAGCTCCGCCTCCTGGGTCCATGCCATTCTCCTGTCTCCTGAGTAGCTGGGATTACAGGCACCTGCCACCATGCCTGGCTAATTTTTTGTAATTTTAGTAGAGATGGGGTTTTACCGTGTTAGCCAGGATGGTCTCGATCTCCTGACCTCATCATCCACCCATCTCAGCCTCCCAAAGTGCTAGGATTACAGGCGTGAGCCACCATGCCTGGCTGATGGTTGTTTTCTTAAGAAAGGTACTCAGGTAAGACAAATGTAACCTTTTCAAGTTTTAAAACTGAGAGAGTCAATTTCTATGTTTATTCAAAAGAAACCATAAACATTAGTTCTAGGGGACAATTGGGTTGATTTCCCCATTATAAAACACAGTATGGCAGTTTCTCAAAAAAAAAAAATTAAAATAAAATTAGCATACAATCCAGGAAATCTACTTCTGGGTATATATCCAAAAGAACTGAAAGCAGGATCTCAAAGACATTATTTGTACACTCATTTTCATAGCAACACCATTCCCAATAGCCAAGATAGAAACAACCTAAATTTGCCTGTCCATTAACAGATGAACAGAATTCTACAATGTGGGGTGTGTGTGTGTGTGTGTGTGTGTGTGTGTGTGTATGGAATATTATTCAGCCTTCAAAAGGAAGGAAATTTTGACATATGCCACAACATAAATAAACCTTAACTACATTATGTTAAGTGAAATAAGTCAGACACAAAAAGATAAATACTGTATGGTTCCTTTCCTATGAGTTATTTAGAATAGTCAAATTTATAGAAACAGAAAGAAGCATAGTTATTGCTGAGGACTGGGGGAGGGATAAATGAGGAGTTATTGTTTAATGAACATACAGTTTCAGTTTTGAAAGATGAAATAGTTTTGGAGATCATTTGCACAATAATGTAAATATGTTTAACACTACTGAATTGCGTGCTTAAAATGGTTAAGATGGTAAATTTCATGTTATATGCTTTTATCATAATAAAAAAGAAATTTTGAAAAGAATTTCTTAGTTAAGTCGACTAGAATGTTTTTTAAATCTGGTGTAATTATTTCACAGGTCAGAATGTGGAATCCAAAGATGAAACAGAAAGCAGATATGTCTCATCCTGCTGAGGCTAACTGAACATTCTGGATACCTCTGGGGGAGGAGATCTTCCATGTACATGAACATAGCTAAGCAAGTTCAAAACAAAGTCAGACTTCAAAAGATTTTATTGAAATGACAAATTACAGAATGTTCTCTAGAGCTGGAACTAATAAATTTTATATTAGAATTTCACCTCACTCCAAAAACTACAGTAAAAATGTTTGTATTTAGGCCAGGCATGGTGGCTCCCGCCTGTAATCCCAGCACTTGGGGAGGCCAAGGCAGGAGAATGGCATGAACCTGGGAGGCGGAGCTTTCAGTGAGCTGAGATCACGCCACTGCACTCCAACCTGGGTGACAGAGCGAGACTCCATCTCAGAAAAAAAAAAAAAAAGTTTGTATTTAATATGTTTCAAACTTACTCTAAAAACATAATGTGTAAAAAATTGAGAAATTCCATTGCTATAATTAAGAAAATTCAGATATGTGGAGAATAGAAAACATACTTTATAATATTTAACCCATCCTTATCTTTGGGATAAATAATCTAGTTTTTGGATTTTAATAATTTTCTCAATATAGATTAATTACCTCTATTCACTAATCCTAGAGATCATTGTTCCTGAAATTAGCAAGCAAGGACAATATTGGTTGCTCACAATGTAATAGTTGTGTATCTACTGGGTCATCAATCACTGAGAAAATGTAAGATCAGTGTCAATGTCCCAGAAGGCGGTTCTAATGCAAACACCCTCTGAAGATTTTATAATTGTTGACCTATATTTGTCTATTGAATAAGGGATCAGTAAGCCACCAGCATGCATATCATTTTGTCTGAACAGCTTTCCACAGTCTCCTCGCCTCTAAAGACTGTCAAGGAAAGCACCACACTCCCAGGTGCCCCAAACGCAACTCAATGGGCTGGCTTTGGTTCACTGGGGAACTTCATTCAGCTCCTCTCCTCTCTGTCAATGTTTCTTACAGACAGTCTATAACCATTGTGCCCCTGGTTCTATATAGAAGAGTGTCTGTAAGAGACATTGACAGAGAAGAGCTGAATGGATGATTCTATTCAGCTGTAAACAGTAATGTTCAGGCCTATGGAATGGAAACTGGAATCTACCCAGGAAACAGATTAGTCTAGTCCTACAAGGCTAGGCCATCCTTGAAATACCAATTAAAAATTTGTGAGAAAAATGATGAAGAAGCCATAGTTATCACCTGTGTCTGAAAGCTCAGTTGCACCAACAAACATTATTACTAGGCGACAATACTCTCATGAATTCTGTGAGTGATGAGGAAGGAGCATAAGGGGAGAGGAAATAAAGCAATGAGACTAGTCTTTGCTCTTAAGAAGTTTGTATCGGCCGGGCGCGGTGGCTCAAGCCTGTAATCCCAGCACTTTGGGAGGCCGAGACGGGCGGATCACGAGGTCAGGAGATCGAGACCATCCTGGCTAATATGGTGAAACCCAGTCTCTACTAAAGAATACAAAAAACTAGCCGGGCGACGAGGCGGGCGCCTGTAGTCCCAGCTACTTGGGAGGCGGAGGCAGGAGAATGGCGTGAACCTGGGAGGCGGAGCTTGCAGTGAGCTGAGATCCGGCCACCGCGCTCCAGCCTGGGCGACAGAGCCAGACTCCGTCTCAAAAAAAAAAAAAAAAAAAAAAAAAGAAGTTTGTATCTTAGTCAAGGAGATAAACGCTATTTACGCAATTCCAGAAAATGGATGGCAGTCTATAATCAACTATTAAAATTTGTGATTATACTTTTATTAAAAGAATTCAGAGGAAGGCTTTGCATGATGGCTTCTGCCTGTAAATTTCAGCTCTTTGGGAGGCTAAGGTGGGAGGATCACTTGAGACCAGGAGTTTGAGACCGCCCTGGACAACATAGTGAGATTCCCGTCTCTAAAAAATAAATAATGAAATAAATAAATAAAATATTAGCCGGGTGTGGTGGTGATGCAACCCTATAGTCTTAACTACTTGGTAGACTGAAGCAAGAGGGTCACTTAAACCCAGGAGGTTGGGGCTACAGTGAGTTATGATGGGGCCACTGCACTCCAGCCTGGACAACAGTGCAAGACCCTGTCTCCAGAAAAAGAAAAATAATTCAGAGGAAAAGACCGAGGTGATGTAGGGTGTCAAGAAGGATTTCATGAACTTGATATGGCTCCCATTTGATAGAAAGGTGGAATTTGATATACAAAAATAATTTCAGAATGAACCACCCATATGCTCCTGCCTAAGTTCTACAATAAACACTTTCTATATTTGCTTTATCACACATTATGCTAAGTGACACAAAAGGCCACGTACTTTATGATTCTACTTATATGGGATATCAAAACAGGAAAATCCATAGAGACAAAAGTAGATTAATGGTTGCAGGTGTTGGGTGGGGGCAGGCATGAGGAGTGACTGCAGATAGGTAAGGAGTTTCTTTTGGGGGTGATGAAAGTATTTTGGAATTAGACTGCAGTGGTGGTAGCACTACCTTGTAAATGACAGTATCTTGAACAAATCTGAGATCAGACCCAAAAGGTCAGTGGCCAATCTCTGTCCAGGAGAGAACACTACCCTTAATGCTTTAACCCTCTTATGGAAAATCTGTTGTAACAGTTAACTTTTTTTTTTTTCAGACAGAGTCTCCTGTTTTAACAGTTAACTTTTTTTTTTTTTCAGACAGAGTCTCACTCTGTTGCCCAGGTTGTAGTGCCGTGACATAATCTTGGCTTGCTGAATCCTCTGCCTCCTGGATTCAAGCAATTCTCCCGCCTCAGCCTCCCAAGTAGCTGGGACTATAGGCATGCACCACCACGCCCAGCTAATTGTTGTATTTTTAGTAGAGACGAGGTTTCACCATATTGGCCAGGCTGGTCTCGAACTACTGACCTCAGGTGATCCACCTGTCTCAGCCTCCCAAAGTGCTGGGATTATAGGTGTAAGCCACCACGCCCAGCCTATAACAGTTAACTTTATATGCCAATTTGACTACACCACAGGGTTCCCAAATTGAACATTATTTTTGAATGTGTCACTGAGGTTGTTTCCAGATGAGATTAGCATTTGAATTGGTGGACTGAGTAAAGCAGATGTCCCTCTCCAATGTGTGTGGGCATCATCCAATCCACTGAGGGACAGAATAGAAAAAAAAAAAAATGGCAAAGGAAGGAGGAATTTGTCCTTTGCTTTCTGCCTGCCTGCATGAACTGGGACATCAGTCTTCGCTTGTCCTTGGACTTGAGACAAAGCAGGGACCCCTCTGAGGGGCCTGTGGGCACCCCATACCATGAAAATAAAAGAAAATATTTGGTTCCTTCAAGGGAAATTCCAGGCACCTAGCTAGCCCTGAGAAGTAAATGAGCAACTTGAAAAGTAAGAAGGAATGGTAGCTTAAAACAATAGCCAAGGAAGTTACAGTTAGAGGATGTTTGGTATTCCCTGTAGAAACTAAAGGCAACATCCTAACCTATGTGCCTGAGCTCTTTTCAGAAACCTGGATCCCCATCAAATAAACATGCTGGCATGCAGACCTCAGATAAGGAAAAACCGAGGAATGAACTCTGCAGTTCTTCACTCTAAAGTTCTTCCCGAGGGGTCTGGAGGAAATCATGCCCATGAGCCAGAGCTAACATTCTTTCCTGCTAACCCCACATTTTAAAACAGACATTCTCTTCCTTCACTAATTGCAAATCAGAAAGTCTTTGAATCTACTTGCCTTAAGATATCCAACCGTTTTAGGCCAAATCGATGTGTAACCTCCATGTCTTGATTTATAATTTTTACTGTAACTTCAACTTTCCTAAAATTTACCCCCACCTTTAGATAACACAAGCCATCACAGGGGTCATGTCTCAAGCGTAAGCTGCCCAATTCTTTATGCTTGGGCCCCTCCTTTCTCCCTCTGCAAACTTTCATGTAGATGGTTGGCCTATGGCACAGGGTAAGCAGATCCCAGTTTGGTCTGGTAACAGAGATTTATATCATTGTGCCCCTGGTTCTTAGGCCTTTGGATTCATCTAGGTCTTCAGCCTGCAAAAGGTAGATCACAGGTGCATTAGTCCATTCTCACACTGCTATAAAGAGCGACCTGAGACTGGGTAATTTATGAAGGAAAGAGGTTTAATTGACTCAAAGTTCCTCAGGCTGTACCAGTAGCATGGCTAGGAGGCCTCAAGAAACTTACAATCATGGCAGAAGAGAAAGGGGAAGCAAGCACATCTTACCATGGCAGAGCAGGAGAGAAAAAGAGAAGAGGGAAGTGCAACACACTTTTAAACCATGAGATCTGATGAAAACTCACTCACTAACATGAGAACAGCCAGGGGGAGATCCATCCTCATGATCTAATCACCTCCCACCAGGCCCCACCTCTAATTCAACATGAGATTTGACAGGACACAAATCTAAACCTTATCATTCTGCCCCGGCCCCTCCCAAATCTCATGTCCTTCTCATATTTGA
Source organism: Rhinopithecus bieti (assembly GCF_001698545.2). Lineage (NCBI taxonomy): Eukaryota > Metazoa > Chordata > Mammalia > Primates > Cercopithecidae > Rhinopithecus > Rhinopithecus bieti. Next base: position 1,577,695 of record NW_016814428.1, on the reverse strand, counting down.
AAACCAGTCATGCTTTCCCAACAATTCCCCAAAGTCTTAACTCATTCCAGCATTAAATCAAAAGTCCAAATCCAAAGTCTCATCTGAGACAAGGCCAAGTCCCTTCCACTTGTGAGCCTGTAAAATCAAAAACAAGTTATTTCCAAGATAATACAGACATACAGGCATCAGGTAAATGCTTCGATTCCAAAAGGGAGAAATTGACCAAAACAAAGGGGTCCCAAGCAAGTTCAAAACCCAGCAGGATAGTCATTAAATCTTAAAGCTCTAAAATGATCTCCTTTGACTCCATGTCTCACATCCACAGCACACTGATGCAAGGGGTGGGCTCCAAAGGCTTTGGGCAGCTCCACCCCTGTGGCTCTGTAGGGTATGTACAGCTCCTGTGGCTGCTTTCACGGGATGGCATTGAGTGCTTCTGGCTTTTCTAGGTGCACAGTGCAAGCTGTCAGTGGATCTACCATTCTGGGGTCTGGAGAATAGTAGCCCTCATGTCACAACTCCACTAAGCAATGCCCTAGTGGGGTCTCTGTGTGGGGGCTCCAACCCCACATTTCTCATCTGCACTTCCCTAGTAGAGGTTCTCCATGAGGGCTCTGCCTCACAGCAGACTTCTGCCTGGATATCCAGGCATTCCCATACATCCTCTGAAATCCAGGCAGAGGCTCCCAAAGCTCAACTCTTGTCTTCTGTGCACCCATAGGCCCATGGTCATGTGGAAGTCTCTGAGGCTTGGGGCTTGCACCCTCTCAAGCAACCGCCTGAGCTGTATGTCCTCTCCTTATAGCCACAGCTGGAGCTGGAGCAGCTTAGACACAGGGCACCATATTCCAAGGCTGCACAGAGCAGCTGGGCCCTTGGTATGACACACAAAACCATTTTTTCCTCCTAGGCCTCTGGACCTGTAATGGGAGGGGCTGCTGTGAAGGTCTCTGAAATGCCCTGGTATCTGATATTTTCCTCACTGTATTGGCTGTTAACATTTGGCTCCTCTTTACTTATGCAAATTTCTGCAGCAGGCTTGAATTTCTACCCAGAAAATGGGTTTTTCTTTTCTACCACATGGCCAGGCTGCAAATTTTCCAAACTTTTATGTTCTGCTTCCCTTTTAAATATAAGTTCCAGTTTCAGATAATCTCTTGTTCACATGTATGAGCATACATTTTTAGAAACAGTCAGGTTAGCTCTTGAATGCTTTGCTGCTTAGAAATTTCTTCTGCTAGATACCCTAAATCATCTCTCTCCAGTCCAAAGTTCCACAGATTTCTAGGGCAGGGGAAAAATGCCTCCAGTTTCTTTGCTAAAGGATAGCAAAGATGACCTTTACTCCAGTTCCCAATAAGTTCTTCATCTCCATCTGAGACCAACTCATGCTAAACATCATTGTCCACATCACTATCAGCATTTTGGTCAAACCATTCAACAAGTCTCTATGAAGTTCCAAACCTTCCCACATTTTCCTGTCTTCTTCTGAGCCCTTCAAACTGTTCCAATCTCTGCCCATGACCAGTTCCAAAGTCACCTACACATTTTCAGGTATCTTTATAGCAGAGCCTCACTCTCCTGGTATCAATTTTCTGTATCAGTTCATTCTCACACTGCTATAAAGAACCACCTGAGACTGGGTAATTCATGAAGAAAAGAGGTTTAATTGACTCACAGTTTTTCATGCTGTACAGAATAGCTTCTTTCCTTCAGGAAGCAAGGCTAGAAGGCCTCATGAAACTTACAATCATGGCATAAGGCAAAGGGGAAGCAAGCACATCTTACTGTGGCAGAGCAGGAGAGAGAGACAGTGAAAGAGGAAGTGCCACACACTTTTAAACCATGAGATCTCATGAGAACTGATTCACTATCACAGGAACAGCAAGGGGAAATCTGCCTCCATGATTCAATCACCTCCCACCAACTGTATGTACATACACATATATATATACACATACAGAGAGAGATTTATTACGAGGAATTGCTTTATATAATTATAGAGGCTAAGAAGTCCTTTTGATGTGGTTTGAACTTGTGTCCCTACCCAAATCTCATATTGAATTGGAGGAGGTGTCTGGTAAGGGGTGATTGAATCATGGGGGCAGATTTCCCCTTGCTGTTCTTGTGATAGTGAATGAGTATATATATGTGTATATGTGTGTGTGTGTGTGTGTATCTATAGCTCCTGAAGGTTCTCTGTGTATGTGTGGGTATGTATACATAAATATATGTATGTATGTATATAAACATATGTGTATATATTTGTACATCTCTGTTGGTCCTCTATATGTATGTGTATATATACACATATATACATATATACACATGTATATACATACATATATACATATACATACATATATACACATATGTGTATATACATACATATATACACATATATGTGTATACACACATACATGCATATGCTTGCACACACACATCCTTTTGTTCTATTTCTTTGGACAAACCTAAGTAATAACCTGTAAACACACAATAGTCACATAAACCTAAGAACAAATAGAAAATAGAGTGTGTGATTTTGTGAAATATATATGTGGTCTTTGACCTTGTTTCCTGGCATACAATTCCTAAAATTCTTAGATTCTCCAAATTGATGTATTTTTGTTGCTAATGATTGACTGATGGCTGGAGCCCTATGGCAGCTTCAAGATGGCGGTTGGTCGCCAGAAAAATCAAAGCAGGATTAGAGAGTTAGGGTTTTCAGCCTGCCCCCTTTAATTCTGGGAAGGGGAGAGAGGCTAAAAGTTAAGTTGATCACCAATGGCCAATGATTTAATCAATCATGCCTACATAATGAAGGCTGACTAAAAGCACAAAAGGACTAGGTTCGAGGAGCTTCTGGATAGCCCAACACCTGGAGGTTCTTGGAGAGTGGCATGCCTGGGAAGGGCATGGAAGCTTCATGACCCTTCCTTCATACCTTACCCTATGCATCTCTTCATCTGTACCCTTTGTAACATCCTTTATAACAAACCAGTAAACCAAAGTAAGTGTTTCCCTGAGTTCTATGAGGTGCTCTAGCAAATTAATGGAGTCCAAGAAGGTGACCACGGAACCCCAATTTATAGCTGGTCAGTCAGAAGCATAGGTAAAACAACCGAGGGTTTGCAGTTGGTATCTAAAGTTGGGGAACAGTCTTCAAGACTGAACCCTCAACCTACAGGACCTGATGCTATCTCCAAGCAAATAGTGTCAAAATTGAACTAGAGGTTACCCAGCTGGTGCCCACTATAGAACCGATTGCTTGCTTGGTGTGTGGGAGAAAAAAATCCCACGTGTTTGGTCACAGAAGTCTTCTGTATTGATTGTTATTTGAGTGAGTAGGAAAAAAAAAGCATAGTTTGAGTTTTTTCCACTCAGAAGAGTGATAGAAAAAAGTAACAAAAGCGTCTTTCCAATAATATATAACAGAGCTATTCTTGATGGTTAGAAAACAGTATGTTTATTTTCTTTTTTCAATAAAAAAGGTTGGTATCTGTGATCTATTTTCATTTACAATTATAGCTAAATGTTTCCCAACACTTATTTGCCTTCCTTTTTTTTTTTTTGACGGAGTCTCGCTCTTTTGCCCAGGATGGCATGCAGTGGCGAGATCTAGGCTCACTGCAACCTCTGCTTCCTGGGTTCAAGCGATTCTCCTGCCTCAGCCTCCTGAGTAGCTAGGATTGCAGGTGCCCACCACCACATCCAGCTAATTTTTGTATTTTTAGTACAGACTGGGTTTCACCATGTTAACCAGGCTGGTCTCAAACTCCTGACCTCAATGATCCACCTGCCTTGGCCTCCCAAAGTGTTAGGATTACAGACATGAATGCCCTCTGCAACAAAAAAAAGTAAGGAAATAAATAATAGCCTAGCAAGATTTCCTGTTTCTGTGTCACATCATCACTGTCCAATATCTCTAGACCTTTGCTTTTAGATGTAAAAAGACAATGCATAGAAAAGATATGAGTTACATAAAAGAAGCAAGATTTTAATACCAAAATGCTGTACTGCCAAGAAAATCTGTAAGGAAGAACAGAGGACCCAAAAACTCAATTCCAAAAACATAATTTGATTAACTACTTAGATCAAAATAAATAGTCAGAAAAAATGGTAATGGCTATATAAACACAGAAACTCTAATTTTAAAAAAATTTATGAGGCTGAGCACGGTGGCTCACACCTGTAATCCCAGCACTTTGGGAGACCAAGGCAGGCAGATCATGAGGTCAGGAGATTGAGACCATCCTGGCTAACACGGTGAAACCCTGTCTCTACTAAAAACACAAAAATTACCCAGGTGTGGTGGCAGGCGCCTGTAGTCCCAGCTACTGAGGAGGCTGAAGCAGGAGAATGGTGTGAACCCGAGAGGCGGAGCTTGCCGTGAGCTGAGATCGCGCCACTGCACTTCAGCCTGGGCGACAGAGTGAGACTCCATCTTAAAAAAAAAAAAAGTATTCATATAGTTTCATTCCACTGATCCTTTTTTAAGCCCACCTTCTGATACATTGCTATTCTCTATGTGGCAACATACCAAAAATCACAGATGGTGACCAGGTCTTTAAACAAGAATAACATATTTTCCTGTTTGAATCACAAAACCTTAGAGCTGGAGATGACCTCAACACTTCCATTAGGCAGATGAATGGCTATCTAAAAAAAAAAAAAAAAACAGATGGCCATTTTCTTAATTTATAAGCATTTCCAGAGACCAAGAATTTGAATTGAACCCAGAGAAGAATAAACTGTAAAATATTTGATGGAAAAAAATTTTAGCAAAATCACAAATGCAAGTGAACTCTGTATATTTTGTTTGTTAACTTTAACCTATATGTTTTTATACTCACTAACCAAGTTTAATATAAAAACCAGTGAACTAAATCTAATATAAAACTCATGAAAAGGGAAAACCAGAGGTGAACCAAAATTCAACCCATTTTCATCAGGTTGTCATTATGGCTAGTTCAGGGAAAGAACTCAGCTCTCCATCAATTTGTGTAATGGTCACATGACTCCTTTGCCCTGTGAAATCACTTCCATAGGCTGGCCTGTTTCTGCCACAGCACGAATTATTGTTATAAATAAGAGCTCCGTCTCCATTCATCATGGCAGGAGTTGAGAGTGGAAAGAGGCATGGGAACCCTATTTCAGGACCTCCAACCCAGCCAGACTGCATGCCACACATGCCAATGACTTCACAGAGATTTAATCCAGAGTCAAATAGTCTCACCATTTGCATTATTCATGCTTAAAGAAGTCCCACGCATAAACTCTTATATAATGACACCAGCCATTTGTTGAACAACTAAATGAGTAGGCATTTTAGTGCTCATTCTATTGGCAGAGTACATTCTATGTATTTTTTAAATATATTCAGAGAAAACTGCTATTCATTTCTTCCTTTACCAAACACACCGTAATAGCATAAGGAATAAAGAAAGATCTTTGTTCTACTATAATGGCAGTAGTCAAAGTACCACAGTTCATTTGGAACAGTCTCTAGTATAAACTAGTAAGAGAACAAAAAGTAATAGTTTGTCTCTTCTCCTCTTTGAAATAAGATTTCTCCACCACCACAGAAGTTCAATCACAAACTTTAGACAATTGATCATCAGATAAATTCAAGGATGTCTTGCCATTTAAAATAATCAGACATGTTTAAATAATATTTCTTAAAAATACAATGTTTTTGTCCACCACAAACAATGCAATCACCCAGAAAGCAGGACTTTTGCAGACAGGTCACAACAAGATCATTGTTGTCAAGCTTGGGATTAAAAATTATTTTACCAAAAGACCATGGGTAGGAAGAATTCCTTAAATGACATTGCAATATTTAATGAATTTTTAAAATATTTTCTCATAAATTATCTGGTCTCCTCACCAGGATTTATTACCAGTTACTTATTATCACTGAAACCATTCTTCACTGAATAGCCCAAAGGATCTTCTTCCTAAGTCTTAAAAACTTAAAATAAAAGCCAAATTTCACCATGCGGTCTGCAAGGCCTTTTACAAGGCCTTTTATAAGCTGGCTGAATTTTTTATGGGACTCTCAAGTTCTACTTCTTTGTGACACAGAGAGGTCTCCCTGATATTCTCCTTAAAGAAGATTGTCCTTGGTGGTTTCTTTCTAATACGAATCACAAACAAACCACAATCTATGTTTTGATTATTTTATGTATTTACTTTGTTGTCTCCAGTGTCTAGGATAGTGCATTAGAGATAGATAGATGCTTAATAAGTATTTGCCAAATATATACATGAATGAACAAACAAATAAATGGATGAATTATTTCAACCTCTCAAATAGTGTCTCTCTTTCTCTCTCTCTCTCTCTCTCTCTCTCTCTCTCCCCTCCCTCTCTCTCTTACCCCGCCCCAACATACACAGGTGTCAGGCTTGTGGTAAAGGATCCTTTCCAAACTATTGCGTCACTGAGTTAAGAACTTGAAATACGTTGTTTGAGTCATGCTAAGTAAGCTATTAGGTATCCCATCAGCCTGGATTTAAAAGCACCGAATAACCAGGGATAAATGATACCTTCTCTTCACCCTTGGAAAGACAGAACAGGCTCGGCAATAGCAGAAGAGCATGGGTAATGTTTACTGTAGATTTGTGATGCACCTTGATTGAGTCTCTTTACTTGACCAGCCAATGGGGGAAAAAATTCTGAGAATGAAAGCAGAACTTTTAGAGAATGGGCATTTCAGAGGTCAGGCCGGCAAGTAGCATAATTACTTCTGCCGACATTCCATTGGCCAGAACTTAGTCACGTGGTCCCAACTATCTGTGGGAAATGTAGTTTATCCACAAGTCAAGGAGGAAAAATAAAGCAAATTTGGTAAAAGCATTAAGTAAATTCACTTCAAATATCAAATTTTCTTCTGAAGATAGTTATAGTGGATCTCAGAGATTTTCCATTCATTTTTAATTATTTTAATTTCTGTATTAACACATGGCTGTTTTTAAATTTCTATTAGTTCGGTGCAAAAGTAATTTTGGTTTTTGCAATTACTTTAAGTTATGCATTTGGTCAGTCCCTTAGCGATGGAAATAGAGATCTCTCCTTTTGCTTATATTAACTATCTTCAGAAAATGTGACCCATACATTTCTGCCACCTTGTTTTTAATTTCTAGAGGCTCCTTATTTCTCTAAAGGTTCTCTTTTCATGTACATTCTGTTTCTGTTTCATTAACACTACTCTTCACAAAGTTTCCAGGAATACTGATTATAGTTACTTGTTTGAATTTTCTTCTTACATTATCTCCATTTCCTACAAGTACTTTTTTCTGTTTGTTTTGGCCTTTGTCCGTTATGTTAGATGATTTCCTCAATTTGTTAATGATTTACTACCCATCCATACTCAAAGTGAGGCACTACTAGTTGACATTAAACTCAGTGAATGTGCAAATGTGTATACACGCGTGCATGCAAGAAATAGAGAGAACACCTTTCTATTACTGGGCTTCGTTGTTGAGTGACCAGAGCAGACTGGGCATTAACTTAGGGAGCTATCCACTGACAATATCTACAGATCTTTCTTATTGGGCTGGTCAGTGTCCCAGAAATCAAGAGAGAATCACTAAGGATTATAAACCTAGGCCAGGCGCGGTGGCTCATGCCTGTAATCCCAGCACTTGGGGAGGCTGAGGTAGGCGGATCATGAGGTCAGGAGATCGAGACCATACTGGCTAACCAGTGGAACCCCACCTCTACTAAAAATACAAAAATTAGCCGGGCGTTGTGGCAGATGCCTGTAGTCATAGCTGCTAAGGAGGCTGAGGCAGGAGAATGGCGTGAACCTGGGAGGCAAAACTTGCAGTGAGCCAAGATCGTGCCACTGCACTCCAGCCTGGGTGACGGAGCGAGAATCCGTCTAAAAAAAAAAGATTATAAACCTGTTTGGCCAAAACTGGTTCTAGCATTTTCATCATTCAGCAGGTAGAGCATCACTTAATCCTCTTTTCAGTATAGGATTCACATTTTCAACCTGGTGTTCCCAGTTCAGAGTCCCTCTACTTCATCCCCTCCAGAAAATAAATCTCCTGTTTTATATTAATGCTCAGGTAGTTGATTGTCTATGTGGGGTGAAGAGGGCATCTAGAGATCTAACCGCTTCAACCAATTCTCCTTGTTTTGGACCTTCCCATATCTGAACATTGATCATCACCTGATGTTTCCAAAATCTCAGGTTCTGCATGATGAATTAGCTGTTTCAAGGACACTATCCAGGTTTTCAGTCTTGCTTCCTAAGTGTGCTTTCTCTGAGCTGCCAAGTCAGTTACCAGTTTTGTGTCTAATTTCTAGCTTCAAAAATTTATTGTCATTGTGTCTTCTTTGTCCTTCTGGAGCCATGCTTCCTTTTTCCTTCTCTGTACTGGGGTTTTGAGAGGGACTGGAGATAAAGCATGTGTTCAGTTTGCTATATTGAACTAGAAGGACTGGCATAAGATTTCCTTTTCTTTCCTTCTTTTTTTTTTTTTTTTTTTTTTTTTTTTTTTTTTTTTTTTTT
>NW_016814428.1:1555651-1564794 GCF_001698545.2 Rhinopithecus bieti | reverse complement strand
CCCTTCCCCCTTGCGCTTCCAGGTGAGGCGATGCCTCGCCCTGCTTCAGCTCTCGCTGGTCAGGCTGCAGCAGCTGACCAGCACCGATTGTCCGGCACTCCCTAGTGAGATGACCCCAGTACCTCAGTTGAAAATGCAGAAATCACCGGTCTTCTGTGTCGCTCGCACTGGGAGTTGGAGACTGGAGCTGTTCCTATTCGGCCATCTTGCTCCGCCCCTTTTCTTTCATTGTCATTTTGTGTGTGCTAATGCTTCTACTGTAGCCAACATTTAGCTAAATTATAGTATCCCACCAAAAAAACCCCAATCCAAGTACCTCTATGAAACTAATCCATTCATAATAAGGGTAATGTTTATATGTTTAGATCTATTCCTTTTTGGTTATTTTATATTTTCTATTTATCAGCAAGTATTTTGTGGTGGTATCAGTTTTTATCTCTAGTGGTTCAGAAGACATGCATTCTATCTCTTTTCTAGTACTATCCTTTACATTTTAACAGACCTATCTAAATCTGTATTCTTCTATAATTATATTAAATGAATCAATATCTATATATTTCCATAGAGAATAAAAGAACTTTATCACCTTACTATTTCAACAATATTTTATATTATAAGCTATGGAACTATAGGTCCAGAAAAGTTACTATAAATTTTCTTCTATATTATATATCAAACATTAATAAGATAATTATACCTTTTACAGGCTTATTTGCCTATCAGTTTCTTATATCTTAGGCCTTATGCTTTCTCTGATTCAATTTTCACTTGCTACAATATATCCTTAAGTAAATCTTTCTGAAGCTTGTGAGTGATAAGCTTTCTGAGTTCTAACAGTCCTAAACAAAATCAACAAACCTTAAGCTACACCAAGGAAAAAAGAAGCCCTCACATTTTACAAATCAGAGATGAAAAAGGAAACATTACAACTGATACCACAGAAGTACAAAGAATCATTAGAAATACTATGAGCAACTATGCTCCAACAAATTGGAAAACCTACAGGAAGTAGATACATTTCTAGAAAAATACAACCTACCAAGATTGAACCATGAAGAAACTGAAAACCTAAACATAACAACAGCAAGTAAAGGGAAGCAGTAATAACAATAACAAGTAAAGGGAAGCAGTAATAAAGAATCTCAAAGAAAAGACCTGATGGATTCACTGTTGAATTCTACCAAACACTTACACAAGAACTAATACCAATTCTACTCAAATGATTTCCAAATATCAAAGAGGTAGGAGTACTTCCAAATTCATTCTATGAGGCCAGCATTACCCTTATACCAAAACCAAGCAAAGACCAAAAAAAAGAGAAAACTACAGACCAATATCCTTGATGAACATAGATGCAAAAATCCTAAATGAAATACTACCAAATAGAATTCAACAACACTTTTGTGCCATTCCTGCACTGCTATAAAGAAATATCAGAGGCTAAGCGATTTATAAATAAAAGATATTTAATTGACTGACAGTTCTACAGGCTGCGCAAACATGGTGCTGGCATCTGCTGAGCTCCTGAGGAGGCCTCAGGGAGCTTTAACTCAAGGCAGAAGGTGATGTGGAAGCAGGCATCTCACATGGCGGGAACAGGAGCAATGGGAGAGAGAAAGTGGTGGAGGAGATGCCACAAACCTTTAACTGACCAAATCTCACAAGAACTCACTACTGCAAAGACAGTATCAAACTGTGAGGAATCCACCCCCATGACCCAAACACCTCCCACCAGGCCCCATCTTTAGCATTAGGGATTACAATTCAACATAAGATTTGTACAGGGACAGATACACAAAATATATCAACACTAAAAAGATCATTTACCATGATTAAGTGAGATTCATCCCAGAGATGCAAGGATGGTTCAACATAGGCAAATCAATAAACATAATACATCACATCAACAGATTCAAGGACAAAACCCACATGATCTTTTCAATAGATGCTGAAAAAGTGTTCAATAAAATTCAACATCCTTTCACGACAAAAACCCTCAACAAATTGGGTATATAAGGAGCATACCTCAACATGATGAAAGCCATGTATGACAAACCCACAGCTAACATACTGAATGGGGAAAAATTGAAAACCTGATTTTTAAGAATTGAAAACTTGTTCTACTAAAATCTGGAACAAGACAACGATGACTTCTTTCACCACTTTTATCTTTTATTCAAAACAGTATTAAAGTCCTAACAAGAGCTATTAGGCAAGAGAAGTTTTTTTTAAAAGGCATCTAAGTTGGCAAGGAAAAGTCAAATTATCTTTGTTTGCAGATGACATGATCTTATGTTTCAAAATCCTAATGGCTCTACCAAAAAAACTCTTACAACTGAGAACAAATTCAGTAAAATTGCAGGATATAAAATCAACATACAAAATTCAGTAGCATTTATATATGCCAATAGTAATCAATCTGAAAAAGCAATAAACCCAATAGCTACAAAGAAAATAAAATACCTAGGAATCAATTTAACCAAAAAAGTGAAATATCTCTACAACGAAAACTATAAAACACTGATGAACAAAATTGAAATGGACACAAAGAAATGGAAAGATACTCCATGTCCACTGGTTGGAAGAATCAATATTGTTAAAATGTCCATGCTACCCAAAGCAATCTACAGATTCAATGCAATCCCTATCAAAATACCAATGACATTCCCCACTGAAATAAGAAAAACAATTGCAAAATTTGTGTAAAACTACAGAAGACCTAGAATAGCTAAAGCAATCTTGAGCAAAAAGAACAAAACTGGAGGCATCACACTACCTGATCTCATATACTACAAGGCTATAGTAGACAAAACAGCATGTGGCATAAAAACAGACACATAGACCAATGGAACAGCAAGGAAATTTGAGAAATAAATTCACACACTTAGAGACAACTCATTTTCAACAAAGGTACCAGGAACATGCACTGGGGAAAAGACAGACTCTACAATAAATGACGCTGGGAAAACTGGATAACCATATGCAGAAGAATAAAACTACATCCCCATCTTTTACCATAAACAAAATCAAATTAAAATGGATTAAAGACTTAAATGTAAGACCTGAAACCATGAAATGACTAGAAGAAAACACTGGGAAACACTCCAGAAGAGTGATTTGGGCAAAGTTTTCTGGGCAAGACCTCAAAAGCACAGACGACAAAAGCCAAAATAGACAAATGGGATTACATCAAGCTAAAAATGAAGAGACAACCTACAGAATGGGAAAAATATTTGCAAATTATCCATCCAACAAGAGATTAATAACCAGCATATATAAGGAGAGCAAACACCTCAGTAGCAAATAAATAAATAATCTAATTTTAAAATGGTCAAAATACCTGAATAGACATTTCCCAAAAGATGACATACAAATGGCCAGCAGGTATACAAGGGAAATGCGAATTAACCACAATGAGATACTATCTCACCCCACTTAGAATGGCTATTAAAAAAAAAAAAATGCTAGCAAGGATGCAGAGAAAGGGGAACACTGGTACACTGCTGGTGGAAATGTAAAGTAGTAGAGCCATGATGGAAAACAGTATAGAGGTTTCTCAAAACACTAAAAATAGAACTACCAGCTGGGTGTGGTGGCTCACACCTGTAATCCCAGCACTTTGGGAGGCTGAGGCAGATGGATTATCTGAGGTCAGGAGTTCAAGACCAGCCTGGCTACCATGATGAAACTGCATCCATACTAAAAATACAAAAAATTAGCCAGGCATGGTGGCACAGGACTGTAATCCCAGCTACTAGGGAGGCTGAGGCAGGAAAATTGCTTGAACCCAGGAGGTGGAGGTTGCAGTGAGCCGAGATGGCGCCACTGCACGCCAGCCTGGGAAACGAGCAAAACTGTCTCAAAAATAAATAAATAAACAAACAAACAAATGTAAAAATAAAACTACCATACAACCCAGCAATTCCACTGCTGGGTATATATCTAAAAGAAAGGTGATTGTTGGGCCGGGCGCGGTAGCTCACGCCTGTAATCCCAGCACTTTGGGAGGCCGAGGTGGGCAGATCACGAGATCAGGAGATCGAGACCATCCTAGCTAACACGGTGAAACCCCGTCTCTACCAAAAATACAAAAAACTAGCCAGGCGTGGTGGCGGGCGCCTGTAGTCCCAGCTACTCGCGAGGCTGAGGCAGGAGAATGGCGTGAACCCGGGAGGCGGAGCTTGCAGTGAGCCGAGATCGCACCACTGCACTCCAGCCTGGGTGACAGAGCGAGATTCCATCTCAAAAAAAAAAAAAGAAGAAAGGTGATTGTTATATTGAGGAGAGATCTGCACTCCCGTGTTTACTGCAGCACTATTCACAACAGCCAAAATACGGAATCAACCTAAATGCCTATCCACAGACAAATGTATTTTTTTTAAAAAGTCCCGTCATTTGCTGCAGAATGGATAGAGCTGGAAGTCATTATGTTAAGTGAAATTAGCCAGGCTCGGAAAAACAAGGAGCACCTGTTCTCATTTATATGCAGGAGCTAAAAAACTGGATCTCATGAAAGTAAAGAGTACAGTGATGGTAACCAGAGGCTGAAGAGGCAGAGGCTGAAGAGGGAAGGTGAAAGGAAAGTATAGAGAGAAGTTGGTTAATGGGTACAAAAATACAGTTTGATAGAAGGAATACATTCTAGTGTTTGATATTATAGTTAGTAATTTATTGTATATTTCAAAATAGTTAGAACAGAAGAACTGTAATATTCCCAACGCAAAGAAAAGATGTCGGAGGTGATAGATATCCCAATTAACCTGATTTGCTCATTATACATTGTATATGTGTATCAAAATATCACATGTACCCCCAAAGTATGTACAACTCTGATATATCAGTTAAAAATACACCAAAAAAAAACTTATAAGAAGTGGATATCTCATATAAAATCTGAATTCCTGGTTTCTTTTGGAAAGCCTTGTGAAAGCTGCTGAAGCCAAGATGGAGTCACTTACGTCAGACCCAAACCAAAGCAGAGCCAAGAGGTCATGAGGGAGGGGACCTCATGCATGTATGTTTGAGATTAGAACTATTTTAAAGACTCTCTGAAGGTCCTTATTCACATATGCCTATCATAAGAACTATTTCAAGAACTCTCTGACACCACAAAAAATTCTAGATAAGATGATGCTTCAATGAAGACGTCTTTCCAACAATGATCGGCATTGCCAGTGAGTAATCAACAGCTCCTGTAGTGAGCCTCTGTGACCAATGAAGTTAGTTTCAGGACAGCTTGTGTGAACTTCTGCTCTTTGCCTTTAAAAATTTCCCCTTATCCTAAACTCCTTGGATATGCTTATGATCCACCATAGCATGCATATCCTAAATTATGATCCCCTGCTTATTCCGGAACAAACTCATTTATTTTGAGAGCCACTCTCTCTGATGTTACTTGAGTTTGACAGTTGAAAGAATTGGAAACACTGCAATTACAATCCTTTATGGCACCAAATGGTTGGAGCTGAGTAGTTGCCAACCTCAGCATCTCTAGTTATTTATTTTACCTGACTCTCTCTATGAGACATTTATTTATAATTTTTGCAATGTCTATATTTTATAATTAAGATTTAATAATGAGTTAATGACAGAGCAGAAGTTAGGACCTGGGATCTTCACCCTGTCCATTACATCGGTTCAAATTGTTGGCGCACATGCCAGTCAAGGGGGCTCTGAAATTCCTATTCTCATTGGAAACTCCCCACAGGCCTGTGACAGCTTATCAAATGGTAGATGTTCCTTCCCATACCTGCCTCCAAGGAAGTCCCTGTATTCACATAAACCTAACCAAGCCATGATCATCTCGTGTCTGGCTGAACAAGGAGGCAGCTAATCTCTTTCATGTGAGTTGACCCAGGGCATCCTTAAACATCCCTCTCACAGACTCATCAGCATTTCATGTATGTCGTGCCCATCAAAAACCTTTCATCTCCTTCTGCCTTTCCACACGACTGCTCTGACACTTTGTGGTACTCAAATGTCAAAACAACAGCAAAATGGCAGACTGTCAAATCTGGTGCTGAGTCTGGGCTCATAGAAACACCAGATGCTTCTGGTCACCTGGGAAATCACTGTGACAACAGCTGCATATCAAGTTCAAGGTCAAAGTAAACTCTTGGCAAATGCTGCAAACGTAGAATTTCTCAGCAGCTGTTTAAATAATTTATAACAGCAGAATGTATGTCTGCTTGAAAAGTAAGACATAAGATTTCATGTAAGTGACATTTTCCTATTATGTCATAGAGGGTAAGGCAATTGGTTATCTCTGCACAGAAGGAAATATGATCGAGTGCCGATGATCCAGTCAAAATCCCTTCTTTTTACTCTGACCTTGTTCATTCTTTGTCATTGACTAAAATGGAAGGTTCTGACAGGTAAGGAAGCCACATATCACCCCTCCACACCATATCCCAGAAAGATGATGTTATGTCTAGAAAAGGCAAATGTTGTGGTATTTGTTTGAGCAGGGTGGAAGGAAGGTACTTGCCAGGTTTCCAGTGTCTAAAAAGCAGACATTCTAATGTGGCTAATCTTTTTTTCTAAAATGTTGCCCTCAGACCCGAGAAGAGCCAAAGGCCCACTCAATTCCCACAGTGCTGACTCATGCTGGAGGCTAGGGGCTGGAGGTATGGTGTTTACTAGCTGATGCATGAGACGAGGAAATTAGCTATGTAGATGCCTAGGGAAACCTTGGTCTATTCCACTATCCATGTGCTTTACAACATATACATGTGTGTGTGTGTGTGTGTGTGTGTGTGTGTGTGTGTGTATATATATATATATATAAACCAGCCGGCTGTGGTGGCTCATTCCTGTAATCCTAGCACTTTGGGAGGCTGAAGCAGGTGGATCACTTGAGGTCAAGAGTTCAAGACCAGCCTGGCCAACATGGTGAAACCCCATCTCTACAAACAATACAAAAATTAGCTGGGTGTTGTGGCAGGTGCCTGTAATCCCAGCTACTCAGGAGGCTGAGGTTCGAGAACTGCTTGAACCTGGGAGGCAGAGGTTGCAGTGAGCCGAGATCGTGCCACTGCACTCCAGCCTGGGAGACAGAGCAAGACTCTGACTCAAAGAACAAAAACAAAAAAACCTGGTTCTTGCATTTGTATAAAAATTTACTAATTCTAAACAGCTTTCACTAAGTATCAAAATTTCAAATTTTTATGACAACTATTACAGACTACAACAACTTTGGTAAGGAAATTCCAGTTTTCACTAGTCATCTGACTTCAAAAGTCCACCAAAAATTCCAAAAAAATGTAATATCACTTCATTTTATTAAATTCCATTCATATTATTCTATTTTCATTACTTAATTTTTTTATTATAGAAGCCATTCACATAATTACAGAATTTTTTAAAATTCAGATAACATACATAGGTAACTAAAATCATCAAAATCTTACCACACAAAGTTAGAAACTGTTTTTCCTTTGGGATATTTCTTTCCATTTTTAACATAGTCTAGATAATGTTTTATGTACAGTAGGTATATTAGTCCATTCTCACACTGCTATAAAGAACTACTTGAGGCTGGGTAATTTTTTTTTTTTTTGACATGGAGTCTTGCTCTTGTTGCCCAGGTTGGAGTGCAATGGCATGATATTGGCTCACCGCAACCTCCACCTCCCGGGTTCAAGCAATTCTCCTGCCTCAGCCTCCCAAGTAGCAGGGATTACAGGCATATGACACCACGCCCGGCTAATTTTGTATTTTTAGTAGAGACAAGGTTTCTCAATTTATAAAGAAAAGAGGTTTAACTGACTCAGAGTTCCACAGGCTGTACAGGACGCATGGCTGGGGAGACCTCAGGAAACTTACAATCATGGCGAAATGGTGAAGTTCGGGAAGCAAGCATGTTTTCACATGACGGCAGGAGAGACAGGGAGAAGGGGGAAATGCTATACACTTTTAAATAACCAGATCTTATGAGAACTCACTCATGAGACAGCACTAGGGGGATGGTGCTAAACCATTAGAAAACACCCCCATGATCCAAACACCAGGCTCCATCTCCAACACTCAGAAACACAATTCAACATGAGATTTGGGTGGGGACACAGAGCCAAACCATATCAGTTGGGTATCCTAATTTTTCTACTCAATATTTTCAGGTTCAGAATATTATTCTGTTTTATGGTTATACCATATTTTGTTTATTCATCTTTCTCTTTTGGGCAATTAGGTTATTTCCAGCGTTTTGCTATCAATGTGCAGTATGCATCATTTTATAAGAATCTTTACATGCAATTACTTTCTTAGGTAGAGTCTAGAAGGTGGAATTTAAAGGCTTATAGTTAAAGAACTTGTTAAATATCCTTGATACTTATTGTTAAATTGCTTTATCTGAAAGACTTGTCAATTATTAATAGTATTTGCATTAACTTTTTTTATTTTTGAAATCTTTGCTAACTTCTTAGGCCCCTCAATAAAAATTTCAGTAATTTAATTTGCAAAATTACCAATGAAGTTGAGCTTTTTTCCTCATGTTTTGCCATTTGCTATTCTTCTAGGAAATGTCTGTAACTTTGTCCTGCCTGCAAATTCACCAATATTTGCTGTTTTCATCATTATAACTTCATTTTATATTGAAAAATTGAATACAGCAAGTCCCCAATAATTACTCTTCATTTTCACCTACTTCATAACAATTGTTTCCAGATGACCTTTACAATGATTTCATCAATTTCTTTTTTTTAAATCCCATTGAGATTTTCATCAGAAATTCAATTAAGATGGCCGGGCATAGTGTCTCACGCCTGTAATCCCAGGACTTTGGGAGGCCAAGGTGGGCGAATCACGAGGAGAAGAGTTCAAGACCAGCCTGGCCAACACGGTGAAACCCCATCTCTACTAAAAATACAAAAATTAGCTGGGCATGGTGGCGTGCGTCTGTAATCCCAGCTACTCAGGAGGCTGAGGCAGGAGAATCACTTGAACCCGGGAGGTGGAGGTTGCAGTGAGCCGAGCACTCCAGCCTGGGCGACAGGGCAAGACTCCATCTCAAAAAAAAAAAAGTAAAGAAAAGAAATTCAATTAAGACTTCTTTTAAAATAGTCAGTCTTCTTGCCAGGAAAATAGTTTCCATTTTCCTAAGTTTTCTTTTATATCTCAGCAAAATGTTAGTTTTTTTTTTTTTA
>NW_016814428.1:1500950-1555440 GCF_001698545.2 Rhinopithecus bieti | reverse complement strand
ATTTTCCTAAGTTTTGTTTTATATCTCAGCAAAATGTTAGTTTTTTTTTTTTTAATAATAAACCTTACAAACCTAAAAAAAATTACTGGGCATTTTATATGCAGAGACCTATTGTCAGTGGAATATTTTTCATTTTTTTTCTACTGGTCATTGATAGTATTTTGAAAACTGTTGATTTTAAGTGCCTATTTTGTAACATAGGAGTAGATTACAAAAGAAAATTTTGGACTTACTTTATTTGTGGGGGTTTTTTGTTTTGTTTTGTTTTTTTGACACAGGGGCTTGCTCTGTTACCCAGGTTGAAAGTGCAGTGGCACAATCTCGGCAGCTTTGACCTCCCTGGCTCAAGCGATCCTCCCACCTTAGCCTCCTGAGTAGCTGGGACCACAGGCACATGTCACTATGACTGGCTAATTTTGATATTTTTTGTAGAGACAGGATTTCACCATGTTGCCCAGGCCAGTCTTGAATTCCTGAGCTCAAGGAATCCACTCACCTCGGCCTCCCAAATTTCTGGGACTACAGGTGTGAGCCACTGCACCCACCCAGATTTACTTTCTTGGGCTTTCTAGATATGTAATCAAATTGTCTATAAATAATGATATAATCTTGTCATTTCCAATAACAATACAAGCTGTTTTCACATTCTGCTTTGTTGCTGAATGCAATTTTAAGAAGCAAATACAATTTCAACACTGAGTTCAATTTAAAGAATGAAATTTTATGGCCCATTTTTGTGGAATATACCACAAAATACTTTATGGAAGCTGAGGCATTTTGTCCTATTCTAGTCAGATGCATTCAGGAGAATGCCTTTAGACCTGGATATTCTAGTTCAAGACACCTATTGACAAATTGAAACATGTTAAGATGCACTCCAGGCCCTGAACACACATTAGAATAAAACAATACCTAAAAATATCGAGGCTGTTTATTCTAGAGTGTAGAAACTCACTGGAACATGATGGAACATTAATTTTTATTAAAGCAAAGATTAGACAAATTGCATAACATCTCCAAAGAGTAGCACTAAGAACGAGCTGCATGACCAATTTTTGGTCAATGGAAATAATCGTAGTTAAAAAGCAACACAAATAAATGATAAATGCTTAAGGTGGTGGATACCCCAGTTACCCTGATTTGCTCATTATATTTTGTACGCTTTATCAAAATATCACATGTGGGCCAGGCGTGGTGGCTCACGCCTGCAACCCCAGCACTTCGGGAGGCCGAGACAGGCAGATCACGAGATCAGGAGATCGAGACCATCCTAACTAACACAGTGAAACTCTGTCTCTACTAAAATACACACAAAAGAAGCTGGGCGTGGTGGCGGGCGCCTGTAGTCCCAGTTACTCAGGAGGCTGAGGCAGGAGAATGGCGTGAACCCGGGAGGTAGAGCTTGCAGTGAGCCGAGATCGCGCCACTGTACTCCAGCCTGGGCGACAGAGCGAGACTCCGTCTCAAAGAAAGAAAAAAATCACATGTACCCCATAAATGTGTACAACTATTTTGTATTAATAATAATTAAAAATAAAAATAATTTAAAGAATATCTGATGAGGTGGGCACAATTCTAAGGGGCACAGTATAGGTAATTATTGAGTATGTAAACTTCTGAGTCACATTGCCTGCATTTAGTATCCCTGACCTAGGCCAAGTCTCTTCAACTTTCTATGCCCATTTCCTTTGCTGTAAAATGGGGATAATAATACTGCCCATCTTGTTTATGAGTAAATTTTCTTAAAAAGAAAATCGTGGGAAGGAAACTCTCCTACAAAAGAAATACTCACATATAGGGTCAATGATCCGCTGCAGAGATACTATGGAATAGACTTGAATATCCACTGGGTGGTAAGGTTGGATGACCTTTCCAATCCCATTTTGCTCTATAGTCCATATTTCTACAACCTACTTCTAGAGCCTCTGGAGTGGCACATGTTTACTGAAATTCAGTTAAATACAAATATAAATAGTATATCAAAATGCCCTCATCATTTTTATACTGACTTTTAGTGAACATAAAATTCAAACATATAAAATACATTTGTATGAATAAAAAAGGAGTAATACTTTCTCTAGTCATTCCTTCCATCTAAACAGCCTTGGATCAATCAACAAATATGTATTAGGATGGGAAAATACACACAGACACATACACACACACACACGCAGAGAGAGAGAAAAAACAAAAATGAATGTGAAAGAAAATCTGTCCCATAAAAAAGTTTTCTAATTATTTTCACCCTATTGCAAAAGATCATTTATGTTTAAACATTAATTGAATTTCCAAACAGATAAACTGCTATCAGGGCATATGCTATTTAAGATTTGTACTTTTCATTTCCCCACAAAGAAACCTCTTCAGGAAATAGGTAACAAAAGCTGTAATTGTCACATGTCTCTCGCATTCAAGATTAATGTTTAGCCTGTATCTTCTTACATTCCCAAAATACCCCTGGCAGCTTTCGCCCAGGCAAACATTCTAGAAGTAAATAATAGCAAAATACTTGTAAGATAGAAACTTGCTGAGGAGTGATAATATCTGTCCTTCCTTGGCCTATCTTGAGGGATTTAGGCATTAATTACCAACATCATATTTAAGTAATATCCCTGCAGTTCATATGACCCCTGTGATTAATGTTATCCTTCCTTAATAAGTGTCAAAATTAATAATTTAGCAAAAAATGCAGAACTATGGCACATTTGACAGAGAAGACATGGCATAATTCTTCTATGTCCATTTTGATGCACTTGTGGCAGCTGGTGATCCTGAGAAACATTTGATCCCAGAAGTGGCTACAGAGAAAAGACGGAGTGACTGTTGTGATGGTAAGTTCATGATGGCAACAAGAAACTGTTCCTCACTGGAAATTTGTGGAGTGTTCTCTTCTCCTCCCACACAAAGCAATATTCTAGAACTGTGGATTGACATGAAATGAAAGATAGAAAGAAAATCTCTGTTTTGAAAAACAAAACCCACAATGAATACTTCATGGGAGATCCTTTACCTCCCTTGGCAGCCTAACCCTCCAGGTGCTGAAAGATGGTGCAGAGAAGAGTGACATCTATTGTTCAGGAAGGTTTATGAGCAGGATCGGCCAGACCCACTGAGTAGACTGTGTTTTGGGCTCATGAGGAAAAGCCCACCTGTCTCTCCCAAAGAAGCCAACCACAGTGCCATGAGAAGAGGCAATGGAAGCTAATATCCAGCTCGTGAGAGTTATCCAGGAAATGCGAGCAGAGATCCACAAACTGGAGAAAGAGAATCAAGCCCTCCGGATGAAACTCACTGCAAGTAGTCAGAAGGCCTCAGGCTCAGGGGGAGAATCAGGAGACGAAAGGGAGGAGGAAGCGCCAGGACAATCTCCAGCAACCCTTCAGGGTGCCGTTTCCCCTGATGCAGCACCAGCAGTGCAGGAACACCAAGGTACCCAAATATTCCGAGCTCTTCTGGACTGTGCCCATTTTGCAAATATCGTGAAATAGTTAAGTGTATTGTGCAGATCACATAACTGTATAGTTTGGTAATAACAGCGGTGGGTTTCATCCCTTTCCTCCTAGTAGATTACCTTTGAATCCCTAGACAAAAATGCCTTTAGCATCTTTAAGCAACATATTATAGCAACACTAAAACTTCTTCCATATTTGCTGGGAAAGATAAGAGAGACAGGTTTGTGGAAATCAGTCACACTAGGAACATTGTGGTCTTTCTCCTCTTTACAACCATTTAAATGCTGCATAATACAACACTGAATGTGTGTATGTCAAACAGCACACACACTTATAAGGCTGGAACAGTATGCACACCAGATAAGGGAATGGATGTCAGAGTAAACAAATACAGTTGCCAATGATTTGTCATTCAGCCACTTGTCTCTAAGCCAGTGATTAGACCTCTTTAATCTTTGTTTTCTTCATCTGGAAGTGTTACAGTACCTATCTCACAAGGTTGTGAGGATTAACTACAGTCATATGAACTAAATGCTTAGTATTACACCTAATTAATGTATACATTAATACAACAAATGGCAGATACTATTTCCTATCCGTGTTTTACTAATAACTTTACTATCCTGTATGAATGAATGCTGCACATAATTCAGTCTGCTATCCAGATTGAAGATACAGGGTCAATGTTTGATATATTCTAAAAATCAAATCTCTCACCTTTTTTTTTTTTTTTTTTGAGACGGAGTCTCGCTCCGTCACCCAGGCTGGAGTGCAGTGGCGTGATCTTGGCTCACTGCAAGCTCTGCCTCCCGGGTTAAAGCCATTCTCCTGCCTCAGCCTCCTGAGCGGCTGGGACTACAGGCGCCCGGCTAATTTTTTGTATTTTTAGTAGAGACGGGGTTTCACCGTGTTAGTTAGGATGGTCTCGATCTCCTGACCTCGTGATCCACCCGTCTCAGCCTCCCAAAGTGCTGGGATTACAGGCATGAGCCACCGTGCCCGGCCAAATCTCTCACCTTTTACGAGAAATATTTTGACTGTAAAGATTACACATGGGGTCAGAAATCAGCAGAGTGAGAAATACGCTCTACATTAAAATCGTCATACTTGCCTACACACAACATATTCAAATAAAATAATTGATATACATAATTAAATACTTAAAACTCTTAAAATAATCTGTCAAAAGCCTCAGGCACTGCCAATTAGAAGCACTTTGGGAGGCCAAGGCGGACAGGAGATGAGGTCAAGAGATCGAGACCACCTCGCCAAAATGGTGAAGCCCTGTCTCTACTGAAAATACAAAAATTAGCCAGGCACGGTGGCGTGCACCTGTAATCTCAGCTACTGGGGAGGCTGAGGCAGGAGAATCATTTGAACCTAGGAAGTAGAGGTTGTAGTAAGCCAAGATCGTGCCACTGCACTCCAGCTTGGCGACAGAGTGAGACTCCATCTCAAAAAGAAAAAAAAGAAGAAAAAGAAATTCTGAACAGTTTGACAATGGAACAGGTCATATTTGCTAGTTGCGTCTCCCAGTTAGAGATGTGTCTCTCTAATATGAGACCCTATATTTGAAAGCTGAAAACAGATTCCAATCCAGGTCTTTTTCCCTTTTCGTAAGTACAACTCTGGATTGAGTAACTGTCTACTGGTTATTTAACAAAACTGTGAAAGAGTAAACTAAAGGAGGTTAGACATTCCCCTGCTGGAAAAAAAAAATAAAGATGTGGACATTTGTAATATATGCTTATTTGAGGGTTTCTCAACCTCTGCACTACTGACATTTGAGACGGAATAATTACTGTGGAGGTCATCTCGAGGATGGTAGGGTGTTTAGCAGCTTCCCTGGCCTCTAACCACTAGATGCTGGAGTACTCAGGCTTCTCCTTCCAGTTATGACCATCAATAATGTCTCCAGGCATTGCCAAATGTTGCCTTGGGAACAAAATCACACCCCATCCACCATTGAAAACCACTGCCTTACTCCAAAAACAAACAACGATCCTTCAAATCTATTATCTGTGGTATTTATCCTAACAGAAAAGTAAGTTGTGTCTTAGAACTAACTGTCCTGTTTTAAAACATGTATTAATGCTGTTCAAAGAACAGAGTATTGCCCTTTAAATTCTCAGGGTCTAATCGTCAAGCTTAGAGGAGGTTAGAACATATTCATAAGAATTAAACGCACAATTTATATCATACTTCTTCAGCATATGGGTGGTAATTTCCAATAAGAATGTTAGCATTAACTTTGAAAAGGATTGGTGAGGCCAAGCATGGTGACTCACGCCTATAATCCCAGCGCTTTGGGAGGTGAAGGCAGGAGGATCACTTGAGGACAGGAGTTTGAGATCAGCCTAGGCATGCTAGTGAAACCCCCATCTCTACAAAGAAAAGAAAAAGAAAAAGAGAAAGATTAGCCAGGAAAAAAGTAGCCAGGCATGACGGCGTGCATCTATAGACAGCTACTTGAGAGCTTGAGAGGCTGAGATGGGAGGATTCCTTGAGCTCAGAAGTTTGAGGCTGCAGTGAGCTAAGGGTGCACCACTGCACTCCAGCCTGGGTGACAGAGTGAGACTGTCTCAAAAAAAAAGTACTGGTGAAAAATATTTGATAAAATTGTAGGAAACCTTGCTTATTGTACAAATAAAATACAGAAAGAAATGTGATTTCAATTTGTACTTGGGAGTCCAGTTGAGTTACTTTAAATCATGTTTATCTGTTTCTTAAATGTTATGTGCTATTATAATAGCAAGTGACATAAGTAGGAAGAACATTGTCCTCAGCATGAAGACACCTGGGTTGTATTCCTAATTGTTTTGTAACAGTTGTTCAACATTGGGCAGATCACATAAACTTTCTGATCTTAGCATCCTCGTGTAAAAATAAGTGGATTGGGCTAAATGTTTTCCAAGTCCTATTCCAACTGCAAAATTCTGTGATTCTATGAATGTAGAGTGATGTAGAGCTTTTTATGATCACTCTTCTCATCTGTAAAATGGAGGTAATGATGGAATCTACCTCACAGGGCTGTTGAGAGGAGTAAAGATAGTGTAAGTGAGACTCAATGCTGTCATAATATCATTGGACATGTCAGAAAAAATATTATTATTTGACTTGAGCGTAAGTTTTATCAGTAGTTTTAATAGTAATTGCCAACGTCAACTGAAATTCATACTTACAATTAATTGAATCATACAAATCTGTTACTAGAAAGGAACGTTAGAGGCCAGGCACAGTGGCTCACTCCTGAAATCTCAGCACTTTGGGAGGCCAAGGTGGGTGGATCACGAGGTCAGGAGATCAAGACCATCCTGGCCAACATGGTGAAACCCCATCTCTTCTAAAAATACAAAAATTAGCTGGGCGTGGAGGCACGTGCCTGTAGTCCCAGCTACTTGGGAGGCTGAGGCAGGAGAACTGCTTGAACCCAGGAGGCAGAGGTTGCAGTGAGCCAAGATTGCACCACTGCACTCCAGCCTGGGCAACAGTGCAAGACTCCATCAAAAAGGAAGGAAGGAAGGGAGGGAGGGAGGTCATCCAGCAGAAACTTCCTTATTTACAGTTGAGAATATAAGCCTCATACAGATTATCTTATCCAACTTCTCCAATCCTTTTTTGGAAACAAAAATACATAAACCTGTTCTTTCAGAAAGACGAATGTGGAATTAGAAATATGAGTCTCCTTTAAGAAAGGGAACAATTAAGGAGGACCTGGAAGTGGATCACTTAGAACTAAAAGTTCCTCCATGTGTTCCCTGGTATGTGTAGTGAGATGAAGTGAAGCTCTCTGTGAGTGGAGAACCCTACTTCCCCTGAAGTCACCTGAGGACACAGAGCTACGCTACAGCCCAGACACAGCTGCGTGGTGATAGCACGTACTGAGAATGCAGAGTGCCTGCTCAGAATGAATCCTTGCTGGATAAATGCTCATGGAAACATCTGTAATAGTGCATAAATATTTGGTAGATATGAAATCTAGCCAGCGCTTTCAGAGATGTTTCCCAGCCCCTCTTGCCCTGTGGAACCTTGAAGCAATTTACCGCAGTGAAGATAAAAAAACAACTCTTTACAGCATTGCTGGACCTCTGATTCTCTGCTCCCATCCTTTGCAAGCAAATAAACTGCATTTGGCTGTGATCTTTGAAACTGTTCTAATGAGCCTGTGATGCTGTGTTGAATATCTTTTCTCTTTTGTTAATAAGAAACTGAAGGATACAGACCCTTTGTGACCCATGGAGATGAACAATGAGCCTATATGCTAATCACTCCCAAATTAACTGTAGGTCCCAAGTGAAAATAAACCTAACTTCGCTATCATCAGCATGATTTCCTGTTGCGTTTTCCTACGATTCAGTATCAAGGGATTGTTTTATAATCCTTCTCAACAAAAACTTTTATGTTTGCAAGTAGTCACAGATCTGTTTTTAGATAATTATACAAGGTATATATCATGACCACGGGGAGCATTTAAAGATCATTTATGAATAATATTTGCAGTTAATCACTTTAGATAGATTTGAACTTAAACTCTCCCTAGACTTCTCCTACAATTCAATCTTCTGTTCTACAAAAAGCCGAAACAGCCTCCACCTTTTGCAATAACCATAATGATTTTCTGTCTGCTTTTTCCAGAAGCGGTCAGCAAGCATAAATAAAAAATAATTGTGCTTCTGGCACTCGCAAAGCTTACCCATAATGCAGCGCTTTTTTTTTTTTTTACACTTTCATGCTCGTTCATGGCAAAGCTGCAGTGAGAAAGAATGAAGATTCCACAATCACTCATAAAGTGCTCTGGAAAATGAAAACCAACCCATGAGGTCAGTGTTGTAAGCCACATGGACAACACTGGACATGCAAGTAGATGTTGGATAATCACCAGACCTCCAAGCAGAGGTTAAATGACCAGCTCCAGATCAGAGTTAATGCAGTGTAAGAGCTGGCATTCAGACATACCAAGACCCTCTAAAATAAAGCTCTTTTAATCAACATGTTTTCGTTATTAAAAAAAAAAAAAGGGAAGATTTGATTTACCTCAAGGAAAGGGTTTATTGGGAGACACTATGAACAGAAACTGAACTGGAAGCCCCTGGAAACTAAAGCCACAGATCTCTCCATCTCTTTCAGGGGCTCTCCAATTTCCCACACCATGCATCTTTGCTCTTTGCCATGTGTCTCCTTGGTGTTCATCTCTCATTCAATAGACATCCTCCTAAGGACTGTCCCAACTAAGGCCAAGACATGCAATCATAGGCCAGTTAGCAACAACCTGTTAAATTCCTGTGGCCATTTAGGTGATCAGACACTATGCATAAGCCTGTTCTTCTAGAATCAGGAGTAAGAAGGCCATCAAGAATTGGCATGTCTGGAAGATTCACATTCTCCCAATTTTAAGGTCTTTTTTTTTTATTATCTATGTATGTCAAGCCCTCGTTCTAATGCTGTATTCTCAGAAAGGTCTTCCCTGGCCACACAATTGAAATAGCCTCCAAACACCTTCCTGCATCTGTCTCTATCCCCTTGCCCTCATAAGCCTTATTTGTCTTCCTAGAATGTATTACTATGTGAATTCTATTATATATTGTTTGTTTACTGTCTGTCTTCCACATAAGAAGGTGAATTCTGGAATTTTATGTTGTTCTCTACCACATCCCCGTCTTTTAAAAAAGATCCTGGCATATGGTTGGCACTCAATTAATATTTGTAAAATAAACCAATGAATGCTTTTTTTTTGTCTGTTTGTTTGTTTGAAACGAAGTTTCCCTCTTGTCACTCAGGCTGGAGTGCAGTGGCATGATCTTGGCTCACTGCAATCTCTGCTTCCCAGGTTCAAGCAATTCTCCTCCTTCAACCTCCTAAGTAGCTGGGACTACAGGTGCCTGTCACCACACCCAGCTAATTTCTGTATTTTTAGTAGAGACAGAGTTTCACCATGTTGGCCAGGATAGTCTCCCATCTCCTGACTTCATGATCCATCTGCCTCAGCCTCCCAAAGTGCTGGGATTACAGGCGTGAGCCACCACGTGCGGCCAAATGGATATCTTTAATGCCAAAAAAGTAATGAGAAACAATAGTTCTGTCTAGTTAGTTTCAACAAAATTCTATCATTTTTCATTTGTGAGTGTCATTAGGGTAGAATATTTTTAAGTTGAATTTTGTGTCTTTTGTACAGGCAATGTCATGATTGTCAGACGCTATTCCATTTCATCATCAGTTTGCTCATCTGCTGTAAACGATCCCTGGAAAGCTGGGAAAAGTCACTCAAAGAGCGGAATTCTAGAAGCTCAGGGAACACTTAAGTCACTGGCATGTTCTCCAGTTAAGAAGCAAGACATGGAAGAAAAGGTGTTTGCCACAGATTCTTTCACCAGCAATAGTACCAGCCAAAGAGCTTCTCCTGAGCATGTTTGTGGTTGCAGGTAATGTACAATACACTTCAAGCTGGTGTACAGGCACATGCTGAGATGGTTACTGAGACATTCCCCTGGATAAGTGAAGTCTTATCTAGTGGAGGAAACTAAACCAAATAACATATAAATAATTTCCATCTCACCTATGTCCATTTTGGGAATTTAAAGTAACAAATTTATTTGAGGTTAAGTGGCACCCTCTAATAGATGCCTCTAACAAGTGGACAACTTAGTATTCATTTATTCATTAAGCATTAGTGATCATATTCTAAGCCAGGCACTGGGGATACAAGATTCAGCAAAAGTAAGCTATTACATTCAAAACTCTCATTTAGTGACAAAGGCACACCAGTAAACTATCCACTGCAATTAAGTGCATCTCAGGGAGAAGGCACAGTTACTTTAAGAGCTGAACGCAGAACTCCTCTCAGAGAACAGCTGTTCTGGTGGAGGCAGGTGCCTTAGTGGGCTTTAGGGGAAATTGTTTTAAAAAAAAAAAATACCTAGGCGTAACTTGTAAGGGCCAAGAGACAAAGAGAAAATCAATTTGCTCTCCAAACTATGTGAATTGGTATTTAGAGAGCTGGAACAGCCTGAGAATGGGAGGGATGTGAGACAACAGTCAAGAAAGCACTTTGGGAGGCTGAGGCTGGCTGGATCACTTGAGGTCAGGAGTTCAAGGCCAGCCTGGACAACAAAGCAAAACCCTGTCTCTACTAAAAATACAAAAATAGCCAGGCTTGGTGGCCTGTGCCTGTAACCTCAGTTACTTGGGAGTCTGAGGCAGGAGAAACACTTGAACCCAGGAGGTGGAGGATGCAGTGAGCCGGGATGGCACCACTGCACTCCAGCCTAGGGGACAGAGTGAGACTCCATCTCAAAAAAAAAAGAGAGAAAAGAAAAGAAAAGAAAAAGAAAAACAGGCCAGGGTCTGTTAGGGGAAACTTGGCCAGTGGCTCCTGAAGTGGTAGAGTCAAGTCCTCTAACACCAAGCCCAATTTATCTGCACGACTGTGCAGGAGCGTGCACTATCCCCTCTCTCCCACACTCTGCATCCCTACCTTCCAGCTCCCAGTGAGGCCCTAACTCTTCAGCAAATCTCTACTTGTCTTTGTCTTGTGTGAGTAGAAGGAGGAACATGAAGAGGAGGGGACCTGGGTCTCATGATTATTAGCTTACCACAGGAAAGAGAAAATGCAAAAACATGATTGTTGAGAGACCAAGAGCACCATCAAACTCAGCAGTGGCAGAAAAGCAAATCAAGAGATAACCATAAGCAAGAGGACTGTAGGAATTCTCGTAAATATTGGAAAGGGCACTGGACTTCCCACAGGATGTGGGATGCAAAGGTTGAGCCAGTTTTATTTGGATTTCCAAAAACAGGATGAAAATTGTGTTTCCCTTGCAGAAAGGGGAGAGTAACTGGAGTCACCAAGCACTGCTAGACTTAGCCAAAGAAAAATGGAAAGGTCATCCCAAGTAGAATGAAACTGACATGAGGATAGAAGTCATGCCTTTGAGAGAAACTAAAAATAGTAAAATAAATAAGGATGGAGAAGTGAGAAGGATTCATCATTAAAGGCCACTCATGGAATGCTAAGGAATATATGCTTTATCACGAAATTATTGGAAAGCCAGAATAAATGTCTTCTGAAAACTTCCAAAATACAGAAATATTCAGAAATTAATGTTACATGTACCAATAGATTCAAAAAGTTTTGTCACATTTGCTTCAGATGTTTTTACATATAAAAGAAATAAAATGTGGTGGCTCACGCCTGTAATTCCAGTACTTTAGGAGGCTGAAGTGGGCAGATGCCTTGAGCCCAGGAGTTCAAGACCAGCCTGGGCAACATAGTGAGACCCTGCCTCTAAGAAAAAAGGAAGGAAAAAAAGGAAGGAGGGAAGGAAGGAAGGAAGGAAGGAAGGAAGGAAGGAAGGAAGGAAGGAAGGGAGGGAGGGAGGGAGGAGGGAGGGGAAGTAAAGAAGGAAGGAAGAAAAGAGCGGTCGTGTGAGGTGACTCACACCTGTAATCCTAGCAACTTTGGGATGCTGAGGTGGGCGGATCATGAGGTCAGGAGATCGAGACCATGCTGGCTAATATGGTGGAACCCTATCTCTACTAAAAATACAAAAAACATTAGCCAAGCATGGTGGCGGGCGCCTGTAGTCCCAGCTACTTGGGAGGCTGAGGCAGGAGAATGGCATGAACCCAGGAGGCAGAGCTTGTGGTGAGCCGAGATTGCGCCACTGCACTCCAGCCTGGGTAACAGTGAGACTCCGTCAAAAACAAAAGAAAAAAGAAAGTTACCAATAAGGAAAGTCTTATATAACTTTTCCCTTGTCCTTCCAGGAGCAAATGTAATCATGACATTGGTTTTTATCTTTTCAGTCTAGGTTTTTATACTTTTATTACATTCATTCATTCAATAAATATATCCTGAGGGTGTGCTGCATGTTGGGCAGGATTCTCTGCCCTGCAGATACAGCAGGAAAGTGAATTGTCAAAAACCCCTGCCCATGTGGAGCTTATTTCTTTGCAACATGATAATCAGTAAACATGCAAATACATAAAGTGTATATTATGTTAGATGGTGTTAAGTACCAAAACAAAAAATAAAGCGAATAAAGAAGGGTTAGAGGAGCATGATGAAATGTTTGATACCATGGCCAAAGAATGCCTTTCCATCTGAGTAAAGAAGGCAGAGAGAGAGTGAGTCCTGATGAAGGCTGAGAGAACTCCTAGGCACTGAGAAGAGCAAATGCAGATGCCCTGGGTAGGAGCACGGCCATTGTGTTCAAGGATAGGCCAGGAGCCTGGTGTGACAAGTGAGCAAGCCGGTGAGCAGAAGGACAGGTAGGCAGAGAGCCAAGGGTGGCCCTCCACCCAA
This sequence comes from Rhinopithecus bieti, assembly GCF_001698545.2. NCBI lineage: Eukaryota > Metazoa > Chordata > Mammalia > Primates > Cercopithecidae > Rhinopithecus > Rhinopithecus bieti. The sequence continues at coordinate 1,542,687 of NW_016814428.1, read as the reverse complement.
TTCCAGTGACTCTGGATTTATTCTAAATAAATTTGTGTGCATAACATGCTCTTTTCATTTTGTAAAAAGCTCTTGGGTTGGAAACCGTACTGTGAAAAATTTTAAGAGAACGATATCGAAAACAAGGAGACCAGACGGAAGGCTATAAAATAATCTAGGCAAGAGGTGATCATTCCTTTGCCAAGCGTGCCACCAGTGGGTGTGATTTCTAGATGTGTATCAAAGGTGGAGCCAACGAGATTTATTTATAGAGCAAATGTGGGATACGGAAACAAGAAATGAACACTCAACCATTGGGTTCCATTGGTCATGTGTCTTCAAAGAAGGAAAACAGAAGAATGGCAGAGATATGCCCTTTTCCTTAAAAAAAAAGTGTGTGTGTGTGTGTATATATACGCACACACACATATGTATATGTATATATACACACATATGTATGTGTGTATGTATACATATATGTATATGTATACATATATGTGTATATATGTATATGTATATACATATACATATGTGTGTGTGTGTGTGTGTGTATATTTCCAGTTCTATAAGAGCACTAAATGTTTATCATAAAAATAGTTATGGCCAGGTGCCGGGCACGGTGGCTCACGCCTGTAATCCCAACACTTTGGGAGGCTGAGGTGGGCGGATCACCTGAGGTCAGGAGCCTGACCAACATGGTGAAACCCCATCTCTACTAAAATACAAAAATTAGCCAGGCATGATGGCAGGCGCCTATAAATCTCAGCTACTTGGGAGGCTGAGGTAGGAGAATCACTCGAACCCGGGAGGCGGAGGTTGCAGTGAGCCGAGATCACGCCATTGCACTCCAGCCTGGCAACAGAGCAAGACTCTGCCTCAAAAAAAAAAAAAAAAAAGTTACAGCCAGGCACGGTGGCTCATACTTGTAATCCCAGCACCAGCACTGGGAGGCTGAAGTGAACAGATCACCTGAGGTCGAAAATTTGAGACCAGCCTGACCAATATGAAACCCCATCTCTACTAAAAATACAAAACTTAGCCAGGGGTGGTGGTGTATGCCTGTAGTCTCAGCTACTTGGGAGGCTGAGACAGGAGAATTGCTTGAACCTAGGAGGCGGAGGTTGCTGTGAGCTGAGTTTGGGTCACTGCACTCCAGCTTGGGTGACAGAGTGAGACTCTGTTTCCAAAAAAAAAAAAAAAGTTACAAAACATAGAGGCAATATACAAAGTCAATAACCTACTACCTGAATAACTACCATTGAGATGGATAGCTTGTGTCCACATATGTTGAAATTATACGGTGTATATATCATAATGTTTTATTTTTTGCACTTAAACCATTCTCACAGACCTACAATGCTGAGAATTATAGTACTATTAGTTTTTCCATTTCAATTTATATTATTTTCTACAATAGTATGGGAACCTAACCAACATTTATGAGGTGGTATTTTTCTAAAGTAAAATATTTTCCAACTTCCAAGCTGCCAACTAATGAACTATTTAGAACACACCCCATTTCTAATGTAAAAGTTAATTTGAAAGGTTGAGCCAATTGCAAGGTTGTATGAAAGGAAGAAAGCCAGTACTGGCTTAAAATCAACAGCTGGATTGGCATGAAATCCACTAGAACTATTGAGTGGGAATTCAGCATGTTTTTTTTCATTGTAGTCCTTTTTAAATATGTCTTTTATAGTCTCAGGAATTAACTAGTAAAATGTCATTATATTATTCCTCTGATTATGTGGGAAATTAATTTCCTTACTAATAGCTTCCAAAGCATTTTACAAATATTTATCCAGAACCAATTTGTTTGCACTGACTTTTGAATCATATCAGACATCATACCCAATTTGCTGTGAACTTTTCCATTATACCAAGAAAGTATTTTACAAAATAATGCCAATGTCAGTATTTCTAAGAATCAAAGCTTTCCAGAAACTAAAGATAAGATTTTAATTTTTCCTTAATTTTGACATAGATATTCGATCTTTTCTTCCTGTGTTTTAGAAAAACAAATTTCAGTTGACAAGCTTAGGGACAAGGGCCCACATAAACAGTTAAAATTAGAAATGTTATGTTATTCAGTGTACTGATAGGCTAAACCAGATTCATTACAATAAATACATTCTCTCCTTTTCCAAATCCAGAAAGAAGGAGGCAGCTTCCAGAATCAGATGGCCAAAATTCCACTTCCATCATCATTTACAAACAATGTGGCCTTGGAGAAAGTTAACTAGTTTGCCCTGTGTCGCAGTTTATTCTTCTATAAAAAGGGAATCCTAAAGGCAGTGACCTCACAGTTTTTGTGAAAGTAAATGAGGTGGTTGAGTGACTGCTCACCAAGTGGCAGTGGTTGTTAGTATTTTATCGATCCCAGTGCTTAGAAGCGCTGGCCTGCCTTCCTCCCAAAAGAGGGTGCAGCTGGCCTGGCCGGAAATGGTGGCTCATGCCTGAAATCCCAGCATTTCAGGAGGTCAAAGCAGCCAGATCACTTGGAGTAAAGAGTTCGAGACCAGCCTGGCCAACATGGCGAAACCTCATCTCTACTAAAAATACAAAAATTAGCCAGTATGGTGACGTGCAACTGTAATCCCAGCTACTGGGGAGGCTGAGGCAGGAGAATCGCTTGAACCTGGGAAGAGGAGGTTGCGCTGAGCCGAGATCACGCCACTGCATTCCTGCCTGGGCGACAGAATGAGACTCTATCTCAAAAAAAAAAAAAAAAAAAAAAGGTGCAGCTGTGTTTTCTGAGACACAGGCCACCAAATGTCATTCAGTGAAATTACTGCCTTATCTATCCTCTTTGTTCCCACAAAAGAGAACAAAAATGAAGAAAAGGCAGTCATTTTAAACACTGTTCTTTAGATTTATTCCTAAGAGCTGTTTCTCCTGGTTAACGTCTAAATTCTATGTAATATTTTAGAGGTAAAAGGAGAAGCAGGCAAAATGAAAAGATATAATCCCTCAGATAACATGGGGCTATTGCTCTTACCCCCTTTACTCTTTAGGCATGATGGATATTCAGTTAACCCACAGTCAAAGGGAGCAGATTTATCTGGATTATAAAATAATTGCCTCAGGTTTCTGCTTCATTTCATGAGCTGAAGAGATTTGAAGCAAGAGACTCTAAGAATGAAATATTCTTCCACTTTGAACATCAAACTAATAATCATTTCTCAGCCATACAGTCTCTCCCTCAATAGTTTTAAGTTTTTGTTTTATCCACACTATTCCTTGGGTTTAATTAAAAGGTCATTCCAATATATATACTTACATCATTGTTGAACAACTTTAAAATACCATGATATATTTTAAGTGAACTTTTAACACTGTAGGCAGTATTTGTTGATTGGGGAAAAAATCATCAATGTTCTGTATAAAGGCTCACTAAAAGTCTTTTCTTCCCTTTATTTTGCTTCCTATAGGGACAAGACAGTCAGTTTCCTGTTACCCATGGACATGTCTTCATATTCCAAACATTCAAGTTCTTTGAAATACTCACCAAATCAGACCACAAACCAGCTAAGTGTCATTGCAGAATAGGATATGTGAAATGACTAAATGTAAGAAACAGTTGATTCTCAAGAGATGGGAGCACCAAGGTCTAGCTGGGTCAGTGTCTTTCCCTATAAAGAAGTCTGGCAAGATGTCCAGTAAGACACACAAAATACTTGGTATTGGGTCAATGGACCTGTTTGGCCAAGGAGTGGAAGCAATTACTTTTTGTTGTTGCTGAATGCTAAGGACTGGTATGTGTGCAGTGGCTACTGTAGACTATACAACATGTGAGTAATTACATGTGATTATATGCTAAGTGTCAGTGTCTGTACTAGGCCATCAAGAAATGCTTCTGTTCACTTTCCAGATGAAGCTAGAACAAGCCTAGAAAAAAAGTTCTGGTTTTGATTAGTGGCATAAAAGCAACTATCCTTTGTTTTCTGTGACATAAGTCTGACTCTCCTTTTTGTTCATCGTGTGTTGATACCTCACTAACACTAGCTCATTTGTTCTTTAAGAGCCTGTGTCACAGACGTGTGAGCTCAAACACAGCAACATCTGTAGTGTACATTGTGGACTCAGAGGAAGTGCGAGCTGACTAAGGGCAAACACACTAAACCTGACTGGAAGGAGAGAAAAAATGGTTCCGCTCATCACCACCACTCAAGGGATGGAAGTTCTCAGAACTCCCCAACTTCTAGTTAACGTAATAGCTCCTCTTCCTGTTTAGAGCACTTGAGTTTCTGATACAAATACCCTTCTTAAACAAAGATCATATTGTATTAGAATCTCCAGATTGTTAAAATGCGGATTCCTGGGCCTCACCCTAGACCTACTAGATTAATGAGGGGAGCTGGGGAAGGCCGAAAGAAGACATGAAATTCACGTTTTAAATGAGCTTTCCAAGGTGACTTCCGCCATACAGCTGTGCTTGCGATCTACTGTTGTAAATACCAAGAAACATGGTTCAGGACCCTACGAGCTTGCACCAAGTGGAAGCAGTGAAGCAAAGAAAGGATAGGAATGGTTCATACCATTTCTAAGAATAAATTTTAATAGTCACAGGCTTCTAGAAAAGAGAGAAATAAAGCAACCGACACCCTGTGGTAAAAGTCATGTAATAAAATGAAATCCTTCTTTTATTTATGGTATTCATTTAATATTAACAAGATTCCCAACATGATAACAGATATACAATAGGGCAAGGTTACAGCTAGAGGGGAAGATACAAATTGGATGTGAAAACACACGCCTCTGGGAATAAAGACACACACTGAGTTGATAATTAAGCTATTACCTATGAGATAGTTGGCATTTTTAGTTTATGCACAATTATGTTCTTTGCATATTTATAAAATTGGGAATCTCACTTTAACCTCAGTTAAAAAGAAACATTCCCCAAACAGTAAAACTTTTTAAAAACAATACATGACAACTATGCAAGCTGTAATGTCATAACTGGCTAAGCTAATATGACAAATATCCCCAATGCTAAGCTCAATGATGAGTATGTAACTGGCATTTCACCCATTTTAAGTGAGCGGAAAATTTAAAGAAATCAAACAGTTTTGGGTAAAAAAAAAAAAAAAAAAAAATGTTAAGCTTTGAAATTAAATCATTTAACATTTTGATTAAAGAAACAAGGCTCTATCTCTGTTCCCCGGCTGGATATAGTACTTAATAATAAGCCCTCAGAGCGTATTTTTAAATATAATGAATTACAAAGAATATGAAATGCATCTTGGTCATGCTCTGATTGACTAATTATATTTGTCTTCTTCTATGCCCAAAACTTCCAGTGGTATGTATGAAACTAAGTCAGGAATTCAAATGCCTAGCAGTGACAGGAAAGTAACAACAATGAGTGAAGATTCTGGAGAACAGACATGTATATGCTCCATCTAACAAGAGCCACTGTTACTCACCTTCATAGTGCCATATGGCAAAGCAGACATAGTATTGCCATATGGCCTATTTTTCAAGAAACATTAAAATCCGGGTTTTTATACAAAATTTCCTGATTCATAAATGTTGGCAATGTGCTCAAGTTTTTTAAACACTGTGAAAACCAAACACAATGTATCTAGGGGCCAGATCTAGCCTCTAGCACAAGGGTCCCCAACATTTTTGGCTCCAGGGACCAGTTTCATGGAAGACAATTTTTCCATGGGTGGCGGAGGCAGGTAGAGGGGTTGGTTTGGGGATGAAATTGTTCTACCTCAGATCATCAGGCATTAGATTCTCATAAGAAGCATGCAACCTAGATCCTTCACATTGGCACTTCTAGCGGCCCTATGAGAATCTAATGCTGCTGCTGATCTGACAGGAGGCAGAACACAGGCAGTAATATTCACTAGCCTGCTGCTCACTCCTGCTGTGCAGTCAGGTTCCTAAAAGGCCACGGACCAGTACCAGTTCGTGGCCTAGAGGTTGGGGACCCCTGCCCTAGGATATCAGATTTTGATCTCTGACTTAAATGCAACTTCCTCAACACAGAGATCCAGAACAAGAAGGGGGATGTGGAAAGTCACACTTTGGAAAATGAAAAAGGGAAGAGGAAGTCTGAGGATGGGAAAAGAGAATAAGAGGGTCATATAAGAAGTGACATCTACGTGGATAAAAAGGTTAAAGTTCCACATCTTCATGAAAATGTAGCCTAACCCAGAGTCAAGACATATTTGCCACAGAACTGAAACATGTTGGAAAGTACGAGCATATTTTGTCTTAAAACTTTTTTCAAAATATATTTTTGTCTGTTTTATGGTTTTCACTTGTACAGTTATCTTGTAATGAAAACAATACATAAACAAAAATAATCACTCTGGCAGATTTTTCTTTTTTTCTGAGACAGTCTCTCACTCTACTGCCCAGACTGGCATGCAGTGGCATGATCTCGGCTCACTGCAACCTCCGTCTCCCGGGTTCAAGCAATTCTCCTGTCTCAGCCTCCCAAGTAGTTGGGATTACAGGCACCCACCACCGCACCCAACTAATTTTTGTATTTTTAGTAGATTCGGGGTTTCACCATGTTGGCCAGGCTAGTTTTGAACTCCTGACCTCAGGTGAACTGCCCACCTCGGCCTCCCAAAATGCAGGGATTACAGGCATGAGCCACCATGCCCAGCTGATTTTTCTTCCTTTGGATGGGGAAAGGAGATTCCAAAATCAAAAAATCATAAAATATTCCTGCAAAATTCTAGTTCCAGGACATAATTTCATAGACTAAGAATAGCTCACGGTGGTTGCGCCACTAACCTGACAATGGTTAGTTTATAGCACAGCCAAAACCAGAACTTATATTTCCTGATTCCTTCTGCAAGAGTTGCTTGCTATCCCCTAAATGTATGACACTAAGCGAGTTATCAAATTTAAATGTTTGTAATTTGAGGCATTCTCAAAAGTGATGATCTCAATGTTCTCAATGTCTGGGTGGTTGTGTTAGTTTGTTTTCACATTGCTATAAAGAAATACCCAAGACTAGGTAATTTATAAAGAAAAAATATTTAATTGACTCACAGTTCTACATGGCTGGGGAGGCCTCAGACAACCTACAATCATGGTGGAAAGTGAAGGGGAAGCAAAGACCTTCTTCACATGACAGCAGGAGAGAAACGTGAAAGAGGAACTTCCAAACACATATAAAACCATCAGCTCTCAAGAGACTCACTCTCACGAGAGCAACAGAGGAGAAACTGCCCCCATGATCCGATCACTGCCCTCCCTCAACTCGTGGGAATTACAGGTCCCTCCCTTGACACATGGGGATTATAATTCGAGATGAGATTTGGGTGGGGACACAGAGCCAAACCATATCAGGGGTATTTAAAGATCAAATAAGATCATGAATGTCAATACGTTGCATAAAGCACTAAACAAATGCAAGATACTGTTATTTTGTTCCATTCAAAACAGACTCCCAACATACACCTAAGTCAAGGTGTTAAATTGATAAAATTTAGATGTGAGATTTCTAGCTGTTGTTTTTTTTCTAGCTTTTGATTTTCTCTAGGTTGAACTGAAGAGTGATCAGCTAATAGTTGGAGAGCAAGACACTTCCCTAGTGCTGGGTGAAGAGCTTCACCTATAAAGAAGAATAAGATAGAGAAGAAAAAGACAAAGAAGAAGGGGGGAGGAAGACTTCATGGTGAATTCTTGATGGTCAACAACACTACCAATAATGGTACAAATTAATAATCCTGTGGGAGATGAAAACTAGGGGTTAGCAAATACATCCATCTATTTATTGTCAAGCATAACACCGTCTGCCAGAGCTATCTGCTTTCGTAAACATGGCCTCCAGCAAATTTCCTTGAACAAATGAGCATACTGATACAAAGGATGCCTAAACAATGTGTTCAGGCTGGCAAGCTCTGGCAATTTTTCTAGCACCCCAGTTCTGTCTGTTCTCATTGCCTTGAGCTACTTCTGCTCTCTATGGTAAAAACCTACAATAAACTTAACCAGAGAAATACCTGTGTACAGAGAAAATGTGAAACATATGGAGTTCATTTTATTTCTAGATCCAAATTCTAGTTTATCCTCTAGAAAACAGATCTTTGCAACTTGTAAGAATCCTGGAAGACACAAACATTGAGCTTGATAATTTTAGCCACCAAAATTAAAGGTAAAATACAGTAGTACCTGCTGATTATAGAAAACACCGTTCGTAGAACTTAAAGGACAATAAAACCATCTGGGAAAGAAAAAGTATGTTATTCCAGTCAACAATCTTCAACCATATTCCTTTCTCAAGAGACTTGAGTTCTGCCACCTGCTGCAATACTTAATTTTTAAATATCAATGCAGGAGAATGTTCATTTAATCAAGCTGCATTTTTAAAAGCATATTAACAGCATTTGGAATGACCTGGATGAGATTAGAGACTATTATTCTAAGTGAAGTAACTCAGGAATGGAAATCCAAACATCATATGTTCTCACTGATATGTGGGAGCTAAGCTATGAGGACACAAAGGCATAAGAATGATAAAATAAGCTTTAGGGACTTGTGGGGAAGAGTGGGAGGGGGCAAGGGATAAAAGACAACAAATATGGTGCAGTGTACACTGCTCAGGTGACGGGTGCACCAGGATGTCACAAATCTCCACTAAAGAGCTTACTCATGTAACAAAATACCACCTGTACCCCAACAACTTATGGAAAAATAAAATTTTCAAAAAGCATAGATAGTTGAAGAATATGCTTTTTCATACAGGAATGAATAAACGACCTGTTTTGGCTTTTTTTATGGTTTCTATCTTTACCATTAATGCTGCCAGACAGTCAAAATATTTCATGACTACAATCGTCTGCTAACAATTCATTTTCTAAAATGTGAGACAAGAAAGACTGAGTTAATCCAGTCTCATACATACAGGTTTAATAGTTTGGCATTATTAAAACTACCTTAAAAATTGAACTGGAAACCCCATTCAGCCTGAACTCAGAGAAAGATTAAACTTGTTCCTGTCTGGGTTTTCCTAAAAGATAATTCTCTGTGGATGTCAGATTTTCAGTCAGGAAATAGCAGCTCATTCTTCCTTTTTCTTTCACTAGAATATCTTCTCTTTCAGTTACTTCAGAATTCTTGTACTGGGTATGTCTATATCTGAGGACCAATGAAAAGTCCGTACCTAACAATGCTAAATTCATCCTGTCGTTTGCTCAACACCATTTTGGGAAAACCACATACACACTTACTTTTCTAAAGAGCATTCCAAGAAACACAGCAACCCTCTTCTTTAAGGAACACAATTATCACTCATGGTTTCACTCATTCATGAAGATTGTCCCCAGTTCTACACAGAATTAATTCTCAACCCCACACACTTCTTTCTTCCTCTTCTTCCCTGGCCTTGAGGATTTTTAATTTATACAGTTACTTCCAACCAGAAACTCACTGCTGATGGAAAGATGATGGAACAACCAAGACTTGCTAAGGAGGAGGAAACTTCACTCTCCAAAACACTCAGAAGATCCTTTGATTTTGAAGCACCATTTTCCAACAAATCCAGTTATTTAATATAAAAGAGCATTCAGCATTGCAGAGCAAGAAGGTGAATAAATAATCCAGAAGCAGATAACTCTTTAGTTCAGTTGTTACACCATTCAATATACTAGAAAATGTAATTTGCTCAATGACTCATAGTCACATGTAACAGATGTGACTAATTACCAAGAAGTAAACTAATTGCTCCTTTTTTTTTTTTTGAGACGGAGTCTCACTGGAGTGCAGTGGCGCACGGTCTCTGCTCACTGCAAGCTCCGCCTCCCACATTCACGCCTTTCTCCTGCCTCAGCCTCCCGAGTAGCTGGGACTACAAGTGCCTGCCACCACACCCAGCTAATTTTTTGTATTTTTTTTAGTAGAGACGGGGTTTCACCATGTTAGCCAGGATGGTCTCGATCTCCTGACCTTGTGATCCGCCCACCTCGGCCTCCCAAAATGCTAGGATTAGAGGCGTGAGGCAATTGCTCCCTTCTTAATTTATATCATCTTATCTACTATGTGGATGGTATTACATTGTCCACCCAAACTGTGACCCTTTTCATCTCTGCCACGACCTTTGGTTATGGGCCTGTCTGGATTAAATATGTGGGAATTTGTCACTATGTCATCACGCATAGAATCTTCTTTTTCTCTCTCTTTTTTTTTTTTGTTTGTTGTTGTTTGAAACAGAGTCTTGCTCTGTCACCCCGGCTGGGGTGCAGTGGTGTGTTCTCAGCTCACTGCAAGCTCCGCCTCCAAGGTTCACACCATTCTCCTGCCTCAGTCTCCTGCCTAGCTCGGACTACAGGCGCCTGCCACCACGCCCAACTAATTTTGTGTGTGTGTGTGTGTGTGTGTGTGTGTGTGTGTGTTTTAATAGAGACAGCGTTTCACCATGTTAGCCAGGATGATCTTGATCTCCTGACCTCGTGATCTGCCCACCTCGGCCCCCCAAAGAGCTGGGATTACAGACGTGAGCCACCACGCCCAGCCTTTTTTCTCCTAAAACAGGAACTCCCCTCATATCAAATATGCTCTCTGAAACCAACTAATTCAAGTGTTCCTCCCAAATACTTGCTCCTTCCCTTCTACAAGTGCTTTACACTTCTAGAGCCGCATTGACGATTAGTCCAAATCCCAAGAATTTAGCATTTAAAGAATCTCTTTAAGAAACTCTTCTAAGAAAAGCTAGCTCTCTGAACCCTGGAGCTCCATGACCAGGAAGTACCTCAACCCTCCAAGCTTTCTCTTCTCAATCTCTGAAACTTCACATAAAGCTGTGGTTCTCAATCTTGGCTGCAAAATAAAACAAACTGGGGAGAACTAAAAAATCCCACTGCCCAGGCTTCACCCAAGACAACTTACATCAGCATCCCTTGGGGTGGAGCTTGGCATCACTGTCCTTTAAAGTTCCCTTCACCCACTATGATGCCAATGGACACGCGGGCTGAGAATCACTCTTGTAAAGGTGAGGGGTTACTAATATCAGTCCTGCTTGTTATCCATCTTAAAGCAGAAAGTGCATAGGCCTTGAAATCAGACAGTCCTGGGCTCTAACACCTACATACCCATGTGACCTTAGGCAACATGACCGTGCCTCTTTAAGTCTTGTCCTCTCATTTGTTAAGAGGAGATATACTGCCGGGCGTGGTGGCTCAAGCCTGTAATCTCAGCACTTTGGGAGGCCGAGACGGGTGGATCACGAGGTCAGGAGTTCGAGACCATCCTGGCTAACACGGTGAAACCCCGTCTCTACTAAAAAATACAAAAGCTAGCCGGACGAGGTGGCTGGCGCCTGTAGTCCCAGCTACTCGGGAGGCTGAGGCAGGAGAATGGCGTAAACCCAGGAGGCGGAGCTTGCAGTGAGCTGAGATCCGGCCACTGCACTCCAGTCCAGGTGACAGAGCGAGACTCCGTCTCAAAAAAAAAAAAAAAAAAAGAGGAGATATACTGACATTCTCTGACATAAAAATTTAATGAGGCAAATGATGCAAAGCACTTACTATGATATACTTAGTTCCCAGTAAGCACTCAAGAAATAGTAGTAGTAGGCCAGGCGTGGTGGTTCACGCCTGTAATCCCAGCACTTTGGGAGGCCAAGACGGGCAGATCACGAGGTCAGGAGATCGAGACCATCCTGGCTAACACGGTGAAACCCCATCTCTACTAAAAATACAAAAAACTAGCCAGGCATGGTGGCACACGCTGATAGTCCCAGCTACTTGGGAGGCTGAGGCAGGAGAATCGCTTGAACCTGGGAGGCAGAGGTTGCAGTGAGCCAGGATTGCAACATTGCACTCCAGCCTGAGCAACGTAGCGAGATTTCATCTCAAAAAAATAAAAAAGAAAGAAAAAGAAATAGTAGTAGTAGCAGTAGTAGTGGGAGTAATAGCAGGATTAGGAGCAGTAGTGTTAACAGTAGTAGTAGTAATAGTAGTAGTAGTAGCAGTAGTAGTAGGAGTAATAGCAGGATTAGGAGCAGTAGTGTTAACAGTAGTAGTAGTAATAGTAGTAGTAGTAGCAGTAGAAGTAATAGTAATAGTAGTAACATTATATATAAGACATGATTTTTGCCTTCGAAGAAAATTAAAGTGGGCGTTCATTTTGATTCCAAGTCCTGCACAGGGAGTTAGTGGCAGAACTTGCCCCAGAAACCCCATCTCCTGACTCATGATCCGATGCCCTTCCCATGGCATCACACTTCTGCCCTTGGTGAATTCAGCCTTGTGAACATTTCCAACCCAATCCCTACACATGCTCCCCAACGCCGGTGAACCATGACATCATTTTGCCGCTGCCAGGCCCCAGAGCAAAACTGTGTAATTAACTGAATAAGCTGATAAATGGAATAGGTTAATGAAATCTATAGTGGAGAACAAAAATTACTCTGAGAAAGTATTGCTTATTGGCAAATAAGTATATTTGGTCATTTTAGAATGACCAAATGACCATTTAGAGGTTTCCATTCAGAGCTTTCCAAAGAAGATCACAGGCCTTTACAGCAAAGGGCATTTTCATAACTACTCACTGGTAAGTACTTGGACCTAATTTTGCCTGGAATCCTATGACTCTCTACACAAGATTCTTTATGAACTGTGTCTTCAAATATTCAATATACCTCTTCTCAACAAACACTCCAGTTAGATTACCCTGTATGCCAACTCTTATCTTTATCAAACATGACAAGAATATTCAGAGATTCAAAGGTCACTTGCCTGTTCAACATTATATCTCAACATCTATACAACCCTTTGCAATGTCTCCTTTAGTTATCCTGATTTGAAGTTCAATATAAAGAATGGAGGACACATGGGACAAAATATATTCTACTGTTATGATAAAGTGTTATTTATTACTGTAAATAAACACAATGCCCATTCCCTCTTCCTGACTGGTGACATGTGAGATGTGATGCTTGAAACCAGGCAGCAATCATGTCACCATGAGGAAATTAGTCTGAAAACAAAAGCAAAAACCACACTGAGGATGTCAAAGAAAAAACTGTTAAAAAACCTAGGACTTTGAATATGTCATTGAGCTGCTGAATTCACTAACCCGTGAAAACATCCTACCTCCTACCATCATTCTGATGTTGTCTGTGAAATCATCATCGGTTTCCTGTTGTTGTTACAACAAATCACCACAAACTTAGTGGCATAAAGCCATATATATGTATTATCTTATAGCTCTGGAGGCCAGATGTCCTGAAATCAAGGTGTCTTCAGGGTTGTGTTGCTTCTGGAAGCTTTAGGAGAGAATCTGTTTCGTTGCCCTTGCCAGCTTCTAAAGGCTACTTGCAGTCCTTGGCTCATGGCCCCTACCTGTATCTTTAAGCCAGCAAAGTAACATCTTCAAATCTCAATCTCTGTCTCTCTATCTTACACACACACACACACACACACGCTTCCATCATGACATCTTCTTCTCTGACTCTCACTCCATTATCTCCCCCGCTTTCACTTATAAGGATCTTTGTGATTGCATCAGGCCCACTCACATCACCCGGGATAGTCTTCTCATCTCAAGAGCCTTAGCTTGATCATATCTGTAAAATTCTCTTGCCATGGAAGGTGACACAGACACAGCTTTCAGGGATTAGGACATGGACACCTTTGAGTGGGGAAGGGGGATCGATATTCAGCCTTCCACAGACATGAGGCAGGCTGGGTTTCTTCAGACTGTATCATGACAGAAAGCAAATATTGATGTCTCTTCCACGTGAATGAAAATTGTTCCTAGTGTTGACCATTACAGCCATAGTCTTTTGCAACTGGGCTGCAAAGAAACGCATTTGCCAAATCCATGGCCACTTATCAGAAACTGGAGAACAAATTGTTTACTAATTTGTTCCAGCAAAAAGACCTTATCTTACTATCTGTCATTTATAGCTATCCTCCAGGATCCATTGACTTTCTTTGGGGTCTATTTGGTGAACTGAATGGAGATACAATGAGGACCACCAACTCCTCATCCACTGTATCCTTAAGGGTGGCTCTAATCTCTCCATGCCTCCTAGGATGCAATGTTATTTTTACTTACAATCTTGTCTAGGGATTGAGAGAGAGTTTCAGAGGCTACTACTTGAATAGGATAGATATAACTCAGATCAAGGAACCAATATGAGGGCACAGTTGAAGGAAAGAAGACAGGAATGTGTGGGTGATATTAGACTTCTCCCTGTAAAGAGAAAAATAAAATATAGAATCTTTGTGATGAAAGACTGTTTATAGTACATACAGAAGTCTCACATGTGAAAAGAAATAATCTCAATAGAGCTATTTTTTTAACACTAGAAAGGACAGCTCATGTCTAAAAAAATTGAACATCAATAATTTCATGGGAAAAAAATAAGCGAGTTTAAAGTTTATTATAACAAAGAAAACTGCAGCTATTTTACTTTAGGTAAGTTTAAAGTTTATCAGAGCACAAAAAGGCATAGCTACTTTACCTAAATGCAACTATGGGGGGAAAAAAAGGTGGGGAAAACATGCAAGTGTAAGGGTATAGGAAGATGGAAAATTACCTGACTTTTTCTGTACTTTTATTTGCCATGCTTTTGTTTTCACAGGACTCAAATCATGAATTTATAAAGACTCTCACATATTCGGTACCCATCATAGTATAACAGCTAAGATGATTAGTATGCTCAACTCCAGCGTCCAGTCATATTGCACCACAGAAAGCTCTATAGTGGATCAATTGCTTCTGTGCAGTCCCTAATACTTGGTCTCTATTGAAGTTTATTAATAAAGCTGGCACACTCTTTATTTTTTTTTATTTTTTATTTCCATAGGTTTTTGGGGAACGGGTGGTGTTTGGTTGCATGAGTAACTTCCTTAATGGTGATTTCTGGATTTTGGTGCACCTATCACCCAAGCAGTATACACTGAATCCAATTTGTAGTTTTTTATCCCTCAACCCCTTCCCACCCTTTCCTCCTGAGTCCCCAAAGTCCACTGTATCATTCTTATGCCTTTGCATCCTCACAGCTTAGCTCCCATTTATGAGCGGGAATATACGATGTTTGGTTTTCCATTCCTGAGTTACTTCACTTAGAATAATGGTCTCAAATCCCATCTAGGTTGCTGCAAATGCCATTAATTCATTCATTTTCATGGCTGAGTAGTATTCATATAGATATATCGATATAGATATATATCTACGTGTGTGTATATATGTGTCTATATATATGTATGTATGTACATATATATATGTATATATCAGTTTATTTATCCACTCATTGACTGATGGGCATTTGGGCTGGTTCCACATTTTTGCAATTGCATATCTGTTCTTTGTTATTATCCAGATTATATAAAGCACTTGGATTGTTATTGTCTAAAGTGAAACAGTTACCTTGAATCTCTCCTGTTTATGAATGGTAGCACCCTCTGATTTCATTCAGCACTGTGGTGTATGCCAGTGTTTAGCACTTCTTTACTGCCGGTGGCAGGAATCATTTTTATATCATTATTATTGCTTTGAATCTTCTACCCCAGTTAGCCCAGTGTCTTGCATACAGAGGTGTTGAATAAACAGTTTTTAGTTGGCAAGTTTACAATTTGTAATCTAGGGGTATTTTACAATCTATGTGTCCCGCAGGTGACTCATTGACAATGTTGATAGAGAAACACGTATAGTTTTGCTTCTATCATAAACAAAAAACATTGGGCTGTTTTTAAATTGCGTATCACTTTTCTGAGCACACTCTAACCTGAGTGAATTGCATGAGTGTGTAAGGGGATACACAAGAGTGGGTAAACATGTGTGAGGGTGAATTTAGATGTGAGAGAACATTAATGACTGAAAATCACTCGGGGTAGGCCTCAAGGTCACTGCTGCTAGTCAAGATCAGATACTTTATAAGATTTCGCAATTCCTCTTTCTCACACCCATCACAGTATACTGTGTTGCTCATTTCCATGTCTTCCTCCCAAAGCCATCTAGGATGATGGGATGTCTGGTCATTTTTCTACTCCTAAAACCTTATTCAGGGTATTTGCTCAATACATGTTAAATGAGTGAATACATGTTAAGCCAATGAGTGAGTGAATGGTAGAAACAGTGGTGGGGATGCACAGTAGTCACATGATTTGGAATAAGAAACCATTGTAAGAACTCTAAGGGAGACCCAGTGTTAGAGTGAATGTAGACTTTGAAACTGTACAGACCAAGCTGTTCATGTAATGTCAGATTTGAGGAAAGTGCCTTGATTTCTCTGAGGCTCAGTTTCCTCCTCTGTTCAATAAATATTGAAGAAAAAAGGGCTGTTTGAGATATAAAATAGGTATACAAAGAAACAAGAGGCACTCGCCAGAATGAAAGTGATTTCCCACACATTGTTCATTGCCATTATTCTTTAGACAATCTGGGCATTTTATTAAGTTCAAGACTATTGTTAGAAATGTGTGAAAGGTTTACTTGGAACACACACACAGAAAAAAGCCAAATTACTTCTCTATATAATTTTTATAGGGCAACTTTTTGTTTTTTTTTTTTATCTTTTGAGATGGAGCCTCACTCAGTTGCCTGGACTGGAGTGCAGTGGTGCGATCTTGGCTGAGTGCAACCTCCGCCTCCCAGGTTCAAGTGAACCTGCCTCAGCCTCCTGAGTAGCTGGGACTATAGGCTTATGCCACCATGCCCAGCTTCTTTTTGTATTTTTAGTGGAGATAAGGTTTCACCATGTTGGCTAGGGTGGTCTCAAACTCCTGACCTCAAGTGATCTGCCAGCTTTGGCCTCCCAAAGTGTGGGAATTACAGGCGTGAGCCACTACGCTTGGCCTACATAATATTTATATATACAGGGTTTTAGGAGGTGGGAGTAATAATTGTTTTGTTTTTTGTTTTTAGACAGAGTCTCACACTGTTGCCCAGGCTGGAGTGCAGTGGTGCAATCTTGGCTCACTGCAAGATCCGCCTCCTGGGTTCACGCCATTTTCCTGCCTTAGCCTCCTGAGTAGCTGGGACTACAGGCATCTGCCACCACACCTGGCTAATTTTTTGTATTTGTAGTAGAGACGACATTCACCGTGTTAGCCAGGATGGTCTCGATCTCTTGACCTCGTGATCTGCTCTCCTCTGCCTCCCAAAGTGCTGGGATTACAGACGTGAACCACCGCACCTGGCCTGTTCTTAAAGGTCTTCTAAGGCCAGTGTGCCTGATCCCCTTGTAAATACTGTTAAAAATATCCTGAAAGGAAACTGGGCTTAGTCTCTATATGCTTGGATTTTCTGGCTCTGAGAAAATCTTAAAAGAAAAACAACCTCAAAATGTATTGTTCTCATTTTAAATATTCAAACAGTTTTCCAGACAATGTTATCTTTTTTCATCAAAATATCCAGCTTTAGTCATAAAAAGTCATGATTGGCAGATTCAATTTAAAAGGCAAAATTGTAACTCCAGGTACCCGCCTCCAGGAAAATGGCTAGAGAAAGAAGCTATTCTATCAAAACTGGATATTGGACTTGATCCCAGTGGTAGATTCAGAGCCTTTAATTCAGTAGCCATCACCACAGGGGGGACCAACTCCCCTTCCCTCCAGTCATCCACATCAAAAGGCCCTACGATTCTAATGGGCCCAGAGAAACCTCTGCCAATACCAGAAAAATTCCCCACACCCTTTAACCCTATAATTACAGGTCTAGGAATTTATCCTGAGGCGGCAATCAGAGCTATGCAAAAGCAAAAAAAAAAAAAAAAAAAAAAAATGTGCAAAGATACTCATTGTGGTGTTATTTTACAAGAACAAAATGTAGCCTTCCTGCCCAAAATTTAGGGGTATGATTTTAAAGTTTTTGGAGAATATTTCATGAATATGTGGAAATACATGGAAATGTTCACATGACATATTAAACTGAAATGGTACAAAGTAAAGCATGTAACACTATTTTATTTTAAAAAACACAACTAATGTCTGTGAGTATAGATGCACAAAGGATAAAAAGATCGAATCCCCGAAGTGCTCATCTCTGAAAGGCAGAATTATGAATAAATTATTTTCTTCTTCACCCTTTATCTCCCAGATTTTCCATAGCAAACTTTATAATTGGGGGAAATGTTACTGATTTCACAGAAAAACAACTCAGAGCTACTGATGTGCTGATAGAGTAAATTGGTGGCATCATCTTCATGTGTGAATAGCTACAGAGGTCACACACTCCAGGGACTCTCAATTTTGGCTGGGCTGCTTCTCTCCAGATTCTAGCATCAACCTTCTCTCAGTGAAAAAAAAAAAAAAAATAGACACACACACACACACACACACTGTCCTTCTCTCAATAAAAAAAATTATGTATATATAACATTATATTATATGTTATATATGTATATATATAATATATATGGTATTATATATATAAAATATACATATATATATAAAATGTTATTGGCCAGGCATCATGGCTCATGCCTGTAATCCCAACACTTTGGGAGGCCAAGGTGGGCAGATCACTTGAGGCCAGGAGTTGGAGACCAGCCTGGGCAACATGGCGAAACCCCATCTCCACCAAAAATACAAAAAATCAGCCAGGCAGGTGGTGCACACCTGTAGTCCCAGCTACTCAGGAGGCTGAGGTGGTAGGATGACTTGAACCTGGGATGCGGAAGCTCCAGTGAGCCAGGATCCCCCCACTGCACTCCAGCCTGGGTCAGCCTGGGTGACAGAAAAAGACTCCATCTCAAAAACAAACCAAAAAATATATATATATAGTGTTATCATATACATATAATATAAATTAAAATATTGGCAATTAACAACATCTGAATAACAGATATAGAGGAAATTGCTTCAGGGTATCTGCCTCACTCTGGACAGGTAAAGAAAGAATTCAGTTCCGTGTTCATCAAGTCAGTAAGCAGAGCTTCGCTTCCCACAAGTGTCCCTTTAGCTACACTGTATATAACAACTTTTCAAAAATTCAGTGTCACACGGAGACACCGGGATTCAACTCTCTTCTAGTTAAAAGACTTCTCTTAAAGTATGACACTAGCACTCAGTTGGAACCTCGACTTGCAATGATAGCATTCTAAGTTATGTGAGAAACATTTTTTTTAATTTATGGCTGTCACTAAAATATATACGAGGCTGATAATATAGAATTTGTTCTTACTATGTTTATTTATATATATATATTTTTAAGAAGGGTCTCATTCTGTAGCCCAGGCTGGAATGCAGTGGCATGATCACAGCTCACTGCAGCCTCGACCTCCCAAGCTCAATTGAGTCCCATGCCTCAGCTTCTTGAGTAGCTGGGACCACGGGTACATGCCACCATGCCCAATTTGTATTTTTTGTAGAGAGTGAATTTCACCACATTGCCCAGGCCGGTCTCGAACTCCTGGGCTCAAGTGATCCATCCACTTCAGCCCCCGCAAAGTGCTAGGGTTACAGATGTGAGCCACTGCACTGGCCTATGTTATTTTCTAATGGGTTTCATATATTGTTATTATTGCCATCTTCTCTCCTCAGATCAACTCATATTTATTAAGTAGAAGACAGTGGAATGAACTGAATTCCAGGTCATAGCAGTGCCTCCACCTGGCTAGGCCTCAAATTTCTCACCTGTGAAAGAGGGATGTGGACTGCTACAACTGAGGGACTTCTCATCACTGACATTCTATAAGTCTATAACTGTTGCTACAAGCTTGTTATCTATTTTAGCAGAAAAGACAGACATAAGAATAAATATGAAGCTGTATGTCTAGAACCTAAAAGAGATCAGGATGCGCTCGCATGAAACTTGGCTACGAACCTACAGAAATCCCCTTAGTAGATCAGTGGGAAGTGGGAATGTTCAAAGAGCATTATTAGTAATAGACAAAGCTAGAAACAGAGAAATAGAGCAAACAAATAAATTGTGATATATCCATACAATGGAATACCATATAGCAATAAAAATGATGTTGATAGATTAATTTCAAAAACATTATGTGAAAAGAAAGAAGCCAGATACAAAAGAGCATATGGTATGACTCATAATATTTATAAGAAGATTGGGTAAAGGCGAAACTGATCTATGAAGACAGAAGTCAGAATAGTGGTTATCTCTAGTGGGTGATATTGACTGGGAAAAGGTATAACAGAACTTTCTAGGGTGGTTAAAATGTTTTACACTATATAAGTCGGATTGCATTGCTATAAAGGAATACCTAAGACTGGGTAATGAATTTTAAAAAGAGGTTTAAAAATTATTCTATGTTGGTTTAATGGGTTTACCATTGGGAATTTCTCCGTGATGTCAGTGAAGTGAGGGATGACTTTCCACGGATAGTTGGTTCTCCTTATTAACAGCAGTTATGTTCTGTAAAGCCACTGTGAACACTGAATTAGTGAATACTGAACCATCACCTTAGGGGAAACACAGGGTTTCCCCACAGGATCCTGTGAGCCTCTGGTATCTTTTCATCAACTGATCCATAGAGAAGCTTGTTGTATGTGTGCTTCTGCTTAAAAATACTTTATTTAATATATATTGGGATTCATTAATATAAAACTCACTGACAACAGCATTGTAACTCACGTCTGAAAGAAGCTTATCAAACACTTGTATTTTCTCCAGCAGGTATGTCACAGCCCTCCTGCACTTAGAAGCACTAGATAGCCCTTCATCCCTATGGTTGGGGCCATTTTAAAGGGCAAAATCACCAACAAAAGCAGAAAATGCAAACAAAAAAAAATGTAGTACTAAGACTGTGAGAACAACACTTGTTTGCAACATGAGAGCTGAGACAAGATTGCCAAGAGTAGATTTTTTTTTTGACAAAAAAATAAGTATACAAGGCAATGCATATATCAATTAGTTTGATTTAGCCATTCTACAATGAACACATATCAAAACATGTTGTGCACCATAAATATATACATTTTGTATCTGTTAATTTTAAAAAGTTTTTGTTTGTTTTGGAGACAGAGTTCCGCTCTGTCGCCCAGGCTGGAGTGCAATGGCACGATCTCAGCTCACTGCAACCTCTGCTTCCTGGGTTCAAGTGATTCTCCTGCCTCAGTCTCCTGAGTAGCTGGGATTACAGGTGCCCGCCACCATGCCCGGCTAATTTTTATATTTTTAGCAAGGATGAGGTTTCACCATGTTGGCCAGGCTGGTCTTGAACGCCTGATCTCAGGTGATGCACCCACCTTGGCCTCCCAAAGTGCTGGTCTTACAGGTGTGAGCCTGTGCCTGGCCAATTTTTAAAAGTTGTGAAAAGAAAACCTATACTGGGCGACAGAGGAAGACTCCGTCTCAAAAAAAAAAAAAGAAAAGAAAAGAAAGAAAGAAAACCTATTCATCAAAACTAAAAATCGTTGATGAAAACCTAAATATGTGGATTTGTAAACAAAAAAAAAAAGAAAAAGAAGAATGCAGAGGGCAGAGCATCAATTTTAGGAAGACTCAAAGTTTTCACCACTCTGCATGCATCCACAAATGACTATGAAAGCGCAACAAGTATTGATTTGGGGGATTCAAATAAATTTTAGTGAGTAGGTGAATTCACAATTACAAAATCCACCACCAACGAGGATCAACTGCATTTCTCATCCCATCATCAACAGAAACATAAATGACAAAGATGATGGGAGGCTGGGGACTAGAGTATTTATGAACTTTAACATTTTTGAAAAGTAGATGCAGAGTGATCATTCAATATATGTCTCTTCAGTATCTCCAGGAGTTGGCACTTGTCATTTCTTTCTCTTTTTTTGAGATGGAGTCTCACTCTGTCACCCAGGCTGGAGTATGATGGTGCGATCTTGGCTCATGGCAACCTCTGTCTGCCTCCTAGGTTCAAGCGATTCTCCTGCCTCAGCCTCTGGACTAGCCGGGATTACAGGTACCCACCACTACGCCCAGCTAATTTTTGCATTTTGAGTAGAGATGGGTTTCACCACATTGGCCAAGCTGGTCTCGAACTCCTGACTTCAGGTGATCCACCCGCCTTGGCCTCACACAGTGCTGGGATTACAGGTGTGAGCCATCGCATCCGGCTGGCACTTGTTATTTCTGATAGGATCCCTGTACTAACTCCAAAGGTCACTATATTTATTTTATATGATGCATGAAATAATTTGACAAAATCCCAGCCCCAGAGCATTTCTTCTTTTTCTTTTCTTTTTTTTTTTTTCTCTGTCTTCTTCCTTTGGTCTCCTTCACATGTGTCCTTCAATTTTTCCCCAAATAACTATTAACATAGTAATAGTGCTCAATTAAGCTTCATAACATCAGTTTCTGATGCTGACAGGTTAACGGAACAGAGCTGAATATGTATTTGAAGTGGCAGATGAAAGTTCAAAGCACAGAGTCCCAGCCACTGTCTCAGCAGCTCTTTGCTCTCCTCCCAGCACCTGGTAATGAGCCTTGTGCAACATAGTGCCACAAAACACATCCTTTTCATCAATAATTATGACTGAAGGGAGCCCACTACAGAACGTTCTTAAGGAGATTTTGTACATCTGGGTCAAAGCTTTGCAAAATTATTCCGCAATAGTACAACCACTCGAAATAACCTTGGCACTTTTTACTAAATATAAACCTATCTATGACCGAGCAATTCTATGCCTAGTACATCTCCAAGAGAAGTAAGTGCATGTGTCCATAAAAAGCCTTGTGTAAGAATGTTCAAAGAGCATTATTAGTAATAGACAAAGCTAGAAACAGAGAAATAGAGCAAACAAATAAATTGTGATATATCCATGCAATGGAATACCATATAGCAATAAAAATGATGTTGATAGATTAATTTCAAAACATTATGTGAAAAGAAAGAAGCCAGATACAAAAGAGCATATGGTATGACTCTATTTATAAGAAGATCGGGTAAAGGCGAAACTGATTTATGAAGACAGAAGTCAGAATAGTGGTTATCTCCAGTGGGTGATATTGACTGGGAAAAGGTATAACAGAACTTTCTAGGGTGGTTAAAATGTTTTACACTATGTAAGTCGGATTGCATTGCTATAAAGGAATACCTAAGACTGGGTAATGAATTTTAAAAAGAGGTTTATTTTGGCTCCTCTTTCTACAGGCTGTACGAGCATGGCACCAACATCTCTTTGGTTTCTGGTGAGAGCCTCAGGAAGCTTCCATTCATAGCAGAAGGCAAAAGGAGAGCCAGGGTATGACATGGAGAGGGAAGAACAAAAGAGCAAGGAGGAAGTGCCAGGCCCCTTTAAACAACCAGCTCTCATGTAGACTCAGGGTGAGAACTAACTCATTACTGTCAGGAGGGTACCAAGCTATTCATGAGGGATCTGTCCCTCTCACCCAAAAGATTTATTTCACTGTTGTACTGGGTTTCTATTGCTGCCAGAACAAATCACCACAAACTTAGCAGCTTAAAACAATACAAATGTACTATCTTACTGTTCTATGAGGCCAAAAATCCAACAAAGGTTTCCTTTGGTGAAAATCAAAGTTTTGGCAGGGTTGTGTTCTTTTCTAAAGATAGTGGAGCTTTGGGAAGCTGAGGTGGGCTGATTGCTTGAGTCTAGTAGTTCAAGACCAGCCTGGGCAACATGGCAAAACTTCTTCACTACAAAAAAGTACAAAAAATTAGCTGGGTGTGGTGGTGTGCGTCTGTGGTCCCAGCTACTCGGGAGACTGAGGTGGGAGTATTGCCTGAGCCTGGGAGGCAAAGTTTGCAGTGAGCCAAGATTATGCCACTACACTCCAACCTAGGAAACAGACCAAGATTCTGTCTCAAAAAATAATAATAATAAAATAAAGACTGGCTGGGTGTGGTGGCTCACACCTGTAATCCCAGTACTTTGGGAGACTGAGGTGCGTGCATCAACTGAGGTCAGGAGTTCAAGACCAGCCTAGCCAACATAGTGAAACCCTGTCTCTACTAAAAATACAAAAAATTAGCTGGGTGTGGTGGCAGACGTCTGTAATCTCAGCTACTTGGGAGCTGAGGCACAAGAATGGCTTGAACCAGGGAGGTTGCAGTGAGCCAAGATGGTGCCACTGCACTCCAGCCTAAGGGAACAGAGTGAGACTCTGTCTCAAGAAAAAAAATAAAATAAATAAAGACTGTGGAGAATTCATTGTCTTGCTTTTTCCTGCTTCTAGAAGTCATCCACACTCCTTAACTCATGGCCTCCTTCCTCTATCTTCAAAGTCAGTAATGGGTGGAGGTCTTACATTACATAACTCTGATCTCCCTTTTGCCTCTCTCTCCTGCTTTTAAGAACCTTTGTGATTACACTGAGTCCACATAAATAATCCAGAATAATCTCCCTATCTCAAGGAGATTTAAGCACATCTTCAAATTTCCTTTTGTCATATGAAGTCACATATTCATAGGTTACAGGAATTCAGATGTGGAAATCTTTGGTAGTACATTATTCCGCCTAGCACAGTGCTTAAGATATATGCATTTTACTGTGCGTAAATTATACCTCAACAAAAAAATAAAGTTTTCACAGAGAAAAGAAAATGCCAGGCAGAAATCTTGATAAAAACCCCAAGAATGTCAAGCTTTATGAAGCAATTCATCAAAACAGAAGCCAAACAGAATCCAAACTACTAAAAGTTAATTCATAGCTCACTCAGCACTGTAACATAAAAAACCAGTCCCTTTAGGAGTAAATCAATTTCCCCAATTTACGTTTTGATTGAGTTGAAGGACATATGCAGAAATCTACATAAAGTATAATTCCGTATGTAAAAATGTTACGATGCCTAAGAACCAACTAATCTGTGATTGTCTCATGTCCCTTCTCATATCTCATTCCAGAGACCATTAACTGTTATTTGATGATGTGGATCATTTAATTTGTACCTCACTTTGACTTTTAACTGGATAAATGAGCCAAGACAGAAATCATTATCTCAGTCTTGAAGGTTTATATTTTGAGATTTCAGCTGAAAATTGCAATTGAAAAGTTTGTTAGATTTAAATGTTTTAAAATGCAAAATATTAGATGGTGGTAAAATAAATGAAAATAGATGCAAAAAAATGGTGTCAACCTTATTTTTTAAAGGTAGTTTAGCTATTGCTTTGTTCACATTAAAATATATTCACAACAGATACTATGTATAACAGATTAGCAGTATTTGCCTAATAAGAAAATAAATACACCACCATATGGTCTCAAGTTACATTTGCACTATTTTGCCAACATTATCACATTCCCTTGAGGAGAAATAACTCTGTGGATTAAGCTCAGAAAATAATATAAAATGAAAAGTTGTGCCTATAGTCCTATTCCAGAGTAATCCTGCTTACCTGAATGTGCACCTGCTGTCCTGCTAGAGATCTGAACCATCTTGATTGTAGCATACCCCGGGGCTGGATATTGTGCCAAATATCTTTCACCAGAGGCAATTTTGCTTCTTTGATGACTATAAGCAATGCTAAACCAGAACATAGGAGTTTTCCAGGTAAGGAGACTATCCATGTACACTGTTTGCCAGGCAACTTCTCACCACTTTTGAGCAACAGCAATGCATTTTGGTCTTAGAAATTTGGGTAGGAAGGGACTTTTATGGGCAGGGAATTTAGCCCCAGGAAATAAAAATCCACACACCAATATTGGTAGACGATTCTCAGATAGAAGTCAATATCTCAATTCATTTAAGTTGTTATAACAAAATGCCATAAACAGGGTAGCATACGAACAACAGAATTTATTTCTCTCCATTCTGGAGGCTGGAAAGTCCAAGATCCAGGCACATTCAATGTCTGGTGAGGGCCCACTTCTGGCTCATAGATGGCACTTTCTTGCTGTGGCCTCACATGGAAGAAGAGACCAAGGTCTCTCTGGGGTCTCTTTAAGGGCACAATAAGGGCACAATTCTATTCATGAGAGCTCCATTTTCATGCTCTAGTCACCTTCTAAAGGCCCCACTCTATAGTTTGAATGTCTCCTCCCAAACTCATGTTGAAATGTAATTACCATTTTAACAGTATTATGAAGTGAGACTTTTAAGAGGTAATGAGGCCATGAGGGTCTATTTTCATGAATGGATTAATGCCATTATTAGGGTATGGCTTTGTTGTCATGGGAGGTGGTTCCTTAAAAAAGAATGAGTTTGGCCTCTTTTGTCTCTCTCTCTCTTGCTATCTTGGCCCTTACACCTTCTACTGTGGGATGATGCAGCAAGAAGACCCTTGCTGGAGACCAAGCCCTGGATCTTGGACTTCCAGCCTTGAAAACTGTAAGAAATTAATTTCTGTTCATTATCAATTAACCAGTCGGAGGTATTATCTTGTAGCAGCAGAAATGGACTACCTCCTAATATCCCACTTCCTAATACCATCACTTTGGGGGTTAGGATTTCAACATACGAATTTGGAGGAGGCCAGACATGGTGGCTCGTGCCTGTAATCCCAGCACTTTGGGAGGCCGAGGCGGGTGGATCATCTGAGGTCAGGAGTTCGAGACCAGCCTGGCCAACATGGGGAAACCTCGTGTCTACTAAAAATACAAAAATTTGCTGGGCGTGGTGGCGGGCAGTCCCAGCTACTCGGTAGGCTGAGGCAAGAGAACTGCTTGAACCCAGGAGGTGGAGGTTACAGTGAGCCTAGATTGTGCCATTGCATTCCAGCACTCCAGCCTGGGCAACAAGAGTGAGACTCCGTCTAAAAAAAAAAGAGAATTTAGAGGGAGACACAAACATTCTGATCACAGAAATCACTTCCCCAAAGTCATATTGACACTAAGTAATACAGACAGGGTCTGAATTCAGGCAGTCTGACTCCCGTGGAACTAGCCACTATGTGATGCTGCCTCCCAAGTCACAAAAATCATAGCCATACATATATCCATCTTAAAATAATTCTTCCTCCATTCTCCACATATTGGTCTGGACAAGGAGGAGAGAACACAGGGCTCTCTGGGCTTGATGATATCCTGAAATGCTGTAGAAGGTCTAATTGCAGACTGACTCTAGGTTGGAGGATCCCCAAGAATTGCATGTGTCCCCTAGAATTTCCAGGCCAGTGAGAAAGCTCTAGAGGCATCTCAAGTTCACTTCTATTCAGAAAATAAAAACAAAATTTAACAAACATAAATAAAAAAATAAAACAAAATAAAAAACATAAATAAAAAATAAAATAAAACAAAATAAAATCCCAGGAAATAGAAACAAAATTCAACTGAAGTGGACCACTAAGTTTCCCCAAGATGAACCCACTCAGGAAAACATCCCAGATTTTGAACACATTGGAAGAACCTACACTTTTGGGACTAGATAGATTTTAAGAAGGATTCAATGAGAGGACTAAGGTGTGTTATCCTCCACAACTTCTTTTGCTTACCAAACTGAGGGGCCATATACAGATAGCTGAAAGTACCAAGAATACTCAAAACTGTTGACATAATAGAAACATTGCTTTTGAAAGCCCAAATGTATGTTACAGCCTTATTTATTCATTCATTCATTCATTCATTCATTTTTGAGACAGAGTCTTGCTCTGTCACCCAGGCTGGAGTGCAACGGCGCAATCTCAGCTCACTGCAACCTCTGCCTCCTGGGTTCAAGCAATGATCCCGCCTCAGCCTCCTGAGTAGCTAGGATTACAGGCACCCGCCATCATGCCCAGCTATTTTCTGTATTTTTGTAGAGACGGGGTTTCACCATGTTGGCCAGGCTGGTCTTGAACTCCCAGCCTCAGGTGATCCACACACCTCAGCCTCCCAAAGTGCTGGGATGACAGAAGTGAGCCACCACGCCTAGCCTACAGCCTTATTTTAAAAGCAATTTGCCTGTACTAGAGTCAGACATTCAGGGACATATGGTTATCACCTACCATTTTCAGAAAGGCCATTTCATTTATTCAGGATATCTTTTTTCTTTTCTTTTTTTTTTTCAAGGCAGGGTCTTGCTCTGCCACTCAAGCTGGTGCGCAGTGGAGTTACCATAGCTAACTACAGCCTCAAACTCCTAGGCTCAAAAGATCCACCCACATCAGCCTCCCAAGTAGCTGGGACTACAGGTGTGCACCATCACACCCAGCTAATTTTTTTGTAGAGAAGGGGTCTAACTTTGTTGCCCAAGCTGGTCTTGAACTCCTGGACTCAAGTGATCCTCCCACCGTGGCCTTCCAAAATGCTAGAATTACACACGTGAGTCACTGTGCCTGACCCCAGGAAATCTTAACTTAGTACTCACTATGGGTGAAGTGCTGGAGCCACACAGGGATTACTGCAGTGAACTGGACAGACTGGTCCCTGGCTGGCTGGATTTTAGAGTATAGCTGGGGACACAAAGAGATTTCTTAACCAAGCAAGAGATTTAAAAGCAAACAAAAAATACAAAACAAAATACATAAATCCTGGGCACGGTGGCTCATGCCTGCAATCCCAGCACTTTGGGAGGCTGAGGTGGGTGGATTGCTTGAGGCCAGGAGTTCGAGAGCAGCCTGGGCAACATGGTGAAACCCCATCTCTATTGAAAATACAAAAACACTAGCCAGGTGTTTTAGCACATGCCTGTAATCCCAGCTACTTGGGAGGCTGAGGCACGAGAATCGCTTGAGGCCCGAGAATCACTTGAACCTGGAAGGCAGAGTTGCCAGTGAGCCAAGAGTGTGCCACTGCACTCCATCCTGGGTGACAGTGAGACACTGTCTATAAACACACACACACACACTCACACATAAATACCACTGTAGTAAGTTTTGAGGAAAAAAATCCATCAAGTGCTAAGTGGAGAAAAATTAGGTCCAGTTTTAGGAAAGGTTGAAGGGTGAGATGGAGGCAGCTTTCAAAGAACTGAGAGCAGAGTCTGCAGGGAAATGAAAGAATAATTTATATTCCAGGTGCAGGTAGTCATCCCATCCCCAAACCCACAGAAGCCATTTTCCTACTACCAGGGCCCCTTGATCTTTCACGACGGAGAATAAATAGTAGGCAGAATCACCCCGGAATAATTTTAGCTTACCTTTTTAAGATCTCAGACCACAGCCTTCATCTACACATCCTGACGTCATAAGAAAGTTGAGTATAGGGTGAAGAACTGAACCTTCCCAATACCAAGGCTCTAGCCCCAACCCTGTCCCTTCTCAGGGTGTGCCCTGGTTAACTGTGTCTCTGTTCACTTAACAAGGCGGGGTCTCTATAAACTGCAGGCGTTGGATTATAAAATCTCTTTCATCACTCATGCAGCTAGTGATTAACTGACAATTGCAAGCTTGTACAACCCCTTAATCTTTTTTATTGCATCACATAGGCCATGCTATATTATATAGTTTCTCTTTCATATTATTGGCTTTTAAGAGCTTACCCCTGTGGTTTTTGAAAATGGATAAAAGACGGAACAACTCCAAATGGTTCCTCACTTCCCAAACGTCACAAGTACACAAGTGATCTTTCCATAAATGTCTTACCTTGCAATTACAGTTTGTCCTTGGTAGTGAGTTAACCTCTCATTTTCCCACATTATTAATTCCATGTGGCATTATTTCCCAATTCTGTTCATGCATTCTCGAGATGTCTCCTTCAAAATTTCATTTTTACCTCATTTTCATTTACTTTCCAGGCTGACTGTACCACCTGTCACTGGGAAATCCAGGGACATTTATTCCAAGCTCGGCCCTATAGTACACTGGGTGGGTACAGTGGTTTCTTCTCAGCATTTAGAGGCAATTTCCACCAGGTTGTTCTGATTCCCACTGAATGGCCCACGTGTTCCAAAACAGGACACAATTTTTTTTTTCCCTGAGACGGAGTCTCGCTCTGTCGCCCAGCCTGGAGTGCAGTGGCATGATCTCAGCTCACTGCAAGCTCCACCTCACAGGTTCACACCATTCTCCTGCCTCAGCCTCCCTAGTAGCTGGAACTGCAGACGCCCGCCACCACGCCCAGCTAATTTTTTGTATTTATTTTTTAGTAGAGATGGGGTTTCACCGTGTTAGCCAGGATGGTCTCAACCTCCTGACCTCGTGATCCACCCACCTCAGCCTCCGAAAGTGCTAGGATTACAGGTGTGAGCCATCACTCCCGGCCAGAACACACTTTTGTTTTAAAAAAAAAAAAAAAAAAAGGCAAGTTTTGGGCTGGGCACAGTGGTTCACGCCTGTAATCCCAGCACTTTGGGAGGCCGAGGCAGGGAGATCACAAGGTCAGGTGGTCGAGACCATTCTGGCTAACACGGTGAAACCCTGTCTAGTAAAAAAAAAAAAAAAAAACCACAAAAAATTAGCCGGGCGTGGTGGCAGGCAGGCACCTGTAGTCCCAGCAACTCAGGAGGCTGGAGCAGGAGAATGGCAGGAATCCGGGAGGCGGAGCTTGCAGTAAGCTGAGATTGTGCCACTGCACTCCAGCCTGGGCGACAGAGAGAGACTCCATCTCAAAAAAAAAAAAAAAAAAGGCAAATTTTATCTTTTCGTTTACAGTAAGTCAAAAACAGACAAACTCTGCTACAGTTTTAGAAGTCAAGAGAGTGATTACCTGTGAGCAGGAGGGAGGGTGAGTGACTAGGAGGGGCATGGCATGGGCTGCCGGGCTCTATAATGTTCTATTGCTTGACCAGAGCAGTACTCATGAATTTGTCCACTTTGATAAGTCATCAATCTGTCCACTCGTGATTTTTACACCTTCTTTTTTTTTTTTTTTCTTTTTTGAAACAGAGTCTCGCCCCATCACCCAGGCTGGAGTGCAGTGGCGCCATCTCGGCTAACTGCAACCTCTGCCTCCTGAGCTCAAGAGATTCTCGTGCCTCAGCCTCCCAAGCAGCTGGGATTACACACATGTGCCACCATGCCTGGCTAATTTTTGTATTTTTTAGTAGAGATGGGGTTTCACCATGTTGGCCAGGATGGGCTCGAACTCCTGGGCTCAAGTGATCCGCCTGCCTCAGCCTCCCAAAGGGCTGGGATTACAGGCGTGAGCCACTGTGCCCAGCCTTTTACACTTTATTCTTTACATGTTGTCTTTTCATTTAAAAAAATCCATTAGAAAGTCAAAACTGTTCACTACACTTTATTTAGTAACACAACCAACATAGGTAATTTAGTGGTTAACAGTGTGGCCTCTGGAGTGAGACTTCCTGGAGCCTAACTCAGTTTCTCCTTTTTATTGCAACATAGCTTTTCTCTTCTGTAAAATGGTAATGATAGTAACATCTACCTCAGAGGGTTGTTCTAAGGTAGAGTTACTGTTTATTAAGCCCTTAAACAATGCTAGGCTCATTGAGGGCAGCATTTAAATATTCTTTCTCATATAAAAAGGAATGAAACTTTAGTTGTACTCCTAAAGTCTGGAATCCTTATCAGACTTCAGTCCTGCCTCTGCTACTCACTAGCTATGTTAACCTGTGATGAGTGTCTTAGCCTCTTTGTTCCTCAGTTTAGTTAACTGTAAAATAGGGGGTAGAGGTTATAACACACATAGGACTTAACAGGCCACAGACTATGAAAAAAATTGGGCTTTTGTTCCCCTCAAAGTATAATGGGAAGCCTTTCAAAGGATTTTTTTAAAAATCATTTGTTTTATATTTTCGAAGATTGTTTTTTTGCTACTATATAGAAAGGAATGGGAAAAAGTAAGTCTGAAGGCAGGTAGACCAGGTAGGAAGGAGTCCAGGTAAGAGGCGAAGGTAGATTTGAACACAGAATTGACCATACCTGCTGATAGCTAGATGGGCATCCACAAGGACTCTTAGGTTTCTGGCTTTAACAACTATATGAATGATGATGACATTTACCTGGTTTGGGGATCATGGTGCCTTTAGGGATCTTGGGGCCAGATAGGCTGGGTCTATGTCCAGAAACAACTCCAGAACCAACACGCTTCCTCCCACGCTGAATACTCCAAGTTTGTTCTTGCCTTAGTTTTCATACAAGCTTTTCCCTCTGCTGGGAACTCTCCTCCTCCACTTTTCAGGTAGCTAATTAATATGGTTTAGCTGTGTCCCCACCAAATCTCATCTTGAACTGCAGCTCCCATAATCTCCACCTGTCATGGGAGGGACCCAGTGGGAAACTGAATCATGGGGACTGTTACCTCCATGCTGTTCTCATGCTAGTGAGTTCTCACGAGATCTAATTATTTTATAAGGGGCTTACCCCCTACCCCTACCCCATTCACTCTGTACTTCTTGCTGCCGCCACGTGAAGAAGCATATGTTTGCTTCCCCTTCCGCCATGATCCTAAGTTTCCTGAGGCCTCCCCAGCCATGCTGAACTGTGTGTCAATTAAACCCCTTTCCTTTACAAATTACCCAGTTTCAGGGGATGTTCTTATCAGCAGTGTGAGAATGGACTAATACACTATTTATTCCTACCCTTTAGATCTCAGCTGAAATGCCACTTTGTCAGGCAAGTTGGCCCCAGGCAACCTATATGAAGTGAGCACCTCCCACCATTTTTCTTATTTACTTTGTAACTCTTTTCCTAATTCATAATCATTTGATCTGCTCACTTGTTTTTCTCCATCTTCACCAGTAGTACCTAAGCTTCATGAGGGCAGGCACTGTGTCCATCCTGTCCTCCACTCCTTCCCTGTTTCCTGGAACCTAATAGCTCTACATGGATGAAGGATGCATGATTTCCAAACAAGACGATCGTTATTATCTAACAGGAGGGAGGATTAACCCAGTATTTGTCCTATTCTTTTTAATATACTTCGACTTATTAATAGGAAAAGTTCTATTATGCTGTGAGTGAATTTGTTCATTCTTATGTCAATTTTATAATCTTTCAAACATGCATTCCTTAAAAATACTAAACAAAACATAGTTACGTGTTCTTTTTCTTCTTTTTTCAGAAATAGGGTCTTACTCTGTTGTCCAGGCTGGAGTGCAGAGGTGTGATCATAGCTCACTGCAGCATCCAACTCCTGAATGCAAGCAATACGCCTACCTCAGCCTCCCAAGTAGCTGGGACTACAGGTACACAACACCATACCTGGCTAATTTTTGGGGGGTTGGTAGAGCTGGGATGTCACTATGTTGCCCAGGCTGGTCTCAAACTCCTAGCCTCAAGTGATCCTCCCACTTCAGCCTCCCAAGGCACTGAAATTACAGATGTGAGCCACTGAGCTCAGCCCTGAAACTTACATTCTAATGATGAGTCAGACAATGGGTATCAGACAAAATAAAGGAGTAATAGAGCACGTTAAAAAGTGGTAGGTGGGCTGGGCGTGGTGACTCATGCCTGTAACCCCAGCATTTTGGGAGGGCAAGGCAGGATAATCGCTTGAAGCCAAGAGTTTGAGACCAGCCTGGGCAATATGGTGAGACCCTATCTCTACAAAAAATTTAAAAATTAAATAAAAATTGTTAAGTGATAAGTGCTGTGGAAAAAGAAGAAACAGTAGGTGTAGTTCACTGCTACACTGGTAGCCCCCAAGGATCCTTACCTAACGGTGTTCATGCCTTTCTGTAGTTTGTCCCTTCCATATCACACCTCCAGCCTTGGTGATATGACTTGCTTTATCCAATGGGAAATTATCAAGCATGATGCAAACAGAGTTTGATAAGTGACTGGACACTGGGGCTTGACTGCTTGGAAAGCTCCTCCTTGGAAGCTATCTACCATGCTACAAAGAAGCCTGGGCTACACTTGAATCATAAGATACCACATGGAAAGGGGCCCTGGAGTTGGAGAGCACATCTTGGACACTGCAGGCCCAGCTGAGATCCCAGATGAATGCAGTTACAATCAGACCACAAAGCTGGGCCAACCCTTTCCCTGTTCTTTCATCTTTTTGGAATATTATTTAGTCTTTAAAAGGAAGCATGTTGTTACATGCTACAATACAGATGAACCTTGAACACACTATGGTAAGTGAAATAAGCTACTCACAAAAGAACACTGTATGATTCTAGTTATATGAGGTATCTAAAGTAGTCTAATTCATAGACATAGAAAGGCGAATGTTGGTTACCAGCGGCTGGGAGGAGAAGGCAAAGGGGAGTTATTCTTTAACAAGTAGAGAGTTTTAATTCTGCAAGATGAAAATGTTCTGGAGATCTGTTTCACAACAATGTAAATATACTTATGACTATTGAAATATACACTTAAAAATGGTTAAGACAGTACATTTTATGATAGGTGTTTTTTACTACACTATTTATTTATTTATTTATTTATTTATTTTTTGAGATGGAGTCTCACTCTGTCACCCAGGCTGGAGTGCAGTGGCACGATCTCGGCTCACTGCAACCTCTGCCTCCTAGGTTCAAGTGATTCTCCTGCCTCAGCCCCCCTAGTAGCTGGGATTACAGGCGCCCACCACCACACTCAGCTAATTTTTTGTATTTTTAGTAGAGACAGAGTTTCGCTATGATGGCCAGGTTAGTCTCAAACTCCTGACCTCACATGATCCATCCGCCTCGGCCTCCCAAAGTCCTGGGATTACAGGTGTGAGCCACTGCTCCCAGCCTACATTAAGGAAAAAAAAAAAAGTGTGGCAGTTACCTACTGCTGCATAACAAACCATCCCAAAGCATGTGGCTTAAAATAGCAGTCATGTATTATTTCTCCCAATGCTGAGATGGCTGGATGGTTCTCCTGAGGTTTTGCCTGGGCCTGTTCATCCTCTATACTCGGCTGAAAAGCTGGCTGGGCTAGAAGATCCTAGATGACCTCACACACATCTCTGGTGGTGAGCATGGCTGCTTGCTGGGCCACTACTTTACTTCTATGACCTCTCCCTCTCCAAAAGAGTAGAACTACTTCCCTACAGAGCAGTCTCAGAAGAGTGTTCCAAGAATGTAAGGATTCCGGGTCAAGGCCTCTGGAGGTTTAGGCATCAGAACTCTCACAATGTCACTTCCACTACATTTTATTGGCATAAAGCAAGTCTCAAGGCCCAACCAGAATCAAGGAAGGATGACATGGGCTCCACCTCTTGATAGGAAAAACTACAACATCTTGAGACAGGGTTTTATAATTTACCAAAGCCCTCTGCTTTGTTAAAATCAAAAATTATTTTCAAACCCTATTAGTTTGCTGAAGGGAAATTAACTCTACACTACCTGGTATAATTCTCAACAATTCCAAGTTTGAGTAAAATAGCCTACAAATTTTGGACAATCAGTGAAAAATTACAAGATCATGCTATGTTTGGGGATGAAATTTATTATCAACATCACAGGAACTTGCAATGATTTCTAGGAAAGTTAGTATAAATCTGAGAAAACTCCCTGATTTTAATAATGGAGATACTCATCCCTTGATTACTGAAAATTGAATGCTGAATGGTGAATTTTCTGATAAAATTCACCATTACCATTAAAGCTATTTATAATCATTCATCTTTGTAAAAATGACTTTTCTAAGAACATCATTGGCAGGGCTGGGCATGGTGGCTCATGCCTGTAATCCCAGCACTTTGGGAGGCAGAGGCGGCTGGATCACCTAAGGTCAGGAGTTCAAGACCAGCGTGACCAACATGGTGAAACCCTCTCTCTACTAAAAATACAAAACTTAGCAGGGCATGGTGGCACACGCCTGTAATCCCAGCTACTTGGGAGGCTGAGGCAGGAGAATCGCTTGAACCCAGGAAGCAGAGGTTGCAGTGAGCCAAGATCGTGCTACTGCACTCCAGTCTGGGTGACAGAGTGAGACTCTGTTTCAAAAAAAAAAAAAAAAAAAAAGAACGTCACTGGTAATGTGTGATGAATCTCTCCTAATAAGTGAACTCTTCATTACCTAAAAAGAAAAAATACACAGAGACTCTAGATAATAATACCATGTTTATTTTTATGAGTAAGCCTAAATCCTTTCCTTTAGAAAATTAATACAAACAGCTGCCTGCCGTAAAGTTCCTTTCAAAAGCATAATGCTATTTGGTTGGGCTTTGCCAGGTTATATTTATTTTGCCTTTGAAAAGAAAGAGCTCTCCATATGTTCATAAAGCTCATACTCCTGGCTGTTTTTAAGCCATCCTCTTGGAATAATCCTGTGGGATGTCCCTGATCCCAAATCAGTACAAACACTGTATCATCTCTGATTATTGGTTTCTTAAATATATGGAAGAAATATGAATATAATAAAAACAACTACCAGTAATTTATTTGAATTCAAACCTCTTGAAAAACTGACTACACCATTTTGTTAAACAAATTCAACTTTATCAATGATTGGATTTACTCTAAATGTATGAAGAAGGGAAGAGATTTGGGAAAAGTATCTCTAATCTCGTACTTTTATCTAATGAGGAGGGATGTCTGATCTGAAACAGTACTCAAATTTTAGTACATGTAAGAATTACTTGGGAAATTTTTTTAAAATACAGATTCTGGGCCCCACCCCCACAGATTCTAATTCAGTATGTCTTGGATGGAGCCTGAAAATTTTATTTCTAACAATCTGTAAGGTGATGCTGATGCTGCTCGTCCCTGGACCACAAAATAAGGCTGTCTTAATCTACATTTTATACAAAAAGAGATTGCATAAAAGAGTACACCTTTTATGTTTTACCTTTGTTAAAAGATAATATGCAGGCACTACACAACATATCCTTCAAACGCAATAACCTGTGAGTCCCCCTTTTATTTGCTCTATGAGGTAGCTTAACTGGTTATTGCTGAAAGTAGATTCTATTGAGATTTGGACTTTTCATTTGTTTGTTCCAAGTAAGCCTTTCACACAGCTCTAGCAATGGTCTTTGGTATTTGGTAAAGAATAATGCAACCTACCATATTATCATTGTGGTAGACTGTTTAAAAGCCAGAAATTCTTCCCATCTCACATTGCACTCCTTTGCAGTGTGACATTGCTGATTCTCCCATCCAAAATTAAGAGTCTATTCGTCAACCTGCCTGAATCTCAGCTGGGTCTGTAACTTGCTTGAATCAATAAAATGTGCTGGAAGTGATGTGATGCAAGTCTCAGCCCCTCAGTCTCAAGAGACTTTGCAGCTTCCACATTTGCCTTTTGGAAAACTGTCCTGTAAGAGCCAAGTGAGACAGCTGGTCTAGCTTAGTGAACGACGCCAGACCATGAAAGAGAACCGAGGCACCTCAGCCAGCACCAACTGCCCAGATGTGTGAGGGAGGCCATCCTGGAGTTTAAGCCCTGGGGACCTCCAGCTGAAGGGCATTACATGAATAGACTTATGCAAACACAGTGAAGAACCTGCCAAGTCAATCCTTAAAAACCTGAGAAACAATAAGCCATTTTTTTGGTTTTTTGGTTTTTGTGGGTTGTTTTTTTTTTTTTTTTTTTTTTTTTTCTGAGATGGAGTCTGGCTCTGTCACCCAGGCTGGAGTGCAGTGGCTGGATCTCAGCTCACTGCAAGCTCCACCTCCCAGGTTCATGCCATTCTCCTGCCTCCGCCTCCAGAGTACCTGGGACAACAGGTGCCTGCCACCACGCCTGGCTAATTTTGCTATTTTTAGTAGAAACAGGGTTTCACCATGTTAGCCAGGATGGTCTCGATCTCCTGACCTTGTGATCTGTCTGCCTCAGCCTCCCAAAGTGCTGGGATTACAGGCGTGAGCCACTGCGCCCGGTCATAAGAAGTCATTGTTTTTAAGCCACTACATTTTGGGTGCTTTGTTCAGTAGCAATAATTAAGTTATACAGCCATGTGCATGCTTCAATTAATCTTGATAAGGAAGGACTCTGAGTTCTATAACAGGACACAACTAATAATGTAACAGTACCTCACAGTCAGCAGCGCCTATAATAATACAGCACAGCTCACATCATTGAGTAACAGTGCAATGCATTAGCTCGTCCTTACTCTTCTCTAGTAAGAGAAAGTGGACACATATTATATATATGTATATAATATATAATTTTGTATATTGTTATATATACAGTATTTCATATATACATTATTTTAGATATTATATACATTATGTGTTATTTTTATATATTACATGTACATTACATATATGAATATATAATGATATAAATTGTGTTTATATTTATATATTTTTGTATGTATATATAAATATAGTGGTGATATAAATAATATATATGTATACACCATTAATTATTCTCCATCTGGGGTCAACAATGACATAATCAAGAAAATGAACCCTCTGCATTATCAAGTTCTCCTTACACTTGGAAAATATGAGCAAAGCTTGCATACAAGTACAATACATGATCATGTAAGAGAAGATGATTCAACAGAGAAGAGGATGTTAGGAATTGCCCCACCACACAGGCAGAGCATTAGTTGTGGTAAAAAACAAATCAAAGCTTTCCAGAATAAAACCACTGATAACTCAGTGGTTACTTTTTCCAGAGAAATGGGTAGGAATTACATTGAAGTAGTATCTTCCTCCATAGTCTGTTAATTAGATGATCTGAATAAAGATAGCTTATAATATTCCCTTGCATTTCTAAAACCTTTATAAGTTTTAACTTTCATTTTCAAAAGATTTAATTTGATTCTGGAAGATAAAATAGGATATATTTTATTATCCTCACTGGAGAAAAAAAAGCAAAATTTGAAGTCCAGACAAAAGTTTGCCCAAAATCTAACTGATGAACACATAAGATATTTCTCATTTAGTGCTAGAATCACCTCAATTTCAATAGACCATAGTGAAGGGGTTGAGGGACTCTACTTCAGAAGCAAAGTAAGGATTAAGGGTGTTCATCTAGAGTTGTTTCTTTTTTAGAATTCAGTATCTTGCCACCTTTCCCCAGTTTCATATTCAATGGGTCTGAGTTGAATCCCAGAACCTGCTTTTTTTTTCTTTTTTTTTTCCTAAGATGAAGTCTTGCTCTGTTGCCCAGACTGGAGTGCAGTGGTGTGATCCTGGGCCACTGTAACCTCCGCCTCCGGGGTTCAAGCGATTCTTCTGCTTCATTTTCCCTTGCAGCTGGGATTACAGGTATGTGTCACCACGTCCGGCTAATTTTTGTATTTTTAGTAGAGACGGAGTTTCACCATGTTGGCCAGGCTGGCTCGAACTCCTGACCTTAGGTGATCCACCCATCTCTGCCTCCCAAAGTGCTGGGATTACAGGCATGAGCCATCACACCCAGCCTGAATCTGCATTTTTAATAAGAATCCCAGGTGATTTTTATGCAAGAGGTCCTTGGATCAGTTTTTGGAAAATGATGCAGAGGTTTAAAACACAATCTTTGGAGTGGCCTGAGTCCAGCCCCAGCTCTGCCCCTTGCCGGCTGCTTGACTTCAGACAAGTTTATCTTCATGGGCCTCAGAATCTTGACCTATAAAATGAGGACCATAATTACTTTGTCCAGGCTGCCATAACAAAGTACCACAAACGAAATTTATTATCTCACAATTCTAGAACTACAAGTCTGAGATCAAGAGGTTGCCAGGGTTGCTTCTTGCTAGGGGCTGTGAGGGAGAATCTGTTCCATGCCTCTCTCCGAGCTTTTGGTGGTTTGCTACCAGCCTTTGACACTCCTTGGTTTTGTAGATTTCTGCCTTCATCTTCACACGGTGTTCTCCCTATGAGACTGTCTGTGTCCAAATTCCCCCTTTTATAAGTACAACAGTCATGTTGGATTAGAGGCCTACCCTACTTTAGTATGACCTCATCTTAACTGATTACTATTATATCTTAACCATGACATCTTAACTAGTTATATTCCATTATCTCCTGAAACACTGGGAGTGTGAGCCTCCTTTCTACCTTTACTATAGATTATGACATATAATTATCATTTAAACAAGATAATTGGCCCTTTTAAAATGTTTCTTGTATACTAGAAAGATAAATGATCTGTTTTCTGTATTTTACAAAATATAAGAAAATATAGCAATTATGAAAATCTTACTAATACACTCAGGGTCTGAAAGCTTCTGGGAAACAAACCAATCACCTTGGTGCTTTCTTCTGCTTTATAAAACAACTTATTTTTTAAAATCCTGCTTTTAATTATATTACTCAGGCCCCAGGGTACTAAGTCTTTTCTAATCGGTTGCCTTTTGTATAAGAGGTTTTTGATTGTTTTAAGGTTTTATTTACTTATGTATAATTCAGCTACTAGAATTGTTAAATCTCTTAGAAATTAAGGTAGCTTGCCGGGCACAATGGCTCACGCCTATAATCCCAGCACTTTGGGAGGCCGAGGTGGGTGGATCACCTGAGGTCAGGAGTTCGAGACTAGCCTGGCGAGACCCCATCTCTACTAAAAATATAAAAATTAGCCAGGTGGGGTGGCTTATGCCTGCAATCCCAGCTCCTCAGGAGGCTGAGGCACAAGAATTGCTTGAACCTGGGAGGCGGAGGCTGCACTGAGTCAATATTGTGCCACTGCACTCCAGCCTGGGTGACAGAGTGAGTTCATCTAAAAAAAAGAAAAAACCGAAATTAAGGTAGCTTAAAGGGTTTATTGTTTAACTTAATGATTAAATTCCCCATGTTGTCCCCAAATATGGCACTCCTTACAAAGAAAAGAGATGCCATTAAAAAGTAAGTACAATTGTGTAAGAGCAATTTTTAGAGTAACTATCTATTCTCATCCCCCAGCAAATTAGCCACTTCACAGATTATTTGCTGAAAACGTAAACTATTATCAAAGAGAGGATGTGAAAGCTAAGGTACTTGCACTACCGTTAACCCTCTAGTGACTCTGCAAGTCTGAAAACTCTCAAAATATGTCATTTCTTGGCTGGCTGATCAACCAAATATGACAAAGACAGGTGTTATGGTTAATTTTATGTATCAACTTGATTGGCCATGGGGTGCCCAGATTAGACATTGTTTTTGAGTGTATCTGGGAGGGTATTTCCAGATGCGACATCATTTGAATCAGTGGACTCAGTGAAGTAGACTGCCCTCCCCATGTCCATGGGCGTCATCTGATCTATTGGAGCCTAAATGAAAGAAAAAGTGGAGAAAGGAGAAATTTGCCTCTCTCTGCTGAGCTCGGACACCTCATTTCAGCTTCTTTGGCCCTCGGAATAGGATTTACATAATTATTTCTCCTGTTTTCAGTCCTTCTGACTGAATTATACCACTGGCTTTCCTGGGTCTCCAATTTACAGATGGCAGGTTGTGGGACTTCTCAGCCTCCATAATTGTATGAACCAATTTCTCATAATAAATTTCCACATAGGCTGGCCACAGTGGTTCAGGCCCGTAATCCCAGCACTTTGGGAGGCCAAAGCAGGTGGATCACTTGAGGTCAGAAGTTTGCGATTAGCCTGGCCAACATGGTAAAACCCTGTCTCTACTAAAATACAAAATTAGCCGGGTATTTTAAAGATTTAAAATATTTAAAATTTTAAAGATTAAAGGTGGTAGGCTCCTTAATCCCAGCTACTCAGGAGGCTGAGGTAGGAGAGTCACTTGAACCCAGGAGATGAAAGTTGCAATGATCCGAGATTGCAGCACTGCACTCTAGCCTAGGTGACAAAGCGAGACTCCGTCTCAAAAAAAAAAAAAAAACCCGTATGTATATTACCGGGTGCTGTTTCTCCAGAGAACTCTGACTAATGCAGATAAGGAACTATGTAATGCATGCAAGTTTTCCATAAAGTTGTAGAAATTTCTAGTTAGGATCATCAGCATATGATCAGTGTCTGACCTTTTGCAAAACTCAAAGAAATGTTCTCTAAACTTCTTCAAAATTACATTGGGGTCAATATATGGTAAGATAAACAAAATTGGGTATGCTTTACACTTTAATAATGTCTTTTTTTTTTTTTTTTTTTAAAAAAAGTCTCGCTCTACCACCTAGGCTACAGTGCAGTGGCACGATCTCAGGTCATTGCAACTCTCACTTCCTGGGTTCAAGCGACTCTCCTACCTCAGCTTCCTGAGTAGCTGGGATTAAAGTCACCTGCCACCACGCCCAGCTAATTTTTGTATTTTTAGTGGAGATGGGGTTTCACCATGTTAACCAGAATGGTCTCGATCTCCTGACCTCATGATC
>NW_016814428.1:1439898-1499147 GCF_001698545.2 Rhinopithecus bieti | reverse complement strand
TTTTTTTTTTTTTTTTTTTTTGAGACAAAGTCTCGCTCTACCACCTAGGCTACAGTGCAGTGGCACGATCTCAGGTCATTGCAACTCTCACTTCCTGGGTTCAAGCGACTCTCCTACCTCAGCTTCCTGAGTAGCTGGGATTAAAGTCACCTGCCACCACGCCCAGCTAATTTTGTATTTTAGTGGAGATGGGGTTTCACCATGTTAACCAGAATGGTCTCGATCTCCTGACCTCATGATCCGCCCGCCTCAGCCTCCCAAAGTGTTGGGATTACAGGTGTGAGCCACCATGCCTGGCCCTAGTAATGTCTTTCTATATATTCCTTTAGTTAAATTACCTCTGAGAGGTAACATATTACCTTGCCTTTGTAAAATCCTTTATAATTTTTAGGATTCATTTGAAGGATTGAATTTGATCCTGTGAAGTAAAGTAAGGCGCATTTTAGTGTCCCCACTTTTAAAGGCAGACTCTAAAACCCATTAGATTTTGCAGTCTTGTAGGAGATAACTATTGTTTTGGCCTGGCCAACATCCAGCCACCCTCTAGAAGTCAGTGCCTGGTCTTCTTTCAAGGAACTACCCCTTTCCCAACACTTAGGTTACATGATTAGATGAGTCGACCTCATACCCACAAACCTCCTGGCTCTAAAGAGAAGTATGTGATTCAAATTAGCCAAAAGGTGCATTCCATTTCCCTGGGCACAACGACTGATTGAGGATGTGGCACATGACCCATGATGTTTCAAAAAGAATTGACTCTGGTCCTTTTATTTTAACTGTCATGAAAGATGAGCCTTTCCAGAAGGTGCTAACCTTGCATGATGCCTTCTTTGTCACCACAAGGGAGACCTTGCCCAAAAATGAAGCCAACATGAAGAGAAACAGAATCAGGAACTGAGAGGGACATATTATTGGTGATGTTGGGCCCCTAGAAAAAGCTGTGTCTGCAACACTACTGCTTGACTTTCCAGATAAGTGGGCAATATATATATTTCTCTTTTCTCCAGAAAAGAGAAATATTCTTTTTTCGTCGAGTTTAAGTACTATTTCTGTTACTTGATAATAAAATAGTCCTTACTGAATACAGTTAAAAATTCTAGGCCAGGCACAGTGGCTCATGCCTATAACCACAGTAGTTTGGGAGGGCAAGGCAAAAGTATCCTGAACACCTGACTGGAAACTGCAATAAGCAGACACAAAAGAACATCAAGATGTGGTGGCATCTGCTCAACCTTTTAAGTTAGCACGGACATACCAATGTGTGTTGGAGGATTACTGGAGCCCAGGAGTTCAAGACTACTCACACACAGTGTTTCTCAGAGGTGACATTCTGGATCAAATAAGTGTAAGTAATGGTTTAGGCTTTCTAAAATCCATCTCAGTGAAGCACATGTAATGGTTTCTGGCCTTGTCTTTGAGACGGTGTGGGTCTCACTCCAGGTGGGAAAGGATAGGCAAGCTTGGTGAGGCTTTTATGATTGCTGGAAATCAAGTCTCCATTACCTGGGAACCACAGAAACAGTACTGTCTTCGGTTTCAAACAAGAAGGGCTGCAAAACTGAATCTCACATGTTAGAGGAACCCACTCTGGCCTTCATCTGGCTACCAGCTCTCCCCACAGACCAAGGAGTCTATAAGCCCAGTGAACATACGCCCCTGGATCCCACACTTTCCTCTTCTGAACCATGATCCACATACACAGAATCTCAGAATCTTCTGCCCAAAGAGCCCCATGCCTGATTCCAGAGCCTGAGCTCTTCCCAGACTCCTCATACTGAGACTAGAGTGACCAAAAGCACTTATGTATGTGAGATGTGGAGAGAACCATTGCACAAGGCTTCTTGCAGGGCAAGATGGAGCTCGGATGGGAAAAGGAAAGTCATGGATGCATAGAGACAGGGAAGTCCAAGCAGTCCAATAATTCTAAAACTGAAACCAGGGCTGCATGCAGTGGCTCATGCCTATAATCCTAGCACTTTGAGAGGCCAAGGTGAGAGGATTACTTGAGCCCAGGAGTTCAAGACCACCCTGGGCAACACAGTGAGACACAACTCTAAAAAAGACTTAAATAATTTTTAATTAGCCAAGAGTGGTGGCATGCTTCTGTATTCCCAGCTACTCTGGAGGCTGAGATAGGAGGATCACTTGAGCCCAGGAGATGGAAACAAGCCTTCTCATCATTGTGAAGATGAGGACATAATATGTCTTATATAACAGTTTGGTGACTTGATTTATAACTTTTACATATTTGCACATATGACATGATGGTCTCCAAATTTTGGACTCCTGCCCCAGACCTCACAGTATTCAGAGCAGGCGCACAGAAGAAGCAACAATTAAAGGTCCAGAGAAAGAAAAAGAGGACTCTGTTCTGGAAAACAGCTCCCTCTGGTATGATGTGGGTGTGTCCCCATTCAAATCTCAACTTGAATTGTATCTCACAGAATTCCTATGTGTTGTGGGAGGGACCCGGGGGAGGTAATTGAATCATGGGGGCCAGCCTTTCCCATGATATTCTCATGATAATGAGTAAGTCTCAAGAGACCTGATGGGTTTATCAGGGGTTTCCACTTTTGCTTCTTCCTCATTTTCTCTTGCTGACACCATGTAAAAGTGTCTTTTGCCTCCTGCCATGATTCTGAGGCCTCCCAGCCATGTGGAACTGTAAGTCCAATTAAATCTCTTTTCTTCCCAGTCTTGGGTATGTCCTTTATCAGCAACCTGAA
Organism: Rhinopithecus bieti; assembly: GCF_001698545.2. NCBI lineage: Eukaryota > Metazoa > Chordata > Mammalia > Primates > Cercopithecidae > Rhinopithecus > Rhinopithecus bieti. The sequence continues at coordinate 1,496,421 of NW_016814428.1, read as the reverse complement.
AATGAACTAACCAGTAAATTAGTACCAGGAGTGGGGTGTTGCTGAAAAGATACCCAAAAAATGTGAAAGCAACTTTGGAACTGGGTAACAGGCAGAGGTTGGCACAGTTTGGAGGGCTCAGAAGAAGACAGGAAAATGTGAAAAAGTTTGGAACTTCCCAGAGATTTGCTGAATGACTTTGATGAAAATGCTGATATAGTGATGTGAAAAATAAGGTCCAGACTGAGGTGGTCTCAGATGGAGATGAGGAACTTGTTGGGAACTGAAGTGAAAGTGACTCTTTTTATGTTTTAGCAAAGATANTCACAGAATTCCTATGTGTTGTGGGAGGGACCCGGGGGAGGTAATTGAATCATGGGGGCCAGCCTTTCCCATGATATTCTCATGATAATGAGTAAGTCTCAAGAGACCTGATGGGTTTATCAGGGGTTTCCACTTTTGCTTCTTCCTCATTTTCTCTTGCTGACACCATGTAAAAGTGTCTTTTGCCTCCTGCCATGATTCTGAGGCCTCCCAGCCATGTGGAACTGTAAGTCCAATTAAATCTCTTTTCTTCCCAGTCTTGGGTATGTCCTTTATCAGCAACCTGAAAATGAACTAACCAGTAAATTAGTACCAGGAGTGGGGTGTTGCTGAAAAGATACCCAAAAAATGTGAAAGCAACTTTGGAACTGGGTAACAGGCAGAGGTTGGCACAGTTTGGAGGGCTCAGAAGAAGACAGGAAAATGTGAAAAGTTTGGAACTTCCCAGAGATTTGCTGAATGACTTTGATGAAAATGCTGATATAGTGATGTGAAAATAAGGTCCAGACTGAGGTGGTCTCAGATGGAGATGAGGAACTTGTTGGGAACTGAAGTGAAAGTGACTCTTTTTATGTTTTAGCAAAGATACTGGCAGCATTTTGCCCCTACCCTAGAGATCTGTGGAACTTTGAACTTGAGAGACATGATTTAGGTATCTGGCACAAGAAATTTCTAAGCAGAAAACCATGCAAGAGGTGAGTTGGGTACTATTAAAAGCATTCCATTTTAAAAGGGAAACAGATCACAAAAGTTTGGAAAATTTGCAGCCTGATGATGCAGTTAAAAGAAAAACTCTTTTTTTTGAGGAGAAATTCAAGCCAGCTGCAGAAATTTGCATAAGTAGCAAGGAGTCTAATGTTAATCCCCAAGACCAAGGGAAAAATGTCTCCAGGGTATGTCAGAGACCTTCACAGCAGCCCCTACCATCACAGGCCCAGAGGCCCAGGAGGAAAAAGTGGTTTTGTGGGCCAGGCCCAGGGTCCTCATGCTGTGTGTAGCCTAGGGACTTGGTGCCCTGTGTCCCAGCCACTCCCACCATGGCTGAAAGGGGCCAGTGTACAGTTCAGGCTGTGGCTTCAGAGGATGGAAGCCCCAAGTCTTGGCAGCTTCCATGTGGTTAAGCCTCCGGGTGCACAGAAGTCAAGAATTGGGGTTTGGGAACCTCCACCTAGATTGCAGAAGATGCATGGAAATTCCTGGATGCCCAGGCAAAAGTTTGCTGCAGGGGTGGGGCCCTCATGGAGAACCCCTGCTAGGGTAGTGCAGAAGGAAAATGTGGGGTCAGAGCCCCCCCCCCCCCCGAGTACCTACTGGGGCACTGCCTAGTGGAGCTTTGAGAAGAGGGTCATCATCCTCCAGACCCCAGAATGGTAGATCCACCGACAGCTTGCTCTGTGCACCTGGAAAAGCCACAGGCTCTCAACGCCAGCCAATGAAAAAAAATTTTTTTTTTTTTGTTAAAGACAGGGTCTTGATTTCTTGCCCAGGCTGGTCTCCATCTCCTAGCTTCAAATAATCTCCTCACCTCAGCCTCCCAAAGGGCTAAGATTACAGGTATGAGCCACCATGCCCACCCATCATTTCTTTTTATTGTAGAATAATATTTCATTGTATGGTATTTATATAGCTATAAGTTTTTGTGGCTACAATTTGTGTTGGCTAGAGTTTGTGCCTGTTGTAGAAAAGGACAGTCCTGGTAGGTGGGAGGGAGGAGCCAGAAGGGAGGCAGTGCCTTGCAAAGTCATAGGGGCAGAACTGCCCAAGACCATAAGAACCCACATTTTGCATCAGCGTGACCTGGATGTGAGACCTGGAGTCAAAGGAGATCATTTTGGAGCTTTAAAATTGGACTTCCCCGCTGGATTTTGGACTTGCATAAGCCCTGTAACCACTTTGTTTTGGCCAATTTCTCCCATTTGGAATGGCTGTATTTACCCAATGCTTGTACCCCCATTCTATCTAGGAAGTAACTAGCTTGCTTTTGATTTTACAGGCTCATAGGTGGAAGGGACTTGCCTTGTCTCACATGAGACTTTGGATTATGGACTTCTGGGTTAATGCTGAAATGAGTTAAGACTTTGGCAGACTGTTGGGAAGGCAAGATTGGTTTTGAAATGTGAGGACATGAGATTTGGAGGGGCCAGGAGTGGCATGATATGGTTTGGCTGTGTCCCCATTCAAATCTCAACTTGAATTGTAGCTCCCAGAATTCCCACGTGTTATGGGAGGAACCCAGGGGGAGATAACTGAATCATGGTGGTTGGTCTTTCCCATGCTATTCTCATGATAATAAGTTTCACAGTATCAAATGGGTTTATCAAGGGTTTCCGCTTTTGCTTCTTCCTCATTTTCTCTTGCTGCCTCCATGTAAGAAGTGCCTTTCATGGCCAGGCACAGTGGCTCACACCTGTAATCCCAGCACTTTGGGAGGCTGAGGCAGGCAGATCACGAGGTCAAGAGCTCGAGATCATCCTGGCCAACATGGTGAAATCCCGTCTCTACTAAAAATACAAAAATTAGCCAGGCGTGGTCACAGGCACCTGCAATCGGGAGGCTGAGGCAGGAGAATCAATTGAACCCAGAAGGCAGAGGTTGCAGTGAGCCAAGATCACACCACTGCACTCCAAGCTGGTGAAAGAACGAGACTCCTTCTAAAAAAAAAAAAAACTTACTTTTGCCTCCGGTTATGATTCTGAGGCCTCCCCAGTCATGTGGAACTGTAAGTCCAATTAAACCTCTTTTCCTTCCCAGTCTCAGGTATGTCTTTATCAGCAGCATGAAAATGGACTAATACACCGTCTCTCTAGGAAGGGCTTATTCTACACATTCCACCTACCAGGACTGTCCTTTTCTACAACAGGGACAAACTCTACCCAGCACAAATTGTAGCCACAAAAATTTACAGCTATATAAATACCACACTATGAAGTATTATTCTGCAATAAAAAGAAATGATGGGTGGGCATGATGGCTCTTACCTATCATCTCAGCACTTTGGAAGGCTGAGATGAGATTATTTGAAGCTAGGAGTTGCAGACCAGCCTAGGGAAGAAATCAAGACACTATCACCACAAAAAAAAAAAAAAAAAAATTATTAGCCAGGCATGGTGGTGACAGGTGACAACCTGCTAGCAGCCCTCGCTCGCTCTCAGCGCCTCCTCGGCCTTGGCGACCACTCTGGCCATAATTGAGGAGCCCTTCAGCCTGCCGCTGCACTATGAAGGCCCTTCCCCCTGGCTGGCCAAGGCAGGAGTTGGCTCCCTCTGCTCCCGGGGTGGTGTGGAGGGAGAGGCGCAGGCGGGAGCTGGGGCTGTGCACTCATGGGCTGGGGCGGGTTCTGGGTGGGCGCGGGCTCAGGAGCCCCGCACTCAGTGCCGCAGGCCGGTGCCTGCTGGGCTTGATCAGGGGACGAACTCCCTCTAGGCTGCCAGAGTGCCCAGGCTGGGTGCCGCAAAGTCCCGCAGCGAGTGCCAGTGAGAGGTGAAGCCGGCTGGGTTTCTGGGAAGGGTAGGGACTTGGAGAACTTTTCTGTCTAGCTAAAGGATTGTAAACGCACCAATAAGCACTCTGTGTCTAGCTAAAGGTTGTAAACGCACCAATCAACTCTATCAAAACGGACCAATCAGCTCTCTGCAAAATGGACCAATCAGCAGGATGTGGGTGGGGCCAGATAAGGGAAAAAAGCACACCACCCCAGCCAGCAGCGGCAACCTACTGGGGTCCCCTTCCACACTGTGGAAGCTTTGTTCTTTCACTTGTCACAATAAACCTTGCTGCTGCTCACTCTGGGTCTGGGCCGCCTTTATGAGCTGTAACACTCGCCGCAAAGGTCTGCAGCTTCACACCTGAAGTCAGCGAGACCACGAACCCACCAGAGGAATAAACTCCAGACACATCTGAACATCTGAAAGAACAAACTCCGGACACACCATCTTTAAGAACTGTAACACTCACCGCAAGGTTCATGGTTTCATTCTTGATGTCAGTGAGACCAAGAACCCACCAATTCCAGACACAGTGGCATGTACCTGTAGTTCAGTTACTTGAGAGGCTGAGAAGGAAGGACTGCTCAAGCACAGGAGTTGGAGGCTCCAGTGAGCTATGATCATACCATGGCACTCCAGCCTGAGCAACAGAGCAAAACCCATCTCAAAAAAATAAAACAAAGGGTGGTGGGGGGACCGGGCATGGTGGCTCACGCCTGTAATCCCAGCACTTTGGGAGGCCAAGGTGGGTGGATCATGAGGTCGAGAGATCAAGATCATCCTGGCTAACACAGTGAAACCTGTCTCTACTAAAAATACAAAACATTAGCCAGGCCTGGTGGTGTGCACCTGTAATTCCAGCTACTCAGGAGGCTAAGGCAGGAGAATGGCGTGAACCCAGGAGGCAGAGCTTGCAGTGAGCCGAGATGGCGCCATAGCACTCCAGCCTGGGTGACAGAGCGAGACTCCCTCTCAAGAAAAAAAAAGAAATGATATACTGATTATACTGATACATGCTACAATGTAGATGAACCTTGAAAACATTACACTAAGTGAAAGAGGCTACATGTTGTATGATTCTGTTACCAGTGGAGGGTGTCCAGGATCTTGGCATCTTGAACAAAGAATTGGACAAAACATACAAACAAAGCAAGGAAAGAATGAAGCAACAAAAGCAGAGATTTATTGAAAACTGAAGTACGCGCCACAGGGTGGGAGCGGCCGGAGCACAGGGGCTCAAGAGCCTGGTTACAGAATTTTCTAGGGTTTAAATACCCTCTAGAGGTTTCCATTGGTTACTTGGAGTATGTGCTATGTAAATGAAGACACTAAAGAGAAGTTACAAAGTCATTTACTCAATGTATGCCCTATGTAAATGAAAAGGGTATTTCCTGTCATCGCTGAAGTGTTTGTTTGATTTAGTTCTAGGGAGTCCTTGGGTTCCCTGCCTCCAGCCCCTATTCTCCTGCCTCAATTCCATGTATATAAAATGTCCAGAATGGGAGAACCCACAGGGACAGAAAGTTGACTAGTGGTTGCCTGGGGCTGGGGGAATGGAGGTGGGAGGTGGGCAGAGGAGGACACATAGGGGAATGACAGCTGTCTTAATCAGTTCAGGCTACCATAACAAAATACTACATACTAGGTAACTTAAATGCAATAAATTCATTTTCTCACAATTCAAGAGGCTGGAAGTCTAACATCAAGGTACCAGTAGGGTCTGTCTGTGGTGGAAGCTTTCTTCTATGGTGAGAGAAGAGAAAACAAGCAAGTTCTCTGGGGTCTCTTATTATAAGGGCCCTAATCCTATCATGAGGGTCCCAATCTCCTGACCTCATCTAAACCTATTATCTTCCAAAGGCCCCATCTCCAAATACCATTACATTGGGGATTAGGGCTTCAACATATAAATTATGGGGAGGGGTATATAGAATTCAGTCCATAGCAACAACTAAGGGGCACAGGGCTTCCTTATGGGGAGAGGAAAATGTTTCAAAACTTATGGTGATAGTTGCACAACTCTATGAATATACAAAACCCATTGAATTGCACACTTTACATGGAGAAGTTGTATAGTTATATGAATTATATTCTCCATAAGGATATTAAGGCCTTCAAACTGAGAATGGCTTTTTTACATTGTTCGTTTTTGTTGAGGTGAAATTCACATAACTTGAAACTCACAGAATGCATTTTAAAGCAACACTGTGTTTAAATAGAACAATTCCATTTAGTACATTCACAATGTTGGGTAACCTTCACATCTGTCTAGTTGCAAAACATTCACACACACACACATACACACACACACACAAATTGGCCTTTGTTGTAATCAGAGACCCAAATTAGAAAAATGCTCAAATGCAATAAACTCTCATGCAGCCCATGAATTGGCCTCGGCTTATTGTCTGCATCCTCAGGAAGTAAAACAAGGAAAGGACTAAGCTCCATGAGGGTGGCAAAATGTCTGCCTTGCCCACTACTGTAACTAGGGCACCAGGCATATGTCCTCCTGGGTAATGCTCTGTGGAATTAATAAATGTGATTAACATAAAATTCATGCCCCAGAGAACTTATCATTATATACTCCTTACTTCTGACAAAAGAAATTAGCCCTTCCTTTAGTCTAAGAGTCCACAAATGATGACCCTGCAGCCAAGTTCATCCTCTAGCCTGTTTTTCAAGGCTTTTGAGCTAAGAATGTTCTTTAAGGTATTTGTTTGTTTTCCTTGAGGTGAAATTCACATAACAGAAATAGAACCATTTTAAATTGAAATTCACGTAACAGAAATTCACTTCACAGAAACAGAACCATTTTAAATTTAACAATGCCATGTTTTAAGTGAAATAATTCCATTTAGTACATTTACAATGTTGTGCAACCTCACCTATCCAGTTCCAAAACATTTCAACACCCCAGAAAGAACAATCAAGCACATTAAACAGTCGCTTCCTTCCTCCTCCCCTAGCTTCTGACAACCGCCAATCTGCTGTCTCCATGGACTTACCTATTCTGGACATTTCATATAAATTGAATCATACAATATGTGACCTTTTGTGTATGGTATCTTTCACTTAGCATAATGTTTTTGACGTTCATCCAAGTTTTAAAGGGTTGTAAAAAATAACAACAAAAAAACAAAAAATAACAACAAAAAACAAAAAATATGTGACAGAGACCGTCTGTAGCCAGCAAAGCCTAAAATGTTTGCTATTTGGCCTTATAATGAAAAACTCTGCCAAGTTAGCCTGAACCCTAGCCTGGCCCCAGGTTATCCAGAACAGTGTAGTTAATGCTAACATGTGTATGTGGACACACTCATGTGTATCCAAACTGAGTTCATTTGCCCTCGCTCAATGGACAGCCAAACACCAAAACACGGGTTTGTGCAGAGAAAGGTTTGTTATGACTGTACTGACAAGGTGATAAGAGGAAATGCTCCCAGAGCTGAGGGCTGGGTTGAGTTCTATAAGCATGAGGTAATGAAGTGTGATCTGATGGATCCAGCCATGAGGTGATGCTGGAGCCTGGTCTGACTGGATCCTGGATCCTGTCATGTACTTTTGTTTTTGGGGGTTTTGGGGTTTTTTTTTTTTTTTTTTTTTGAGACAGGGTCTCATTCTGTAGCCCAGGCTGCAGTGCAGTGGCGCAATCATGTCTCACTGCAGCGTTGACCTTCTGCGCTCAGGTGATCCTCCTGTCTTAGCCCCCTGAATATCTGGGACTACAGGCATGCACCACCAGAACTGGCTTATTTTTGTATTTTTTGTAGAGATGGGGTTTCACCATGTTGCCCAGACTGGTCTCGAACTCCTGGGGTCAAGCAATCCACCTGCCTCGGCTTCCCAAAGTGTTGGGATTACAGGCATGATCCACCATGCCTGGCCCTCACCTCTCTCAAGGCATAACATTTAAAGATTGGCTGGATCATTGATTTTTCCAAAAACTTTTCTGACCTCAACATATGTTCCCACCACTGAAATAACATTTAAAAGATTTTTCACCTTCTTTAAACTTATGTTACAGAGCCTAGGAATTATTTTACTAAGTTATAAACCTCTGAAAACATGAGAGCTGATGAAACTACTAACAGATTTCTAGAGCTTCTCTGACCATGTCAAAGACCATTTTCCTCTCTCTTGCCCAAGAACACATCCTTTCTGCCTGAGTTAAAAGCCACCTTTCAAGCATCATATTCTACTGCAGAAAGAGCCAGATACAGCCATGGGAGTTGGGATGAGGAAAGGAAATACATGATTTCGCTTTTTTTTTTTTTTAATCTCTTTTTTTTTTAGACGGAGTTTCACTCTTGTTGCCCAGGCTGGAGTGCAATGACGCGACCTTGGCTCACTGCAACCTCCACCTCACAGGTTCAAGCGATTCTCCTACCTCAGCCTCCGGAGTAGCTGGGATTACAGGTGTGCACCACCATGCCCAGCTAATTTTTTGTATTTTTAGTAGACACGGGGTTTCACCATGTTGGTCACGCTGGTCTCGAGGTGATCCACCCACCTTGGCCTCCCGCAAAGTGCTGGGATTACAGGCGTGAGCCACCATGCCCAACTTGAAATTCATGACTTCTTTCAAAAAGCTTTTCTCTAAATAAATCTGGTTTGAAGGAAGAGAGACAAGTAGGCATGGTTGATCTCTGTGAGAAGCAGAGACAGGAAAGACATTGCAGGGGTAAGAAGTAAGACATCAAATTAGAGCTCTTCAAGCACAAGGCTGTTAGTTTGCTCTTGTAAATGTCCTTTAGTTTTTTCTTTTAATTAAAAATATTTTTTTAAATCACAGAGGACTCACTCTGTCACACAGACTGGAGTGCAGTGGCACCATCACAGTTCACTGCATCCTTTATCTCCTGGGTTCAAGTGATCCTCCTGACTCAGCTTCTGGAGTAGCTGGGGCTACAAGTGTGAGCCACCATGCCCTGCTAACCTTTGTTTTGTTTTGTTTTGTTTTGTTTTGTTTTGTTTTGTTTTAAGAGACAGGATCTTACTATGCTGCCCAGGCTAGTCTCAAACTCCTGGTCTCAAGCAATCCCCCTGGCTGGCCTCCCTAAGTGCTGGGATTACAGACATGAGACATTACACCTACCTGTCAATGTCTTTTAAAACCAGATCCACAAGAAAATAATTTTCCAGCCAAATTTTGGCAGAATACAAACCTCAGGGAAAAATGCAACTTGATGACCACTGGGTTTAATGCCAGCAACAGGAAAATCACACTGCATCAAACTTCAGGTCTGACTATAGTCTGCCCTGTGAGAACAAGGTCTTTGCAACATTAAGTATCCAGGATTGAGGCAAATGCTGCTATCCATTATGGTAGAGTATTACTTTAATCATAAGAATGTTCCTACTTTTTATTGATTTCAGAACCTTATGGTTCCTCCAAAGGTGGACCTTATAAAATAAAGTAAAAGATAAAAAGTTTGGAGGATGCACATTTATGACATTATGCATTTTTACCTTAAGCCATTTTTTGCTTGGCCAATTTCACACATGCTACTGAGATTAGTTTAGTTAGTTTTGGAGAAAATATGTGCAGTATGGGTAGTGTGTGTGTGTGTGTGTGCACGCGTGCGCGCGCGCATGTGTATATTTGCTTCTTAGGCTCCATTTATCACAAAATGTGTCCCAGACCTTTTGTAAATATTACATGCATAAACTAAATCTGTAATTACTATCCTTTCTTTTTTAAAAGTAACTACATTGCTGGGCGCGGTGGTTCACACCTGTAATCCCAGCACTTTGGGAGGCCGAGGCAGGCAGATCACGAGGTCAGGAGATCAAGGCCATCCTGGCTAACATGGTAAAACCCTGTCTCTACTAAAAATACAAAAAAAAAAAATTAGCCAGGCGTGGTGGCAAGCACCTGCAGTCCCAACTACTCAGGAGACTGAGGCAGGAGAATGGTGTGAACCCGGAAGGCAGAGCTTGCAGTAAGCCAAGATCATACCACTGCACTTGAGCCTGGGTGACAGTGCAAGACTCCATCTCAAAAAAAAAAAACTACATCAAACAAAACTCATCATATTGTCTATAATTTCAAATGCTTACCAAAAGCTACATGAATTTATTACCAAAAATATAATATATATAAATTTCAGGTTAATAATCATTTCATCCAACATTCTTTGGTATCAACAGAGACAATTTCAGGATATTGTTGAGTGATACTATCCTTCATTTACATGGCCTATTAAGGAATGTAAAGGAGAAAAAATGTTTGACAACATGCTATTAATCAAATCTTGTTCCCTAAAAGTATATGCAGGTCTAAATCCCTGATGTAAAAAATACTCCTCTATGCATCCTGTTAAATTCAAGTCAGTGGTCCACCATATCTTTGCTTAGCCAAAGAAGACTCTTTTCCTCCTGGTTATGTATATCTGTGTCCTGAGTTTCAAGTGCCAAATTTTTCAAGTCAATTTCACATCCTGCCTTTAGGCTCTCAGACTTGTACTTCACAGATGCTATAACTCCTGTTTACTGATTTTATGCCTTACTCCTAAAATTTGTGATCTTGTATAAGACTTGTCAGTTAAGATCCAATCAGCTTTCAGCTCACTTTCTGTCAGGAACCAAAAACCATTCAGAAATATGCTATCTTGGCTAGGTGAGGTGGCTCATGCCTATAATCCCAGCACTTTGGGAGGCCAAGGCAGGTGTATGACTTGAGGTCAGGAGTTCGAGACCAGCCTGACCAACATGGTGAAACCGCATCTCTAAAAATACAAAATTAGCCCGGCATGGTGGCACACGCCTATAATCCCAGCTACTTGGGAGGCTGAGGCAGGAGAATCGCTTGAACCCGGGAGGTGGAGGTTGCAGTGAACCGGATCACGCCATTGCACTCCAGCCTGGGCAACAAGAGCGAAACTACGTCTCAGAAAAAAAAAGAAAAGAAATATGCTATCTTAAAAGAAGGGTGGTTTTTTTTCTCCTCTTGAATGCAGTTTTCTAAACATGCTGATGGTAAACAGTAGAAACTTAAGTGACAGTGACTACAAAGCTCCATTACTTATCTATTACCAAGTATTTGCATAGATATAAAGATTCAATACGTGAAACATTTGCTTTCCAGCTTGTTTACAAAATATAAATCACATTTCTCTGAAAATTAGTTTACTGTACCGAAAAATTGTTAATATTGAAGTGAATGCATTAGATTTTCAGTGATCCAAGTGAACTAATACAAATACCTTCAGTGCATGCCATTTTCATAATGAAGTAAATTTTGATTTAAAATATCCTGCTTAAATTTAGATGCCAGTTTTAACCCTGTTCAGGCATTCAGAAATATGTTTTATTAATTACTGCTATAATTACATTTTCAAAACATTTTCAAAATATTTCTCCTGTCCTTTGTCCAAGTTCCCAGAAAGGCCTTGCCTTTCTTACCCTTAACTACATGCATTTCTGTAACTGACTTCAGGACTTTCATAAACAGACAGCAAAATTTAGTGGAACTAGCATTTCAATACACTCTGTCCAGTCTTGACGAATTAATCAAACTATAGTAAAGTTAAAGCAATCAGTCTTGCAGCAGTGATAGGAGTAGATAAACAGAAATACCCCCAACTGCTGATTAATTATTGCTTCTTTCATTTATTGCTCTTGAATCTCCTGCTTATGAAAAAGGTTGACAAATTAAAGATTTGCTGCTGTATTTAGTGTGATGGGGAAGCCTGAGAGGGTAAGCTGGGCTGTCAAATTACTTGAATTACACTAATTTTTTCCACGTGATAAAGTCCCTTCCCCTCTGCAAAACTTTAAATTCGTCTCTCAAATTAAGAGTTTTCTTTAGCTCCAAAAATCCTCATGAAGGGAAACCTCATCTGCCCAAATCTAGTCCATTTTGTAGGTATCCGCTCTTTATTTTGACCTCTAGAGGGCGATCCTTCCTAATTTTAACAGGATCTGATTCTACAGGGAATGAGCTGAGACTAACCAAAACCCAAACTACAAAGCAATCTCTTAGGAAAACCGCCAGGAGGGAAAATTACCACTACTGTTTCCAAGTTCCCTGTGACATACCAACCACCTGGTCTTCGTTTTTCACACTATGCCTTTTTCTTTTTCATTCCTTCATCCATAAAAGGAAAGTGTCAAGAAAAATTAGGTAATCCCTCAAAGCCCCTTCCAAGTGTGTAAATCATACCATCATCTTCCTTGTGTGACTTTGTTTCTTGGTACCAAAATAGCAAATGCTGTTTCCTGTATATCAAAATATTAACTCAATAAGTATCCGGTCTCTAGCTTACTCTTCCTGAGTTTTGTTTTGCTTAATCTTGCTTTTAAGAACAGAGGTAATATAGAAGTGTTTTACTACATGTAACCAAAAAAATATGTATCACTAGTGATGTATCAGGGCAAGTGAGCCCCAAAACTTGGGCTCAGCCTGGGAAGGTTTTTTGGTTTTGCTCAGGAAAGAATTCAAGAACGAGCTGGTGATAGAAGAAAATGGCTTTTTGAGGCGGCAATGTTAACAACTCAGTGACCGCTTCCACAGAGCAGGGCTACCCTGTAGGCAGTTACATTGAGAGTAGCACCTCAGAGGCAGCTCTGCAGATATATTTATACCCACTTTTAGTTATATGCAAATTAAAGGACACATTATTCATAAATTTCTAGAAAAGGAGTGATAACTTCCGGGTCATTGCCATGGCAAGGGGTGGTAACTTCCATGTGTTGTCATGGCAACGGTAAACTGTCATGGCACTGGTAGGCATGTCTTATGGAGAGATGCTTTTGGTGATTCTTCCATGTTTAACTAGTCTTTAATCTGGTCCAGAGTCAAGTCCCACCTCTTATATGTGAGACATATACAACATAACAGATTATAAAGATAACCATATTTACATAATTATAGAGTCATACATTACATAGTAAATAACTTACAAATAAAAATTTCCTTTGTACATTTTTTTTGAGACAGGGTCTCACGCTGTCACCCAGATCTCACACTGTCATCACAGCTCACTACAGCCTGCACTTCCTGGACTCAAGGGATCCTCCCACGTCAGCCTCCCAAGTAGCTGGGACCACAGATGCATGCCACCACACCCAGCTAATTTTTGTATTTTGGGTAGAGATGGGGTTTTGCCATGTTGCACAGGTTAATCTCAAACTCCTTGAGCTCAAGAAATCCACCTCCCTTGGCCTCCCAAAGTGCTGGGATTACAGGCATGAACCATCACACCCAGCTTCCTTTGTAAATTATATTAAATTCATTATGAATTAAAATTTCCAAAGTGCCAAACCATTTTCCATTTTCCAAGGGTCACCTTATTTCAGATTGGCAGAAACAGAATTTAGTTCCACAGTTTCAAAATGTTTATCTGAGATTTGCTTGCTAATCCACCCCCATCCTATAATTCCACCATGAAGCTCCCTGCAAAACAACAAGAACTATCCTCTACTGAGCCCTTTCTTTGTACCAGGCACTGTGTTAGGCACTTGACTTGAATTATATCACTTAATCCTTATAACTCAAAGATGTGTTGTTATCCACTTTATGAATGACGAACCTGAGGCTCGGGGACACTAAGTGACTTGCTCAACATCACTCTGCTAGTAGATTTAACTAGAAATCAAGTCACTTCCGTCTAACACAAAGTGAATAAATTTCCTTGTCCACTGCCATCTTGCCACTCTGCAAAGACTGCCCCCAAAGTGTCTCCAAACCCGTAAACTTTTGAGTATGGTAAGTTCTTACTTAACCGCGTCAATAGGTTCTTGGAAACTACAACTTTAAGCGAAATGATGAACTGCAGGTCTTCAAATAACATCATTTTGTTATAATATTAATGAGAACAAAATGGTTTTGTTATACATCATGTTGCTAACAGCTGCAGTTTCCAAGAACCTATTGACGATGCCAAGTGAGGACTTACTGTAGTCCATTCTCATCCACTACAGTCCTCCACTCTATTAGCTGAGCTATCAAAGGCATCACGTGTACTCCTTCCTTCACTTGTACTCCTTTCTTTCAAAGGCAGTGAGGATAATTCACTGGAAATAATTCAAGGAAATCTCAGGAAAACAAGAAATCAATTTTCTCAAAATTCCCCCGACAAAACTGACTCGTGGCTTAGAAAAATTCTAGATCCTGATTTCAGACTGTACAATACGTCACAAATTCTAGGGCTAAATTGCCTAGCTTGAAGTTTGACTCCTCCCTTACTAGCTAAAGTCCTTTAAACAAATTATTTATGTTCTCTGGGCCTCAGTTTCCTCATTCGGAAATTGGTTAATAAAATATATTTCACAGATGAGGCTTAAATTAGCTATGTGTAAAGTGCTTACAACAACATCTGGTAAGTGCTCAGGAAATACCAACCCTTCCTATTTTTGTTTGAAATCAAAAGAGAGAAAGAGGTTTAATAATGGGAACTATGAAAGAGGATCACCAACTTGGGAAAAAAAAATAAGGATGTGTCCGGTTAAGTTTAACAATTAAGACTTTTTAAAGACCCCATGTTGGCCGGGCGCAGTGGCTCACACCTGTAATTCCAGCACTTTGAGAGGCCAAGGCCAGCAGATCACTTGAGGCCAGGAGTTCGAGACCAGTCTGGTCAGCATGGCAAAACCCCATCTCTACTAAAAACAAGAAACAAACAAAACAGAAATTAGCCAGGCGTGGTGATGCACACCTGTAATCCTAGCAACTGGGGAGGCTGAGGCATGAGAATTGTTTGAACCCGGGAGGTGGACGTTGCAGTGAGCCGCAATCACACCACTGCACTCCAGCCTGGGTGACAGAGCAAGACTCTGTTTTAAAAAAAAAAAAAAAAAAAAAAAAAAAAAAAGCCGGGTGCAGTGGCTCACGCCTGTAATTCTGGCACTTTGGGAGGCCGAGGCAGGTGGATCACGAGGTCAGGAGTTCGAGACCAGTCTGGACAACATGGTGAAACCCCATCTCTACTAAAAATACAAAAATTAGCCAGGCGTGGTGGCACATGCCTGTAACACCAGCTACTCAGCAGTCTGAGGCAGGAGAATCACTTGAACTTGGGAAGCAGAGGTCGCAGTAAGCCGAGATCACACCATTGTACTCCCCTCCAGCCTGGGTGACAGCAAGACTCTGTCTCAAGACAAATAAAAAACAAAAAACAAACAAACAAAAAAACCCCCCGTGTAAATATTCCAGTTTGGGTTTTGGTTTCTGTTGGATTCTTTTGGGTGATACGACTTCCCTGGCTACATAATGAGACTGTTTACAGGAAAGCGGGAAAACCTACCTTAATAGGTTGTGTGCAGATTTCATTTAAAAACCAGGCCCCACACTCCTGCCCCTTTGCAGTAAAATCAAAATGCCTTAGTGCAGTGGTTCATTTCTGTAATCTCAGCCCTTTGGGGGTTGAGGTGGGAGGATCACTTGTGCCCAGGGATTCAAGACCAGCCTGAGCAACAAAGGGGAACCCCGTATCCACAAAAGAAAAAATATTTTAATTAGCTGGGGGTGGTGGCACGTGTCTGTAGTCCCAACTACTTGGGAGGCTGAGGTGGAAGGATAGTTTGAGCCTAGGATGCAGAGGCTGCAGTGATAGCACCACTTGCTTCTTTTCTATCAGATGCTTCATGAAATTCAGCATTTTATCTCAATATCCCAAACTTTTCAGCTCTTTTATGTTATCCTCTGTCCTTAACAGCTCAAGACTATACTTCAGGGTAGAACTCCCCTTTAGGAAATAACGGCCTGCATCTTCAGTGGAGAGTTATCTCAACTGAGTAAACATTGTACTTGACAGATAATTTATCCACAGCACACTCTATTGCATGAAAGCCTCGGCCTCTGTTTACCTCTTTAAACTGGTTTTATATTTAAAGCATGTTAGTAAAGCAAGATGTCAAAGGAGATAAACACTACCACATACTGGGAGCAATGGGTGGAATGACACAACTGGTGAGTCCATTCGGAAGGATCAAGGACCCTAGGTTTTGCTCTTCAAGTTTTTTCTATTTGTATGATTTTTGCCCTGCATATCATCAGCACATTCATCTTTTGGGGGGCTTCCACGTGCAGTGTTAAGCATCTCCTTAATAGTGAAAATGGTTTTCTTGTTATCTGAGGAGGTAGGTTGCTTCCTACATATATAATTGATTTGATTAATTCAGCTAAGAGTTCATGAAGAGATAGCAATGTGCTGTAATCAGTCACACATATGCACGCCTTTAACCCTTTAATTTACGTGCATATGCATGGCAGCCTTGCATTTATGCCCCTAAATTTCCAAATTAAAAAAATTTAATTTACGTCCCTAAATCATTTCTAAAGTTATACGCAGATGAATTTTTTTCTTTCTTTTTTTTCTTTCATTTCTAAAGTTACACGCAGATGCATATTTCAAACTATTTTGACCTTGTCTCTGTTGACATGTTGGGCCTGATCATTGGAGGGGGCTGTCCTGTGCATTGTAGGATGTTCTGAAACATCCCTAGTCTCTATCACTAGATGCCAGTAGCAATCATTACCCTCAGTTGTGACAACCAAAAGTGTCTCCAAACATTGCTAATGTCCCCTGGTGGTGGTAAAATTGCCCCCGTTAAGAATCACTCATCAACTGCTATTGTCCTATAACTTTTAAGTAACAATAAATGTTTTATTCTCATTTTGAATATTAGTAATACATATTTAGCCTTCATTTTCCCCCCAATTTTGTACCTTGCTTGTCTCTGCCCATGGATAGAAGACCATTATACAAGTACAGTAAAGTCTTAATTTGAGATTGTTGAGTTATGAAAATGATAACCAAATAGCTGTGTGATAATGCAAGTCATTAAAAGTGAAACTGAGCTATTGCATTGTATGTGCACCTGTGCCATAGTTCACTTTAGTGTGCTGAATTATATTACCTGACTCTAGCAAAGTCTTTCCATTTACACTCCCTCCAGAATGCCTGCATCAGGTAAGGCCCACAGAAACCTCAAGACAAAAGCAAGCCATTGCCTAATTATGGATGATGCCATCGCTACGCACAGCAGGTGCAATTCAGGTCCCGGGAAGCCATAGGAATTGAACAATACTGCCTCTGTGTAACCTGATTGCCAAGGAAGTAAAAACAACCTGTATTCAAATGCAGACACCTGTGGCATTGCGGCCAGCCCTAGATTAGGTTGTGAAGTATGCCCAGGTAACCTTTGGTCATGGGCTTCATCTTTTCAGCATCCTCCTTGCTCCCAAGTCCAGTCTTTCTCCTGCCCCAGAGCAGCTTGAGGATCCACCCACCTGAGCCTGTCACTCCAGTGTTTCCTGGTGCTCAAACCATCCTCCCATGTATATTGACCTTCCTGGATCCTATTTCTGGCTGGTCTCACAAACTAATCAGCAGTAGTCTAGATCAGCATTTCTAAACTGGTGGTCTGTGGGTCAAGGCCACTCCCCTGAAACATACATTTTGTTTTTTAGCCAGCAAGGTGTTTCTAAACTCTTTGGCTAAACTGCTAACATAAATAAACCCAGAAATCTCATCTATTAATAAAAATTTCAGATTCCCAACTTCTCTGAAAGAATCTGCAAGTGACACTGCTGATATTGAAATAGTTGGCCATAGCCTATTTAGACAGATGTGATTCTGACTGTGGGCCCTTCATCCCAGAGCTTGCACCCTCATTTATTTGTGTGACCTGTCTCACCCCCTGTTCCCATCTGAGTGTGTGATCCTCTCATTTAGATACCAGAGATTAGATCTGTGTGATAATGTTGTAATTATTTCTGGAAAACAGAATCAGCAAGGATAACGGAGGTTGTAATAAAAAGTTAACACAATAACTTTTTTTTTAGGCTAAATCTCGCTCTGTCACCAGGCTGGAGTATAGTGGCATGATCTTGGCTCACTGCAACCTCTGCCTCCCGGGTTCAAGTGATTCTTGTGCCTCAGCCTCCCAAGTAGCTGAGACTACAGGAGCACACCACCACACCCAGCTGATTTTTGTATTTTTAGTAGAGACAGGGTTTCATCATGTTGGCCAAGATGGTCTTGAACTTCTGACCTTGTGATCTGTCTGCCTCGGCCTCCCAAAGTGCTGGGACTACAGGCATGAGTCACCACGCCCAGCCCCACAATAGTTAACTTTTTAATGCTGTTAAAGTACTTTTCATGGATGTAATTTCTTGAAATAACAGACATTGTCAAGAGCCTCTTTCATCAACAGAATTTTTTTTTTTTTTTTTTTTTTTTTTTTCTGAGATGGAATCTCGCTCTGTTGCCCAGGCTGGAGTGCAGTGGCACAATCTTGGCTCACTGCAAGCTCCACCTCCTGGGTTCACACCATTCTCCTGCCTCAGCCTCCCAAGTAGCTGGGACTACAGGCGCCCAACACCACGCCCAGCTATTTTTTTTATTTTTACTTTTTGGATTTTTAGTAGAGATGGGGTTTCACCATGTTAGCCAACATGGTCTTGATCTCCTGACCTCATGATCCACCCGTCTCAGCCTTCCAAAGTGCTGAGATTACAGGTGTGAGCCACTGTGCCTGGCCTCAACAGCTATTTTTTAAGTGTTATAATCAAATACCAGTCATAGTTTAAAGCATTTCCCATAAAATATTTCACCCAATTCTCATAAGCATAACAAGTAGGTACCATTATTATCCTCTTACTGGGAATAAGGAAACTGAGGCACAGAGAGAAACTTGTTCCCATAGTCCCACAACCCAAAATTCCAGATGGAAAGGAATTGAAAGTCCTGACTCCACACTCCAAGCCAAGCTTACCTGGGCTGTTTACTGCCTCTGAAATTAAGTCAATTTTCATAAAAACTCTATAGAAGCTGTAATTATTACTACTCTTACAGATGAGGAAATCAGAGCTCAGAGAATTAAAAAACACTTCTGAAAGTACTTGTCAAAGCACTGCAGATGAGAAGCTTTCTACAGTCGACATCAGCTTCCCACAGAGTCAGCCCAAAGCTGCCGGGCTGGGGTTTCAGTACCACCAATCACCCATGGCTGCAGCACCCCTTCCCCAAAGACCCTAAATGAAAAGAGACATGCATAGGGGTCTGCTCTGCTCTAGCCCCCAAACCTTGTTCAGGATCAGCACAGGCAGCCAGGATAACATTTTCTGTTTGTTTACTTCTTGAGACGGAATCTTGCTCTGGCACCCAGGATGGAGCGCAGTAGTGCCACCTTGGCTCACTGCAACCTCCACCTCCAGGGTTCAAGTGATTCTCGTGCCTCAGCCTCCCCAGTAGCTGGGATTACAGATGTGCACTGCCATACCCAGCTAATCTTTGTATTTTTAGTAAAGATGGTGATTCATCATGTTGGCCAGGCTGGTCTTGAATGCCTAACCTCAGGTGATCCGACAGCCTCAGCCTCCCAAAGTGCTGGAATTACTGGTGTCAGCCATTGCGCCGGGCCTAGGATGGCATTTTCTATTCACCAAGCCAAGAAGTCACACCACCTGAAGGCAAGACCCATTGTCCAGGGCCTGTGCCAAGCCAAATGAACTTGCCATGCCCTGGGAGGCTGCTCCTGTTCTACTGAGGTGCAGAGAAAGCAGAAGTGGGAGCCAGGAGTAGAGTAGAAACATGGGAGAGTTGGGGATAACTGAAGCAAAACATACAAAGTAATCCAACAACTGTATCCATAAAGGAAAAATCTTAGAGGATTCAAGAAGTAATCAACCTGTCTTCTCTAATTTCAACAAATGTATTGCCCAGTCTTGCTTCTCACTGACAATAGCATATACAGGACTGAGTGCATCTTGTACAAGAAATTGCTCCCTTTTAAAACACACAACAGAACATTAAGAGAGCCCTGAATTTTCAATCAACAAACGCTCAGTCAAAAGCCTGAAATCATCCTTCATTCCTTCTGTTCTTTCGCTCCCATGTTTTATCCATCTAATAGATCCTATCGGCTCCTCTCCTAAACTTATCCCAAATCCATCCTCTTCTCTCCAGCTCAGCTACTAGAAGCCTTGGCCAAACCACAATCACCTCTCACCTGGAGTACCACAATAGCCCTCTCACTCATTTTTTTGCATGCTCCCTTGCCACCTTAACCTCTTCAGTCTACCTTTCAAACAGCCGAATGAATACTCCTTATAAAATATAAATCAAATTACATGATTCCAATATTCAAAAACCTCCCGTCACATTTACAATAAAGTTCAAATTTCTTGACATAATCCTAGAAAACCCGATCTCTTTCTTCATCTCCTCCACAATCACTCTCATTTGTCAAGCACCAGGAACCCTGAGTTTCTTCCTGCTCCTCAAACCACACCAAGTTCACTTCACTTGCACACCCTCTGCCTCCAACTCTGTTTTCCTATATTTCTATTGCTGTTTTCTCTCTTTCCTATTTCTTTTCTGATGTCCCCTCCTTAAAGGTTCATTCCCGGTCACCATTTCTAAGGTAGCCCTTCTTCACTGTCTCCCCTGCCTCATCCCTGATGCCTCTGCCACCTCACACTGCCTTGTTCCTTTCTGTTTCCTTCGCACTGAGAACGGTCTGAAATTCTCTAGTATACATATTTGCTTGTTGTGTTCAGAGCTATGACCTCAGAACCTAGAACCAGGCCTAGCACGCAAGAGTTACTCAATAAACATTTGCTAAACGAAAGAATGAAATTATAAACTTACCATCATGTTCCAAGTGTGTCCGGAATTGTTGGGTTCTTGGTCTTACTGACTTCAAGAATGAAGCCGCAGACCCTCGCGGTGAGTGTTACAGTTCTTGAAAATAGTGTGTCCGGACTTTGTTCCTTCAGACGTTCAGATGTGTCTGGAGCTTCTTCCTTCTGGCGGGTTCGTGGTCTCGCTGTCAGGAGTGAAGCTGCAGACCTTCGTGGTGTTACAGCTCTTAAAGGCAGCGTGTCTGGAGTTGTTCGTTGTTTCCGGTGGGTTCGTGGTCTCCTTGGCTTCAGGAGTAAAGCTCCACACCGTCAAGGTTAGTGTTACAGATAAAGGCAGCGTGGACCCAAAGAGTAAGCAGCAACATTTATTTGTAAAGAGCGAAATAACAAAACACGAGACCGGAGAGAATTGCTGCGGGCTAGCGCGGGCGGGCGGCTTTTATTCCCTTATCTGGTCCTACCCACATCCCGCTGACTGGTCCATTTCACAGAGAGCTGATTGGTCTATTTTACAGAGAGCTGATTGGTCCGTTTTGACCGAGTGCTGATTGGTGTATTTACAATCCTCTAGCTAGACAGAAAAGTTCTCCAAGTCCCGACTATGTTAGCTAGATACAGAACACCAATCGGTGTACTTACAAACCTTGAGCTAGAGGCAGAGTCCTGATTGCTGTATCTACAAACCCAGAGCTAGACACAGAGTGCTGACTGGTGTGTTTACAATCCTTGAGCTAGACAAGGAGTGCTAGGCAGAAAAGTTCTCCAAGTTCCCACTAAGTTAACTAGATACAGAGTACCAATTGGTGTATTTACAAACCCTGAGCTAGACACAGAGTGCTGATTAGTGTATCTACAATCCCTCAGCCAGACATAAAAGCTCTCCAAGTCCCCGCCAGACTCAGGAGGCCAGCTGGCTTCACCCAGTGGATCCTGCACGGGGGCTGCAGGCAGAGCTGCCCACCAGGCCTGAGCCATGCAACCGTACTCCTCAGCCCCTGGGCAGTCGACTGGACCGTGCACCGCGGAGCAGGGGGCGGGGCTCATAGGGGAGGCTCGGGGCCGCGCGGGAGCCCCACCGTGGGGCGCGGAGGTGGTGGGGTGGAGGGGGGGCCGGGGGTAGGCCGGCGGGCATGAACAAGGGCTGGCCCGTGCAGGAAGCTCTGCCCCATGGGGAGGCAAGCTGAGGCCCCGGGGAGAACTCTAGCGCAGTGCTGACACCGGCCGGCAAGCCCTCTGCAGCTGCTGGCCCGGGTGCTAAGCCGCTCCTGCCCTGGGCCGGGCCGGACAGCCGCTCCGTGTGCGGGGCCCCGCCGAGCCCGCGCCTGCGCCTCCGCCCGCCGGAACTCGCGCTGGCCCGCGAGCGCTTTGCGCAGCCGGAGTTCCAGCCTGCGCCTCTTCCTCCACACCTCCCTGCAAGCAGAGGGAGGCGGCTCCGGCCTCAGCCAGCCCAGAGAGGGGTTCCCACGGTGCCGTGGCGGGCTGAAGGGCTCCTCAAACGCCGCCAGAGTGGACGCCGAGGCCGAGGAGGCGCTGAGAATGAGGGCTGCTAGCACATTGTCACCTCTCACTAGCTTTAGGGAGGTAAGAATAAGAAAACAAAAGGAAATTAGAAAGAGTTTAAAAAAACTTGTCATTTTTTTAAAGTGCCTACAAGGAGCTCAGCACAGTGCCTCAAATTAAGCCCCCAACAAACAGTACCTGTGTTTGTTGATGCTACATGCCCACTGATTTACATGCACAATTGCATTTAATACTCTCATAGATCCTGTGAAGTGGACACTAGTGGTCCCATTTTACAGAAAAGGAAGCTGAGGCTGCGAGTTTAAGTAACACGGGCCAAATAGCTAGAAAGTGACAGAACTGACCCCAAAGCCAGAGTTATTCTTCCTCTCACTGCTCTGTTTGGCTTTGACTGCTGTCTTTGAGATTCACTGTCATGACATTCCATCCTTGCACGTTCTCCTACAAAAGGTGGAGCTAAAAAGAACTTTTCCCCAGGTCCAGGCATGGGTCTGGCCAACATGGAGAAACTGCATCTCTACTAAAAATAAAAAAATTAGCCGGGCGTGGTGGCAGGCACCTATAGTCCCAGCTACTCGGGAGGCTGAGGCAGGAGAATTGCAGGAATCCGGGAAACAGAGGCTGCAGTGACCTGAGATCATGTTACTGCACTCCAGCCTGGGAACAGAGAAAAATTCTGTCTCCAAAAAAAAAAAAGAAAAGGGCTTGCCCTCTCTATCCTAGGAATGTGACCAAGGCAAGAAGATAATGCTAAAAAAATTGTTTCAGCATCTTTGACAACAAAGTGACTCTTGATTATCTCGAATGCCGGAACGAATTGTGTCCACACTGATATAGTGAAGTCCAACAATGGAAGACCTGTTGATGGATGTGCCCATTCCTGCTCATACCCGTACAAGGTAGTTTCTATATTTGCTGGTCTAGTCAGCCAGTGGTCTAGGATCCTAGGTTTCCCCATCAATTAGGATGTGTTGGAAAAGGACCATGATGTGGTCATACATAATGATTATAAACAAATTCACAAATTGGCTTTCCCATGTGAAGAACCGTTATCAAGAAACAAAATAGCACCCTGGGAATGTAAAATGATATGACCACTCTGAAAAACAGCTGGGCAGTTTCTTACAAAAGACTACACATGCACTTATGACATATCCTAGCAATTGCATTTCTCCCAGAGAAATAAAAACGTAAACCCACACAAACTTGTACATGGTTATAGATAGCAACGTGATTTGAAATAGCCAAAATACTATGACACATCCACCCAGTGGAATACTACCCAGCAACAAAAAGAAATGAACTTTTGATACATGCAATAACTTGGAAGGATCTCAAAGGCGTTATGCTAAGTGAGAAAAGCCCGTTCTCGAAAGATCACATACCATATGATTCCATTTATATAACTGTCTCAAAATGACAAGTTTATACAAATGGAAAACAGATCTGTGGTTGCCAGAGTTTAGAGGTTGGGAGTGGGGCAGGTAGCAAGAGGGATGGTGTGGGGAGGTAACAAGAGGGCAATCTTCCTGGTGATAGAATAGCCCTGTATCTTGACAGAGGTAGTTGTTACATGAGTGTGCACATGTGATAAAATGGCATAAAACTAGATACATACATTTTGCCAGTGTCAGTTTCTCAGCTTTGATATTATACTATAGTTATACAAAATATAACCATTGGGAGAACCTGAGTGACTTGTACAAAAGAACTCTCTGTACTATCGTTACAACTGCCTGTGAATTTATACTTTCAAAACAAAAAAAATTTTTTAAAGAATACCATGTTTAAGTCACTTCGGACAACTAGGAAACAGCTGGAATAAAGATGATCACTTATCCTCTAATTAAAATACTAAAATTCATATATATCATAAGGATTTATGATGGATCTCTTCACAAATGACCCGAATTAAGGTTGCCCTAAAGGACTGACTTACAACATTCCTCATTTTTCACAGGTTATCACCCACAGTTAACCAGTTAGGCAAGGGTTAGTACAGCATGGTTCAGCAAGTACTCAGTCCACAGCAGTAGCTCCAAATATTGGCTAAGTGGATGCATGAATATAAAAATGTTAAGAGTAGATATATAAGAATGTAAGAAGGGCTGTGTGCGGTGGCTCACGCCTGTAATCCCAGCACTTTGGGAGGCCGAGGCAGGCAGATCACCTGAGGTCAGGAGTTCGAGACCAGCCTGGCCAACATGGTGAAACCCCATCTCTACTAAAAATACCAAAATTAGCTAGGCGTGGTGTCAAGCACCTATAATCCCAGTTACTTGGGAGGTTGAGACAGGAGAATTGCTTAAACCCAGGAGGCGGAAGTTGCAGTGAGCCGAGATGTCACCACTGCACTCCAGCCTGGGCAACAAAGAGCAAAACTCCATTTCAAAAAAAATAAAAATAAAAATAAAATATATATATATGAAGAAAAGACAGCCTGCATGGGAAGTGGGAAAGAAATGTAACAAATAAAGCAACTTGTAATGCTAGAGAATAAAGATTGAGGTGAGGGGGAGGGGGGTAGCCACAGTGGCTCACTGTAATCCCAGCACTTTGGGAGGATCATTTGAGGTCAGAAGTTCGAGACCGGTCTGGCCAAAATGAAACCCTGTCTCTAGTAAAAATACAAAAATTGGCCAGGCACGCTGGCTCACGCCTGTAATCCCAGCACTTTGGAAGGCCAAGGCCGGCGGATCACCTGATCAGGAGATAGGGACCATCCTGGCTAACACGGTGAAACCCCGTCTCTACTCAAAATACAAAAAAATTAGCCGGGCATGGTGGCGGGCGCCTGTAGTCCCAGCTACTCGGGAGGCTGAAGCAAGAGAATGGCGTGAACCCGGGAAGCGGAGCTTGCAGTGCGCCGAGATTGCGCCACTGCACTCCAGCCTGGGCAACAGAGCGAGATTCCATCTCCAAAAAAAAAAAAAAAATACAAATATTAGCCGGGCGGTAGTAGCACGTGCCTGTAATCATGGCTACTCGGGAGGCTGAGGCAGGAGAATCGCTTGAGCCTGGGAGGCGGAGGTTGCGGTGAGCCGAAATCTCGACTGCACTCCAGTCTGGGTGACAGTGAGACCCTGACTTAAAAAAAAAAAAAAGATTGAAGTGGGGAGAAGAAGGTGTTTCTCACTTAGTGATGTAGTGCTTTATGTACATACAGAAAACATTGCTCTTCCTCCAAAACCAGATGATGTATCTCTTCACAAATGACCTGAATTAAGGTTGCCCTAAAGGACTGGCTTACAACGGTCCTCATTTTTCACAGGTGTGAAAATGACATGAACTAAGTTTTTAAGGTAGTCCTAGGAAACTTCTTTTTTTTTTTTTTTTTTGAGACGGAGTCTTGCTCTGTCGCCAGGCTAGAGTGCAGTGGCACAATCTCGGCTCACTTCAACCTCCCCCTTCCAGGTTCAAGCGATTCTCCTGCCTCAGCCTCCTGAGTAGCTGAGACTTCAGATGCCCGCCACCACACCCAGCTAAGTTTTGTATTTTAGTAGAGACGGAGTTTCACCATGTTGGCCAGGATAGTCTCCATCTCCTGACCTCGTGATCCACGTGCCTTGGCCTCCCAAAGTGCTGGGATTACAGGCGTGAGCCACTGCGCCTGGCCCAGTCCAGGAAACTTCTTTGAGCGCCAAGTCAATCCAAAATCACGCTTCTGTATACGTAGGTGTAATGGTAACCACACTTGGAAGGTCCTTCCGAGTTTCATCACAGTTCTGGAAGCAATGATTGAAAATACTAATGGCTATGTTTATTCTAGGAGGGTAAAAAAAAAAACAAAAAACAAAAAAAGTATCTGCTTAACTCTGTTCTTTTCCCTACTTAACCTAAATAAACTCAGCCTCAACGTCTATGCACTTCCTTCTGTGGGTTGGTCTGGGGAGGCAAGGTCAACGCCCACAGGAGCTGGGCACATGATGGAAACACATTAGTCAAATAAGAGATAGTGAGACTTACAATGCACAGAAAAAGCATGTCTCAGCTAAAGTCATTCAAATCTAAATACCGTAAAAAGAAAAAACACAGATCGTGCGGGCTCAACCAAACACTGTTAGTTGCCAATGACCCTGGTTAGACCATCAGGGCCTAGACTGGCACAATCACCGTTCACCTCTTGCAGGTGCACAGTAGCTGAGGTGGAGGCCAGGCTTGTTTGTTTTCTTTAGAATCAGAATGAGGAGGCAGCCAAAATGAGGAAGTGCTGAAATTTATTGCTATGAAAGACTAAGGGCTCCTCCCAAAGACACCCACTTGTTGAAGTGTTTACATTGTAAAGCGTTTGGCAGGGACAAGATATCGCCAATGCAAAGAAATAGACTACAACCCTAACAGCAGCAAGAGGCTGGGCAGATTCAGGTCTGAAAGACTGCTACAAAACATTCATTAATATCCTGTTTCCTCCTACTCACAGTAATCCAATCAATGCTGATAATTTGTAACATTTATATTGTCCTGGGTAAATTGTGAAGAAAGGAGAGAAAAAAACTTGCAGTCAGCAGGAAGTAGTTCCTAACTGGTGCCAGTTGCTTTGTGTTGAGTTTCTATTGAGCCTTGTAAGTGCTAAATCGCAATATAATCTTAAAATCTGGAAGAAATGCCTGCAAACTACCAGCCCACAAGTCCATCCCCCCATCTCCAAGCAAAATAATTCTAAATCGATTAATGTAAGCTGAAAATCTGGAACCTTCCATTGTGTGAAATTCAGAAGCTCATTTGATTCAGGATCCAAATTGTTCGTTAAAAAAATGTAGCACTTAACGTGTATTTACTGCTAAATGTTATTTAAATGGTTGACAGCTGGTCTATTATAAAATCCTATGTAATTTGAGTCCTGATTATATTATTGGATATTCCCCTGTACCTTCTAGATAGGATGTTCTTTAAAATGCCTTCCTTTTTTTATTTTTTATTTACTTTTATATTTATTTATTTATTTATTGAGATGGAGTGTTGCTCTGTCGTCCAGGCTGGAGTGCAGTGGCATGATCTCAGCTTACTGCAAGCTCCGCCTCTCAGGTTCACACCATCCTCCTGCCTCAGTCTTCCTCGTAGCTAGGACTACAGGTGCCCGCCACCACGCCTGGCTAATTTTTTGTATTTTGCATAGAGACAGGGTTTCACCATGTTAGCCAGGATGGTCTCCATCTGACCTCGTGATCCGCCCGCCTCGGCCTCCCAAAGTGCTAAGATTACAGGTGTGAGCCACTGCACCTGGCCAAAATGCCTTCCTTTTTAATTTCAGGAAACCAGGGATTATTTGAACTTTTTTTTTTTAACTACAGGACAAATATGGATCAGACTTGGCATTTTTCCAGGTACTCATTTATTAATTATTTTTTCAATGACATTTATTGAATAATTACAATGTACCAGCCACCATGATAGATATGAGAAATAAAAGAATGAGTAAAACATGGTACCCACCTTCAGCAAAATCCTGCAGAAGGAAATAGTAGGGGTGGGCATTACCGATTGCTAATCTAGAAGGCATCCCTCCCTTAGGCCTTCCAGAGCTCTGGTTGAAGGGTAAATCCCTGTCTCTTGTCAGTCACTGGGCAGGTGAAAATTCTTGCCTAGTCATGAGAAGTGTACTGCAGGTTTCCCCCATCCTCTGGGTTAGGGTCCACTAAATCAGAACCCTCAGCTTCTGGAAGGTTTTATTTGTCTGCTTCTGGATGATGTCATTCACAGATTACACATCTGGAATTGGTGTATCCGTTCACCATGGGCCTGAGGATGGAGCTGACCCACGGAGAAGCACAGAGCGAGGTGGAAGAGGTACAGGGAAATGGAGCCAGAGTCAAAAGTGAACATAACTGAAAATCTGTCCTATGTCTGGGCTTCTGGTCATAGGGGCCAATGGATTTCTTTATTATTTAAGGCAGTGGTCCCCAATCTTTTTGGCACCAGGGACCAGTTTCATAGAAGACAGTTTTCCAAGGACAGGGGGATGGAGGGGGAGAGATGGATTCAGGATGAAACTGTTCCACCTCAGATCATCAGGCATTAGATTCTCATGGGGAGTGCACAACCTACATCCCGCACATGCACACTTCACAATAGGCTTCTCGCTCCTATGACAATCTAATGCTGCAGCGGATGTGACAGGAGGCGGAGCTCGCTGGTAAATGCTCGTTCACCCACCACTCACCTCCTGCTGTGTGGCCTGTTTCCTAACAGGCCACAGATTGGTACTGATCCATGGCCTGGGAGTTGGGGACCCCTAATGTAAGGCAATTTGACTTGGGTTGCCTTGTACTTGCAAACAAAATGAACTGATATGCTTATACCAACAGCTCTTCCCATAAGAAGATCCATGGTTGGCACCAACTTTTTCTCCAAGACGACAGTGACATGCTATGCCACAAACATTCCATGGCGTGTGCATGAACTGTGCTTCTGTTTCTCAGTGAAGACACTGGATGCTTTTGGACACTTTCTCCTCTCTCTTTTCCCTTGTATTTGCAGTGTCCCTTCCCCATTCCCACCTAGTTTAACTTAAACTACTGCATGTGAAAGGTAAAGTAGGCATGGGAAAGTTTCTCCAAGTATGAGTGTTTCTGTAGGTCAATTTTCAGTCACAAAACTTTTTTTTTTTTTAGTGGAAATATCTTTAAAGTTAGATTTTGGTTGCATTCATATGACATAGCTTAAGGATAGTGCAGCTGAAGCAAGCGCTTGCAGAATGGCTGCAGATAGACTGGAAGATCTCTCAAGAATGCTTTCCACCCTACTGTACCTGTAGAACCAGCTCAGTCTGATTCAACCTTGTCAATAAGAAAATGTAACAAAATTATAAATCTGATGAGTTGTTTTTCATTTTTTTTTCTTTTTTTTGTTTTGTTTTGAGATGAAGTTTTGTTCCTGTTGCTGAGGCTGGAGTACAATGGCACGGTCTCAACTCACTGGAAACTCCACCTCCCAGGTTCAAGCAATTCTCCTGCCTCAGCCTCCCAAGTAGCTGGGATTCCAGGCACCCACCACCACACCCAGCTAATTTTTGTATTTTTAGTACATACTGGGTTGTGCCTTGTTGGCCAGGTTGGTCTCAAACTCCTGACCTCAGGTAGTCTTCCTCCCTTGGCCTCCCAAAGTGCCAGGATTACAGGCGTGAGCCACCGCACCCAGCCATCTGATGAGTTGTTTTTCAGTTGTAGAGGACACCCAGGTTGCAAGTCATATAACCTGAGCATGCCCAGATAAATCAAGTGTGCCCAATTCATGACCCTAGAGCCAGACAGACAGAAAAAGTCAACCACTTATGGAACTTAAGTACCCAGATAGAGGAACGGGGACCAAATTAAGAAGCAAGGGGCCAGGTGTGATGGCTCGCACCACTAATCCCAGCACTTTCGGAGGCCAAAGCAGGAGGGTCCCTGAGGCCAGGAGTTCAAGACCATCCTGGGCAGCACAGAGAGACCTCTGTCTACCAAAAATAAAAAATTAGCCACACATAGTGGTAGACTCCTGCAGTCCCAGCTGCTGGGAGGGCTGAGATGGGAGGATTGCTTGAGCCCAGGAAGTTGAGGCTACAGTGACCCATGACCACAGGATTGAATTCCAGCCTGGATGACAAAATGAGACACTGTCTCAAAAAAAGAAAATCAAAATAATTTTTTTTTTTTTCTGAGACAGAGTCTCGCTCTGTCACCCAGGCTAGAATGCAGTGGTGTGATCTCAGCTCACTGCAAGCTCCGCCTTCCGGGTTCACGTCATTCCCCCACCTCAGCTTCCTGAGTAGCTGGGACTACAGGCGCCTGCCACCACACCTAGCTAATTTTTTGTTTTTTTAGCAGAGACAGGGTTTCACTGTGTTAACCAGGACGGTCTCCATGGTCTCCATCTCCTGATCTCATGATCGCCTGCCTCAGCCTCCCAAAGTTCTGGGATTATAGGTGTGAACCACTGCGCCCAGCCCAGAATTAAAAATACTTTAAAGCATGTCTGAAATGTTTAACTAAAATGCATTAATTTAAGGATAAAACTTTGTAATGTTTATGATTTCCTTTGAAAAAATCCTTTAATATCAACTTTTTTTTTTTTTTTTTTGAGATGGAATCTCGCTCCCGTCGCACAGGCTGGAGTGAAGTAGCTCAATCTCGTCTCATTGCAACCTCCACCACCTGGGTTCAAGCGATTCCCCTTCCTTAGCCTCCAGAGTAGCTGGGATTACAGGCATGCGCCACCACGCCCAGCTAATTTTTGTATTTTTAGTAGACATGGGGTTTAACCATGTTGGCCAGGCTGGTCTCGAACCCCTGACCTCAAGTGATCCACCTGCCTCAGTCTCCCAAAATGCTGGGATTACAGACATGAGCCATCTCACCTTGCCAACTTTTTTTTTTTTTTTTTTTTTTAGAGGGAGTCTCGATCTGTCACCCAGGCTGGAGTCCAGAGGTGTGATCTCTGCTCACTGCAACCTCTGATCTCTGCTCACTGCAACCTCCGCCTCCCAGGTTCAAGCGATTCTCCTGCCTAAGTCTCCCAAGTAGCTGGGATTATAGGCATGTGCCACCACCCCTGGTTAGTTTTTGTATTTTTAGTAGAGATGAGGTTTCACCATGTTGGCCAGGCTGGTCTCGAACTCCTGACCTCAAGTAATCCTCCCTCCTTGGCCTCCCAAAGTGCTGGGATTACAGGCGTGAGCCACCATGCCTGTCCCAATATCAACTTTTAATGTAGGTAAAAATGTTAAAAATTTACTCATTCTTTGCAGTCTCTGTTGCTAACTGAAGCAAACGATGATAATTCTATTTTATTTTGAAATTTTTCTCTTATATTTCTGAGTCTAAGCAGGGATTGCCGTTTTCAAAGAACCACTGCTCGTTCCTCTAGCTACTGATGATGGAGCACATGATCTGCTGAGTATTTTAAAGTATGCTTCTGGGACTTCCATCATATTCATAGACTAACTATAGAAAATAGACAACATTTTCGCTATAATACCACCTTATCTTTCTGTGTTACTTTTTTCTTTACAGTGCTTCTTTGTATACATATCACATTTTATTTTTCATTTACCTATGAGGGAGGCTTCATTATACTGATATTTTAAAAGTGAATAATGAGGTCAGGCGAGGTGGCTCACACCTGTAATCTTAGTACTTTGGGAGGCCAAGGCGGGCAGATTGCCTGAGCTAAGGAGTTCGAGACCAGTCTCGGCAACATGGCGGAACCCTGTCTCTACTAAAAATGCAAAAAATTAGCCGGGTGTGGTGGCTTGGTACACGCCTGTAATCCCAGCTACTTGGGAGGCTGAGGCAGGAGAATCACTTGAACCCAGGAGGTAGAGGTTGCAGTGAGCCGAGATTGTGCCACTGCACTCTAGCCTGGGTGACAAAGCGAGACTCTATCTCAAAAAAAAAAAAAAGGTAAATAAATGAATAAAATGAAAAGAGAATAATGAGCATGAAAATTCACAATTAGTTAATTAAAAAGTGGGACTTCAACTCAGGTTTTTGAATGGCTAGTTTAATTCCTTTGAAAATGATCGACTGGGCACGGTGGCTCACGCCTGTAATCACAGCACTTTGGGAGGCCGAGGCAGGTGGATCATGAGGTCAGGAGATTGAGACTATCCTGGCTAACATGGTGAAACCCTGTCTCTACTAAAAATACAAAAAATTAGCCAGGTGTGTTGGTACGCACCTGTACTCCCAGCTACTCAGGGGGCTGAGACAGGAGAACTACCTGAACCCAGGAGGCGGAGGTTGCAGTGAGCCGAGATCGTGCCACTGCACTCCAGCCTAGACGACAGATGGAGACTCTGTCTAAAAAAAAAAAAGAAGATATTCTTCTCTATACACTGATACACTGGTAGTCTGAAGAACATCCCTGACAGTGTCCCCTGGGTGGAATTCATCTGAGCAATATCAAAGTGGCACAGACTCTGTTACTTATTAACTTCGGTTGTCATGATTTTAGACTGTGATGAAACGATTGCTTCTATTTTAATAGAATAGCAAATACTTAAAGAGCAATTCCCACATAACTTCTCTTTGTCCCACGTTGCTGCTTCTTTTTTTTTTTTTTGAAACGGAGTCTGGCTCTGTCGCCCAGGCTGGAGTGCGGTGGGCGGATCTCAGCTCACTGCAAGCTCCGCCTCCCAGGTTTAGGCCATTCTCCTGCCTCGCCTCCCAAGTAGCTGGGACTACAGGTGCCCGCCTCGTCGCCCGGCTAGTTTTTTGTATTCTTTAGTAGAGACGGGGTTTCCCCGTATTAGCCAGAATGGTCTCGATCTCCTGACCTTGTGATCCGCCCGTCTCGGCCTCCCAAAGTGCTGGGATTACAGGCTTGAGCCACCGCGCCCGGCCCACGTTGCTTCTTAAAACTTTAAATGTATTAGGTTGATGCAAAAGTAATTGCGATTTTTGCAATTACATGGCAATTATTTTTGTACCAACCTAATAATGAGTCTCAAACACCCTAGGCCTCCCATTTCGACACAAACAGGAATAACTACATGGTGCCTGCAAGGAGCAACATCCATCTTCCCTAGAAGTTCTTAAACACATCAACAGGGGCCAGTGGAATGCCTCTTGTCTGGTCTTCCTCTCCTCCAACAAGATCAAAAGAAAGCTTGAAATACCTCTCCTTCTCCGCCCTCCAGCCTGCAAAGTCTCACCACCACTGCCATGAATCTCCCAGGATGAATCTCAAGTCCCATAATATTGTGCATGTCAATCACCCTAATAAGACCCAGATTCTCAGGTCATCTGGAATCTTTCTCACTCGAACCCCCATAGCGCTCTGCACAGCACCTGTCTGGCCCTAAGTTCTATTCCTCCCCAGCTCTTAGAACCTTTTCCACACTGCCCTCTGCAGTTCATGGTCCATCCTTTATAAAATCCCTGTACCCTCAGGCTGGGCGCAGTGGCTCACACCTGTAATCCCAGCACTTTGGGAGGCCGAGGCAGGCAGATCACGAGGTGAGGAGTTCAAGACTAGCCTAGCCAATATGGTGAAACCCCGTCTCTATTAAAATATACAAAAAAATTAGCCGGTCGTGGTGATGTGCACCTGTAGTCACAGCTACTCAGGAGGCTGAGGCAGGAAAATCACTTGAACCCACAAGGTGGAGGTTGCAGTGAGCCAAGATCGTGCCATTGCACTCCAGCACGGGCAACAGTGCTAGACTCCGTCTTAAATAATCATCATCATCATCATCATCATCCCTGTACCCTCAAGCTATCTCTAAATATCCCCCCTTTTACTTTTCTATTTTTTTTTTTTTTCAATCTTGTTGCCCAGGCTGCAGTGCAGTGGCGCAATCTCAGCTCACTGTAACCTCTGGCTCCGGGGTTCAAGCGATTCTCCTGCCTCAGCCTCCCGAGTAGCTGGGACTACAGGCACGCACCACAGGCCCGGCTAATTTTTGTATTTTTAGTAGAGAAGGGGTTTCACCATGTTGGCCAGGATGGTCTTGATCTTCTGACCTCGTGATCTGCCCGCCTCGGCCTCCCAAAGTGCTGAGATTACAGGCATGAGCCACCGCACCCGGCCTCTCCCTTTCTATCTCTAAATACACCCCCCGACACACAGTGCTTTGTTTTTCTAGCTTTAACTATAACATGGCTTTCCCCTGAGGACACTGTTTCCCCTGCAGCCTCTCATCCAATGATCCTTTTTCCCCCATAGCCCTTGTATCACTTGGATGTCTAATCAGCATCTCAAAGTTAACATGTCCAAATGGAATCCTGATCTTCCCCCACAAAAAGCCTCCATCACAGACTTCCTTATTTTATAGACGGCAACTCCATCCTTTCCAGTTGCTAAGGTCACAAGCCTTGGAGTCAGGCCGGGCACGGTGGCTCATGCCTGTAATCCCAGCACTTTGAGAGGCCGAGGCATGTGGATCACTTGAGGTCAGGAGTTCGAGACAAGCCTGGTCAACACGGTGAAACCTCGTCTCTACTAAAAATACGAATATTAGCCAGGTGTGGTGGCACATGCCTGTAGTCCCAGCTACTAGGGAGGCTAAGGCAGGAGAATCACTTGAACCCGGGAGGCGGTGGTTGCAGTGAGCCGAGATTTTGAGATTGTGCCACTGCACTCCAGCCTGGGTTGACAGAGTGAAACTCTGTCTCTAAAACAAAATAAAACAAAAACTTGGAGTGATGCTTCATTCCCTTTTCTATCACACTCCGCATTGAATCTGTAAGGAAATTCTGTTGGCTCTACTTTTTTGATATATCCAGACTCCAAGTTCTTCTCACTCCCCACGCTCCTCCCTGCACAGTAATCCATAGGATTCCCTGCCTGGATTACCGCAATGGCATCTCTAAATCTCCCTGCTTCCACCTGGGTCTGTTCTACCTTCCCGGAGTGTATTCTCAACCCAGCAGCCTGAGTAATCCTTTGAATTCATAAATCAGATTGTGTCGTCACTCTGCAGGAAAATTTCCAAAGACTCCCTGTTTAAACAAAAGTAGTACAAGCCACTTACAATGGCCCATCAGGCCCTATATGATCTGGGCCGCTGGCCCCTCGGATCTCTTACTCTCACTGGCTACTGTGTTCTAGCCACTCTGTACTCGCGGATCCTCCCTAGAGGAATTGGCAGGCACTGTCTGCCTTAGGGCAGTTGAGCTGACAATTTCCTCTGCTTGAAACAAGACTTTTTCCAGGTACCTCCCACCCCAGTTCTCCAATCCCTGCACCCTGCTTTTTGTTTTCTCTTAGCTCTCATCTGTTTTAACATTGATATAATTTTCTTATGCATTACACTATTGTCCCCACCATCCATGAGAGTGTAATGTCAGAGGCTTAGATCTTTCCTTATCTTGTTCACTAAGGTGTCCCAATGTCTCTCTAGAGCCTAGTGACTAACTTGTAATCACCTCCCACAAACCTGCCTTACCACAGATTCTCCTGTGTCACTGGATGGCAACTCCATACCTCCAGTGACCCAGGTCAAAAACATTGGAGGCATTCTTGACCTTCTCTATTACACCACATCCAATCAGTCAGGAAATGTTGTTGGCTCCACCTTTAAAATAATTGCTCAGTAATTTTATGTTGAAGGATTGATTGATCCTTGTGAAGTTGGCTAATAACATGGCCCAATCTCAATATCACTAATCCTTTTACATATCCCACACATTGACGCCCCATTGATTATGTGCGTATGCATGGGTAGTCTTCTCAACGTTAATATTGAATCTACATCTGCCGGGCTTGACTTCTACTTTGAATTTACAGACTTCATTCACTTCGTAAGTGCTGGGACCATGTGCAAGATACTTCATACATCTTATAGGTCCAGTTTCGTTCTCCTAGCTGTGAGGGCTTTATAAGTGTTAGTTAATGGTAATGCAGATAGTGATTTCATAATCAGCAGTCAGTCAGAACTCAGTTATTGAGATCCTGAGTCCATCCAAATGAACAAATCTTTTTTTTTTTTTTTGGATATAGGGTCTTGCTTTGTCACCCAGGCTGGAGTGCAGTGGCACAATCAGGACTTACTGCAGCCTCAGCCTCCCAGGGCAAGTAATCCTCTTACCTCAGCCTCCAGAGTAGCTGGGACTAGGTTACAGGTGCATGCCACCACACCCAGCTAATTTCTGTATTTTTTATAGAGGTAGATTTTTCACCGTGTTGCCCAGACTGGTCCCAAACTCCTGGGCTCAAGCTATCTGCCCGGCCTCGGCCTCCCTAAGTGCTGGGATTAGAGATGTGAGCCACGGAGCCTGGCTAAAATCAGCAAATCTTTAGCTGGGCATGGTGGTTCATGCCTGTAATCCTAGTACTTTCGAAGGCCAAGGCAGGTGGATCACCTGAGGTCAGGAGTTTGAGACCAGCCTGGCCAACATGGTGAAAACCTGTCTCTACTAAAAATACAAAAAATTAGCTGAGCATGGTGGCACACGCCTGTAATCCCAGCTACTCTGGAGGCTGAGGCAGGAGAATCAATTGAACGCAGGAGGTGGAGGTTGCAGGGAGCCAAGATAGGACCACGGAACTCCAGTCCCGACAACAGAGTGAGATTCCGTCTCAAAAAACAAAGAAACCAAAAAAACAACAACAACAAACCAAATCTTTACTGCATGACTATATCAGGAATTCTACTGTATGCTGGAGATTTAACAAAATGTGTTTTAAATCACATCATCTGATAGAGTACCCATATTTAAACAAACAATCTCAATACAGTGTGATAAATAGAATATGAGTATTGATACAAGGTGAGAGTAATTAACTCAGGGTAAGTCAGAGTTCACCAGGAACATGATGTGGGGAAAGATATTCCAAGCAAGGAAAATTGAACAAGATTTTTTTGTTTGTTGTTAGGCTTCTGTCCTTTACTATTAGTGTTCCTGCTTTTGGCCATAAGAATAAGAGAGTAGGTAGCGGGGGGTGGGCATTCAATTCATGAATCAGAATGCATACATTGGGTAAGTATTTGGATTAAACCGTTTCCAAGGTCTCCTGCAAAATTTTTATATATGATGATTCAAATATCAAAAAAGGACTGTATTAATTTAGTCAGGTTTTGACTCAGAATGCTTTTGGCAAGGTTTGCATGAATAATACTATTTCATGTGCCTGATGCCAAAACTGAAATATTAATAGACTGTGTTAAGATTTAAATCTAGTCATAAACATGTCTCTAAGATGCATGATAATTAGGAGAAAAAAAATAATCTGAAACAGTTTCTTTCTGTGAACCATTAGAACTGCGAACAGCTACAATCTGTCTGCGTTTTCCTTGAAAGTAAAATCACAAAACTACAAAGAATAGAAGTGCCTATTCCTATATAACAGCCTGGGTATAACTCTGTTTTAACTGTGTTTTAGGAAATTCTGACCACTTATTATGGCAACATTTTCTTCTGGATCTGTAACTTACTCTAGACACTGCTTTTCTAATGAGCATGGGTAAATATATTCACATCTTTACAAAACTAAAAATAAGCAACAAGTTTCACCTTTCCCAGAAAATTCTGTGCTTCTTTTGACATTTTTAAGCTATTTTTTAAAAAACAGGACTGGATTAGCGTGCTGACTCTAGCACAAACTAGGCAATTATCTCTGAGAGCCTGTTTCCCTAGCGGCAAAATGGAAATAGGATTTGTCTTATCTTACAAAGTGTTTGTGAGGCCCAAAGAGACAAGCGACCTTAAAGGACACCATAAATACTAAAACAGCATATGTGAACAAAAACTTGTACACTAATTTCATAGCAGCATTATTCATAATAGTCACAAAATGGAGTTTGAGCACTGTGGGTCATATCTGGAATCTCAACACTTTGACAGAAAGTTGCTTGAGGCCAGGAGTTCGGGACTCTGTCTCTACAAAAAAATTAAAAATTTAAAATTAAAAAATTATCTAGGTATGGTGGTGTGTTCTGTACTCCTAGCTACTTGGGAGGCAGAGGTGGGAGGATGGCTTGAGCCCAGGAGATCAAGGCTGCTGCACTCCAGCCTGGGTGACAGAGCAAGACCTTATCTCTATTACAAAAAAATTAAAAGTAGAAATAACTCAAAATGTACATCAGTTGATGAATGGATAAAGAAAATGTGTCATACCCATGCAATGGAATATTAATAAGCCATGAAAAGGCATAAAGTACTGATACCTGCTAACCACATGGATGAACCTTGAACACATTTTGCTAAGCAAAAGGAGCTAGACACAAAAAGCCACATTTATATTATTCCACTTATATGAAATGTCCGGCATAGGTAAATTCATAGCTGCAGAAAGTAAATTAGTGGTTGGCAGGGGCTGGGCCTGATGGATACAGGAGTGATGAAAACGTTTTGATATTAGAGATGATGGCCGTACAACTCTATGAATATTTTACAAACCATTGACCTGTACACTTTAAAAGGATGAATTTATGATATGTAAATTATATCTAAGTTTTTAAAATTATTCAAATACAATATCAAATATTTAATTGTTATTGTCATTTAGGATTCTCTTGATTTCCAGGTGAAGAGTCCTTCTCTCAGAATATGACACAGTTCTTTTTTTTCCTTAAAACTTCTCTCTAGGCAACCGGGCGCGGTGGCTCACACCTATAATCCCAGCCCTTTGGGAGGCCGAGGCAGGTTGATCACTTGAGGTCAGGAGTTTGAGACCAGCCTGGCCAACATGGCGAAATCCTGTCTCTACTAAAAATACAAAAGAATTAGCCAGGCGTGGTGGCGGGCACCTGTAATCCCAGCTACTGGGGAGGCTGAGGCAGCAGAATCACTTGAACCCGGCAGGCAGAGGTAGCAGTGAGCCAAGATCATGCAACTGCACTCCAGCCTGGGTGACAGAGCAAACCTCCAACTGAAAACACAAAAACAAAAAACCTTCTTTCTAAAGTACTTAGAGCTGCCCCACCAGGCTTCCGGACGATAACTGAGGAAGCAATTGGTACTTAAAAGAAAGCAGGGGTAGGAGTCGTGGATAGAGTTTATAAACATGACCACATATAATAAGAACTCCTTCCTCTGTCAGACGAACATCATGAAGCAGTAGAATTTCCTTTTATTAACACAATGCCTTCAGGGACTAGATGTGTGGTCATATCATTTTTTACTCAAAGTTGCACTTACTGTTTATTTTGAGCCAATTTCACCTGGGTAAAAACTTGTGTGTGTGTCTGTGTGTTGGCGGGTAGGTCTTTGTGTCTTTGTGGGGGAGTGGATGGGTGTGTGTGTCTGTGTGTTGGGGGTATGTATGTGTGGGTGGGTGTGTGTCTGTGTGGGGTATGTGAGTGTGTGTGCCTGTGTGTGTCTGTGTGTGTGGAGGTGGGTCTGTGTGTCTTTGTTGGGGGGTGGATGGGTGTGTCTGTGTGTATTGCGGGTATGTATGTGTGGGTGGGTATGTTTGTGTGGGGTATGTGTGTGTGCCTGT
Organism: Rhinopithecus bieti; assembly: GCF_001698545.2. Taxonomy (NCBI): domain Eukaryota; kingdom Metazoa; phylum Chordata; class Mammalia; order Primates; family Cercopithecidae; genus Rhinopithecus; species Rhinopithecus bieti. The sequence continues at coordinate 1,457,655 of NW_016814428.1, read as the reverse complement.
GTATGTGTCTGCGTGTGGGGAGGTGGGTTTGTGTGTCTGTGTTGGGGGTGGATGGATGTGTGTGTCTGTGTGTGTTGGGAGTATGTATGTCTGTGTGGGTGTGTGTCTGTCTGTGTGTGTGTGTGTGTGTGTGTGTGTGTGCTTGCATATAAGGGAAAAATGTGGAGACAGAACACAATTTGGCCACTGCTCCTGTCTCCATACCACTAAAGGTCACCAGATTCTTACCATATCAGATGTTTTAGAAGAATTTTTCCTTCATTTCTAGACATTCTGAATAACTGGTTTAAAAAATAATCTGTCAGCAGAAGATAAAGGATCAAACCATGTTATATGAAAACTTTCACTGAACTGCATAATGTGATAATCCCTAATGTAACACAACATTTATTTCCTAGTTACAAACTATTTCAAACAATAGGGAACATAATTTTATTTACTTTGGTCATTTTGTAAGTATTATACAAAGAAGAAATACAGATCAGACCAAAAAATACTTCTGGTAACATGAGAACATGAGTTTCAAAAGAATTAATTTGTTGTGCTGAGTATTACAATTTTCACCCACAGGAGTAGCATGGAGCAGTAGATTAATTTAAAAAGAAATTTTAAATGATTTATTGAAGAGTTTAAGTATGGGTATAAAAGTGAAAACTGGTTAAAAAGCAGCATACAAGGCCAGGCACAGTGGCTCACGCCTGTAATCCCAGCACTTTGGGAGGCCGGGGCGGGTGGATCACCTGAGGTCAGAAGTTCAAGACCAGTCTGGTCAACATGGTGAAGCCCCATCTGTACTAAATATACAAAAATTAGCCAGCCAGTCATGGTGGTGGGCGCCTGTAATCCCAGCTACTCCGAAGGCTGAGGCAGGAGAATTGCTTGAACCCGGGAGGCGGAGGTTGCAGTGAGCCGAGATCACACCATTGCCCTCCAACCTGGGCAACAAGAGCAAAACTTGGTCTCAAAAAAAAAAAGTTAACTGGGCATGGTGGTGCATTCCTATAATCCCAGCTACTCGGGAGGCTGAAGCAGGAGAATTGCTTGAACCGGGACCTGGGAGGTAGAGGTTGCAGTGAGCTGAGATCTTACCACTGCACTCCAGCCTGGGCTACAGAGTGAGACTCCGTCTCAAAAAAAAAANGGGTGGATCACCTGAGGTCAGAAGTTCAAGACCAGTCTGGTCAACATGGTGAAGCCCCATCTGTACTAAATATACAAAAATTAGCCAGCCAGTCATGGTGGTGGGCGCCTGTAATCCCAGCTACTCCGAAGGCTGAGGCAGGAGAATTGCTTGAACCCGGGAGGCGGAGGTTGCAGTGAGCCGAGATCACACCATTGCCCTCCAACCTGGGCAACAAGAGCAAAACTTGGTCTCAAAAAAAAAAAAGTTAACTGGGCATGGTGGTGCATTCCTATAATCCCAGCTACTCGGGAGGCTGAAGCAGGAGAATTGCTTGAACCGGGACCTGGGAGGTAGAGGTTGCAGTGAGCTGAGATCTTACCACTGCACTCCAGCCTGGGCTACAGAGTGAGACTCCGTCTCAAAAAAAAAAAAAAAAAAAAAAAGCGGGCCGGGCGCGGTAGCTCAAGCCTATAATCCCAGCACTTTGGGAGGCCGAGACGGGCGGATCACAAGGTCAGGAGATTGAGACCATCCTGGCGAACACAGTGAAACCCCGTCTCTACTAAAAATACAAAAACTAGCCAGGCGAGGTGGCGGGCGCCTGTAGTCCCAGCTACTTGGGAGGCTGAGGCAGGAGAATGGCGGGAACCCGGGAGGCGGAGCTTGCAGTGAGCTGAGATCCGGCCACTGCACTCCAGCCTGGGCGACAGAGCAAGACTCCGCCTCAAAAAAAAAAAAAAAAAAAAGGGAGAAAAAAAAAGCGGTATACAAAAAATGCTCCCATTTCTGTTGTCTTCAGTGTGTAAACATGCAAAGAAGGGGATGTGGATGGCTGTTAACAGCAGCCGTCTCCAAAAGGGTGGATGGTGGGTGGTCTTGACTTCTTTACATTTATCTGTATTTTCTGACTTCTCTGTAATAAAGAAGTAATAAAAGATGGAATCTTCTTATAAGAGAAAAGTTGATTGCAAATAAAAACACTGTCATTGTTTTAATTCACTTTATAAAAGATGCACCCCCATCCCCATCTCAAGTAAGTCTAGTTTCACTATGATTTTAGGAAAGCTGATATAAATTCAGAGCAAAACAGCCAGGTGCAGTGGCTCACGCCTGTAATTCCAAAACTTTGGGAGGCCGAGGCGGGTGGATCACAAGGTCAGGAGTTCGAGACCAGCCTGGCCAACGTGGTGAAACCCCGTCTCCACTGAAAAACAAAAAAAGAAAAAAAAAAAATTAGCCGGGCATGGTGGCATGTGCCTGTAATCCCAGCTACTCGGGAGGCTGAGGTAGAAGAATTGCTTGAACCTGGGGGACAGAGGTTGCAGTGAGAGATAGGGTTTCTCAATGTTGGTCAGGCTGGTCTCAAACTCCCGACCTCAGGTGATCCTCCTGCCTCGGCCTCCCAAAATGCTAGGTTTTTTTGTTGTATTTCTATGGAAATGTATTATATATAACATATATATTTTTATATACAGACATATATAATATATAAAGAGTTGGTTACCATTCTTATGTATATATCAATTAACCAGAATACTCACTTCTCAAACATTTTGAATAAATATACATATTCAAAATTAGAAGGTTAATGTGGTTTTATTTGAAAGGCATATTTAAATATACAGTGTTTTGTTGATATTCATTTATACTGTTACTTTTTGGTGATGTTATCTCATCTCTGCCTGCATTATGTTTTATGTCTATTATCTGCAATTGCATTGCAAATCTTTAAGGGAAGCACTTGCTTCACAAATACTACAGCACCTAGTATATATCAGGCACTTCTTTAAGGGAAGCACTTGCTTCACAAATACTACAGCACCTAGTATATATCAGGCACTCAGGATCTGCTGAATGTGTGAACTGATTAATAACAAAACTGTTACCATGTATTTGAGAGTATACACACACACACACACACACACACACACGCACATATATATATATTTTTTGAGACGGAGTCTCCCTCTGTCGCCCAGGCTGAAGTGCAGTGGCGTGATCTCTCAGCTCACTGCAGGCTCCGCCTCCCATGTTCATGCCAGTCTCCTGCCTCTGCCTCCTGAGTAGCTGGGATTATAGGCGCCTGCTACCATGCCTGGCTAATTTTTCTGTATTTTTAGTAGAGAGGGAGTTTCACTGTGTTAGCCATGATGGTCTCGATCTCCTGACCTCATGATCCACCCGCCTCAGCCTCCCAAAGTGCTGGGATTACAGGCGTGAGCCATCATGCGCGGCCGAGAGTATATATATTCTTGATGCAGATCCACTGAGAGTAAGAAAGATGTGGGGACTTTAAAAATTCAGAACTCTCAATTTCACACCATGTGATTGATGTTTAGTTTTATATAGCAACTTGACTGGGCCACAAGGTGCCCAGATATTTGGTCAAACATTATTCTGAGTGTGTCAATGGAGGAGTTTCTGGGTGACATTAACATTTAAGCAGGTAGACTGAATAAAGCAGATTGCCCTTTCTAATGTGAGTAGGCCTCATTCAATCAGTAGAAGGTCTAAATATTAAATAGAACAAAAAGGCTGACCCTCCCCCAGGTAAGAGAGAATTTCTCCTGCTTGTCTTTGAACTGTCACATTTTATTTTTTATATGTTTGTTTTTATTGTATTGAGATGAAGTCTCACTCTGTCACCCAGGCTGGAGTGCAGAGGCATGATTTTGGCTCACTGCAACCTCCATCTCCTGGGTTCAGGCAATTCTCCTGCCTCAGCCTCTCTGAGTAGCTGGGATTACAGGCGCCAGCCACCATGCTCGGCTAATTTTTGTATTTTTAGTAGAGACAGGATTTCACCATGTTGGCCGGGCTGATCTTGAACTCCTGACTTCAGGTGATCTGCCTGCCTTGGCATCCCAAAGTGCTGAGATTACAGGTGTGAGCCACTGCACCTGACCATGTTTATTTTTGAGACAGAGTCTTGCTCTATCTCCAGGCTGGAGTACAGTGGCACGATTACAGCTCACTGCAGCCTTGGCCTCCCAGCAACACACTACCTTCCATCCATGTCTCTTACACGTTCTGCTTTCCTTGGCTATTCTTCTCATTGTGTTCACTGTCTTCTATACATTTCCGAGACAACAGTCATTGTGCTTTTCTCAATAAAAGTGAATTGTTATGTAACTCATAGGGTAGATATTTCTCTCTTACTGAGAGATAGCCATTGCTTGCAGAGTGATTCTTCTGGCTCCCAGTGGCCCATGGTGAGGGTTCCATATAACCAGAGAGGACATAGAGAGCTGTGTCTCTGCCTCTTACGGACACTACCTCTCAGACCTTTGGCTAAAACACCCATGCATGGTACTGCCTGAAGAGTGAAGCCAAAGCTTGCCTCAAGTGAGCCTCTCATCTCAGCCTCCTGAGTAGCTGGGACCACAGGCCCATGGCATCATACCCAGTTAATTTTTCATTTTTTATAGAGACGGGGTCTCACTATGTTGCCCAGGCTGGTCTCGAACTCCTGGGCTCAGGCAATCCTCCTGCCTCAAGCTCTCAAAGTGCTGGAATTACAGATGTGAGCCACTACACTCATCCTGACCTGTCACATTTTACAGATAAAAACAAGTCACAGGTCTGGTGCGGTGGCTCACGCCTGTAATCCCAACACTTTGGGAGGCTGAGGTGGGTGGATCACCTGAGGTCAGGAGTTTGAGACCAGCCTGACCAACATGGAGAAACCCCGTCTCTGCTAAAAATACAAAAATTAGCTGGGCGTGGTGGCAGGTGCCTGTAATCCCAGCTACTCGGGAGGCTGAGGCAGGAGAATCTCTCGAACCCGGGAGGCAGAGGTTGCAGTGAGCCAAAATTGTGCCATTGCACTCCAGCCTGGGTGATAAGAGCAAGACTCTCTCTTAAAAAACAAGCAAGCAAACAAACAAACAAACAAACAAAACCAAGTCACAGGGATAGTCCAGATTTAAGTACAGTCATGTGCCGTGTAACAGTGTTTCAGTCAATGATGGACCACCTATATGACAGTCCCATAAGATTATAGTAACATGTTTTTCCTGTATCTTTTCAATGTTTAGATCCAGAAATACTAGTGGGGCATGGTAGCATGTGTCTGTAGTCCCAGCTGCTCTGGAGGCTGAGGCAGGAGGATCACCTGAGCCCAGGAGCTCAATGTTGCAGTGAGCTGTGATGGAGTCACTGCACTCCAACCTGGGCAACAGAATGAGACCCCTGTCGCAGGAAAAAAAAAAAAAAAAAAGGAATTTATTTCATCTTTTTTGAGAAAAACCAAAGCCATCTGAAAATATCTGGGAAACAGGTGATTTTTGAGGAGGAGATCATTAGGTGAACCTAAACTTTCAGAACAAAGAACAATTTGATGATAAGGTCTAAAGGGAGCATATGCAGACAGTGTATCCAATACATACGCAAATAAACAGAGAGTGAAATCTTTTAAAAATCACGATACTTTTCTATCGTATAGTGGCCTCATTTGACATGTGCAACATCTCCATACAGTGATAGTAATGGTCTTATTTTATAGATGAGAAATGTGAGGCTTAGAGGCTTTAGTAATTTTAGAATACGAGACTCCATACCACGGCAACACACCACCTTTCATCCATGTCTCTTACACGTTCTGCTTTCCTTGGCTATTCTCATTGTGTTCACTATCTTCTATACAGTTCCAAGAAACAGTCATTGTGCTTTTCTCAATAAAAGTGAATTGTTATGTAACCCATAGGGTAGACTTTTTCTCTCCATCTCTCTGAGAGATACCCATTGCTTGCGGAGTGATTCTTCTGGCCCCCAGTGGCCCATAGTGAGGGTTCTATGTAACCAGAGAGGACATAGAGAGCTGTGTCTCTCCTCTTACGGACACTCCCTCTCAGACCTTTGGCTAAAGCACCCATGTATGGTACTGCTTGAAGAGTGAAGCCAAAGTTTGCAAACAAAACCAAAGACATGCAAGCAATCATTGGTATGGAGGGTATGTTTTTTAATTTGAATCTGAAGGCCTTTAGGTGATGCACACTTGACTGCCTCTGACATTTGAAATACTTCTGTGGCCCCTGAAGGTATCTGAATTTGCAGCTCCAGAAGCAGGTCTTTACCTCTAGCGCTCTGGATTTATTCCCAAGCTGCAAAGAACAGAGGGAGTAGGGAGATGAGGGGAAGAATCAAACACTACACCCCTTGCTGTTCAATTCTCTTACATCTTGCTGTTCAATTCTCTTAAACACTACACCCCTTGCTGTTCAATTCTCTTACATCTTGCTGTTCAATTCTCTTAAACTTCACTGTGGCTAGGATTCCATGTGTCACTTCCTGGGAGAAGGGAACAGCCTTATGAGGACAATCTCCAGCTTTCGGAGGGAGCTCTGCCTACATCTCTCTTGTTTCCTGTCTCCTTTCTCTCTCTCTCTCTCTCTCTCTCTCTCTCTCTCTCTCTCTCTCTCTCTCTCTGTTTTTAACCCTTTCCCCTTCACTGTTCCATTCCCTAATTTTTTCCCAGGAATTTCACCCTTCCCTAAAGAAATCAAGTAAATTCAATTCCATAATCCCAGGCATGGAATGCTAATAGCAATAACAATAGTTAACATGGATGGGGTTTATACTACATGCCAGGGGCTATGTGCTCAATGCTTTAGTATGTTATATGATGCTCAAGGGAATTATTATTATTATTATTATTATTATTATTATTATTATTTTGAGATGGAGTCTTTCTCTGTTGCCCAGGCTGGAGTGCAGTGGCGTGATCTCGGCTCACTGCAACCTCCATCGCCTGAGTTCAAGCAATTCTCCTGCCTCAGGCTCTCGAGTAGCTAGGACTACAGGCGCGTGCCACCAAGCCTGGCTAATTTTTTATATTTTCAGTAGAGATGGGATTTCACCATGTTAGCCAGGATGGTCTCGATCTTCTGACCTTGTGATCCGCCCGCCTCTGCCTCTGAGTGCTGGGATTACAGGTGTGAGCCACCATGCCTGACTGGGAATTATTAATTCTATTTTATGTTTGAAGAAGCTGAGGCTCCAGATAAAAAGAATGACATTCCTGGTGCCATAAGGCTATAAGATTCTGATCCAGACCTCCTGTCCTGGGCTTGCAGCCACCATATCACCTCTTCTTTCTCCCCTAGCCATCCAGAGCCATCATCTGCTCTGAAGAAGAGAGAGCTGGGGTCTGACTCAGGCTGCGAAGGCCTATCCCAGGGAAGGAAGGATTAGGGATGGGGAGAAGTAGAGGAGAGAGGAGGTGAGAGTCTTTCTCCCAGGGTGCAACTCCTCCACCTACCTTCCCCTAACACCTCCTCTGCAAAACCAAACACATCCTGCAACACACAGACTCATCTCCTTCTGAAACTTCATCTGGGGGTAGAAGAGGAATAGAAATTAATGTTCTTCCCATTAACGTAACTTTGACTTTATTTCTTACAAATGAATATCCTCATCTTATTAGGCCTAGAAAGCATTGCCCTGACTTTTTCCTAGATCACATCATGAAGTATCCCATAAATGAAGCCCAAATCATCTTTCCCGAGAGGGGAGATGGGGAAAGAAAGGGAGAATGGAGAAGAGTCTCTGTGTTTCCTTTCATAGTATAAATGTATGATACATTTTGATTAAACGTTGATGTCTTTTTAATATTGTCTTTAGAACTCTACGTGAAATAGGGAAAATAGCCCCCAGAAAATGAATCCTGATGTACAGTCCTAGGAATCCAGGAATACCCAGAGATATCAAATGTATGGGGATGGGTCAGGCGCAGTGGCTCATGTCTGTAATCACAGCACTTTGGGAGGCCGAGGCAGGCAGATCACTTGAGGTCAGGAGTTCGAGACCAGTCTGGCCAACATGATGAAACCCTGTTTCTACTAAAAATACAAAAATTAGCTGGACATGGTGGCGTGCTCCTGTAGTCCCAGCTACTTGGTAGGCTGAGGCAGGAGAATTGCTCTAACCAGAGAGGTGGAGGTTGCACTGAGCTGAGATTGTGCCACTGCACTCCAGCCAGGGTGACAGAGTGAGACTTCGTCTCAAAACAAACAAATGAAAACAGCAACAAATGTACGGGGATGGATGGCTCCATCTACAAGAGGCTAACTTCTGTTCATGGAGACAGGGCCCGTGTAGGCCTGCTAAGTGACCCAGCCTCCCGCTCCCTGGAAATCATCCATGCGATAGTAACCACAGTGGCTTACAAAAGTTAAATAAAATAATAAGAAAAATAAGCAAGGCAAACATATATTCATACATTTATAATGTATTCAGAGCAAAATAATCCATTCAAAGCTAATTGCTAAGCAAATTAACAGACTAACTGAATTGTCTGGAAATGGTTGTTTAGTTACGGGTAACATAAGGCAGTGTGTTAAATACAAACTATTGCTGACCCCAGAGGAACTTTTATTTAAGAAGGGGGAGAAATTATGCTTTAAAGCACTTTGTAAGTGCTCTGCCATTTGTTTGGGTGAAAGACTATATAAAGGCCAGTAATTACCATTATCACTAATTATCTGTCACTAGAAATCTTTTTCAGTTTACCATTAGCATTAAATTTAAAGCAAGAAGCAGACTTATCAAATCCTAGAGTAGATTTGTATTCTCTATAGAGACGTGCAGTTTACAAAACACTTTGATATTCTAATGTGGACTTTAAGGCCCAACATATAGTATGCAAGTCAGCTGTACCTCTGTACATGAAACTGCCTGTCCAGTCTTCAGAACCATAGGGTTATATAATCTGGAATCTGTTAGGTTCTAGGTAAATGGCCAATTACCAGACAGGCTCTGGTAACTGTTAGAGGATTGACAGATATTTCTAAAGGAGACTCTGCCCCTGGCATGGAGGTCACAGTCCTTTACAACTCTTAAGATTCAGTGATCCTGGGCCATGAAAGAAAAAGATTATATGTGTTTAACAGATGAATAAAACACTCATTCACCTACCTTATACCATTCACACAAATGCTTAAAACAGTAGTGGGCACATAGAAGAAACCTTATAAACGCTGCTGCTGCTGTTGTTGTTGTCACTGTTATCTGTATTTGTTGTGGAATGGCTATTGGCTTCTTGGCTTGGATTTTTAATTAGGTCATTTGTAGAGATCTACTAGCTTTATTTTAAAAGTGTTGAGATAACAGATAATCTATTTTTTTTCTTTTTTTTTTTTTACTAACTTACTAAGTAGACTCTTAATCTAAGTAGCCTTCTTTCTACATTATTTCAATTTGTGGCTTGATTTCTCTTTCAATGCACTGTAAAATGAAATTAACCTGCTACTTCACTGGATCCTAGGGTTTACCCAGGAACCAAAGAATATTTTCCAGAAAAACTTGGCAGCTTCCCTCCATGGTATATCCTCAGACATTAGAGACACCCTAAAAAATCTAAATGCCTCAGTCTGGCATTTAAATGCCCTTGACAATCTGATACTAGAATGTATCTCCAGCTTCATTACCTCATTGTCCTCTATGTATATCTTGGGCTACAATAAATCCAGATTATGTAAAGATCCTTGAACATCAGTCTAATTAATCTAGAAAATTTACTGAATATGTATATATATAAAATATCTTTGTTTTGTGCTTTTGTTGGTGCCATTTCCTCCTACAGAAGTTAATTTCTTCCACATTTTACCCACCCATTAAGGCTGTGGTAGATATGTCTTAAGAAATGTATCTGCCCAAACTCCCTTCCCTGGTAAATGCCATCCTTCACCTCAGTCCACTAGAGCTGCTAAAGGAATGGGCAGAGGTGACTATGTGTTGATCATGTGCTCCCTCTCCTACTTTCAGCTGAATTAATCATGTTGAGTGCATAGCTGACCCAAATTCAACCAATCAGATTCTTCTCCTGGGAATCTGGAGAATAACAGAGTCAGTTCAACATAGAAAGCTTTGTGAAAGCTCATCTAGGGTCTGTTCACGGGTCAACATTATGTCAAACCAAAGTCATGGGCAAGACAAAGCTATGGATGATCAGAGACCAAGAGTAAGCAAAGAAAGTCAGTTTGCCAAACAGAAGAGAGCATACTTGCAAAATGATGCATAGAAGAAGGATCATGCAGCCACGTAAAGAAAAAGCAATGATGATCCTCAGCAGCTCTTCAAGGTGCAGCTCCATTCCCAGCTGTGTCTCATTTACGTGAGTGCGCTATATCCTAAAAATAAACCTTTCAGTTGGAATTAATTTGAATGGATTTCCATGCCTTACAACCATTGAATTTTGCTTTTAAAAAAATACCCCTGCTCAGATGACAATTCTTCCATTGCACTTTTCTGAATCGTCCCAGTTCAGATGATTCTTGCCTTGCTCTGCTATCTTGTCATGACCTATCTGCTTTCCTGTTCTCACTGCCTCCCCACCTAGCGGCTTAACCCCCCCATCCTAAACCCTGGGATAGATGTTTTACCCTCCAAGGACTAGGAGAAGGCCTAGTTCAATCGCCTAGCACTACTCTGATCAAAGTTAAAACAGATAGATTAGTTCCTTCCTATGACAAAACTCCCACCTCCACCCTTACTTTGATAATTTGGTATGTGAGATTCTCCTAAATTGCTCCTACCTTGACCTGACTGGTTATTTTCTGAAACCCCAGTTCTAAGGCTGGGGACTCTGGTGGGCCTCCCTAACCTAGTGAAGCTGCTGGTGTTAGAGCAGTGGTTCTCAACCTGGAACAATTCTGCCCCTAGAGCGCATTTCCACAAAGGTTTTTTGTTTGTTTGTTTGTTTGGTTTTTTTATTATACTTTAAGTTCTAGGGTACGTGTGCACAATGTGCAGGTTTGTTACATTAATGTGATACATGTGCCATGTTGGTGTGCTGCACCCATTAACTCGTCATTACATGAGGTATATCTCTAATGTATCCCTCCCCCCTCCCACCCCATGACAGGGCCCCGGCGTGTGATGTTCCCACTCCTGTGTCCAAGGTGTTCTCATTGGTTCAACTCCCACCTATGAGTGAGAACATGGAGGTGTTTTGGTTTTCTGTCTGCGACGAGGTTTCTGAGAATGATTGGTTCCAGCTTCATCCATGTCCTACAAAGGACATGAAACTCATCCTTTTTTTTTTTTTTTTTTTTTTTGTTGAGACGGAGGTCTGGCTCTGTTGCCCAGGCTGGGAGTGCAGTGGGCCAGATTCTCAGCTCACTGCCGCGAAGGCTCCGCCTTCCCGAGTTTTACGCCATTCTCCTGCCTCAGCCTCCCAAGGCTAGGGCTGGGGACTACAAGGCGCCCACCCACCTCGGGCCCGGCTAGTTTTTTTTTTTTTTTTTTGTATTTTTAGTGAGACGGGGGTTTCACCGTGTTAGGCCAGGATGGGTCTCGGATCTCCTGACCTCGTGGATCCGGCCCGTCTTCGCCTTCCCAAAGTGCTGGGGCATTACAGGGCTTGAGGCCACCGGCGCCTGCCGGTCCGAACTCATCCTTTTTTATGGCTGTTATAGTATTCCGTTGGTGTATATGGTGCACATTTTTTTTTTTTTTATTATTTATACTTTAAGTTTAGGGTACATGTGCATAATTGGCTGCAGGGTTTGTGGTACATATGTATACTTGGCCATGTTGGGTGTGCTGACCCATCAACTCCGTCGCACCCATCAATTCATCATTTATATGAGGTATAACTGCCCAATGCAATCCCTCCCCCCATGATTAGGCCCTGGTGTGTTGATTGTTCCCCTTTCCCAAGTCAAGCTGATCTCTTGTTCAGTTCCACCTATTGAGTGAGAACATTGCGGCGTGTTTTTGGTTTTCTGTTCTCGTGATAGGTTTGCTAAGAAATGATGGTTCCAGGCTGCATTTCCATGTCCCTACAAAGGATGCAAACTTTCATCCTTTTTTTATGGGCTGCAAATATTTCCATGGTGTATTATGTGCCACATTTTCTTATATCCAGCCTGTCACTGATGGACATTTGGGTTGGTTCCAAATCTTTGCTATTGTGAATAGTGCCGCAATAAACATGCGTGTGCATGTGTCTTTATAGTAGCATGATTTATAATCCTTTGGGTATATACCCAGTAATGGGATGGCTGGGTCAAATGGTATTTCTAGTTCTAGATCCTTGAGGAATCGCCACACTATCTTCCACAATGGTTGAACTAATCCACAAAGTTTTTTATCACAACCTGAAGGGGAGGGGTGCTACCAACATCTAGTGGGTAGAGACCAGGGATGCTGGTAAACATCATACAATGCACAGGGCAGCCCCAACAACAGAGAATTATCCAGCGCCAACAGTCAATAATGCAGAAGTTGAGAAGCCCCACTGTAAAGTACTGGGCAAATGACTTTGAGCAAGTGATTTAACAATTTTACGTTTCAGAATCTCCCTCCATAAAAATACAGATATATTTCCTGTAAGGATATCATAGGACTGAACACAGTGCCTTTGGAACTTTAAGTATTCTGTCAGAATTATTTTTGCACAATGAAAATAAGCATGTTAAATGCTATACTTATTCATAATCCTTTCCTTATTCTAGCTATACATTGAGGTTGGAAAACTCTTGGCAAAGATTAATTCCATATTTACTAATCCAACCTTTCAGAATTCTAAAGGCTTTGATCATATACTCCTCTTGATTTTTTAAAGTAACATTTTAAAATAAATTTTTACTGGGGTAAAATATACATAATATTAAATGTACTATGTTAATGATTTTTAAGCATACAGTTCAGTGGTATTAAGTATATTTATATTGTTGAGTAAACATCACTCCCATCCATCTCCAGAACTCTTTTCATCTTACAAAACTGAAACCCTATACCCATTAAAGAGCGATCCCCCAGTTCCCCATGTCCTAATCCCTGGCAACCACTATTCTACTTTCTGTCACTGTGATCTTGACTATACACTAAGTGCCTCATATAAATGGAATCATACAGTATTAGTCTTTTTTCGATTGGCTGATTTCCTTTTGTAAACATTTTTAAATTTTTATTTGTTTTAGATGGAGTTTCACTCTAGCCCAAGCTAGAGTGCAATAGCATGATCTCAGCTCACTGCAACCTCTGCCTCATGGGTTCAAGTGATTCTCCTGCCTCAGCCTCCCGAGTAGCTGGGATTACAGGCACCTGCCACCACGCCCTGCTAATTTTTGTATTTTTTGCAGAGACGGGGTTTCACCATGATGGCCAGGCTTGTCTCAAACTCCTGACCTCAGGTGATCTGCCCACCTCGCCCTCCCAAAGTGTTGGGATTACAGCCATGAGCCACTGCGCCCGGCCTTCTTTCCTTTGGCATAATGTTCTCAAGGTTCATCTGTGTTGCAGCATGTGTCAGGAGTTCATTCCTTTTTGCAGCTAAGTAATACTCCACAAATAAGTAAGTATGTAGATTTTGCTTATTCATTGATCCACAATGGACATTTAGGGTGTATCTACATTTTAGTTATTGTAAATAATGCTTCTGTGAACATAGGTGTACAAATATCTCTTCAAGATCCTGCTTTCAATTCCTTTTGTTATATACCCATAAGTGGAATTGCTGGATCATACAGTAATTCCATTTTTAGCTTCTTAAGAAACTGCCATACTATTTTTTACAATGGCTATACCGTTTTACAATTCCACCAACAGTGCACGAGGGTTCCAATTTGTACACATCCTTTCCAACAGTTGTTATTTTCTGTTTCGCTTGTTATTTGTTTTTTATGGTAGCTGTCCTAATAGGTATGAGGTAGTATCTCGCTGTGGTTTTAATTTGCATTTCCCTGAAGATTAATGTTGAGCATCTTTTCATATGCTTATTGGCCATTTGTATGCCTTTTTTGGAGAACTGTCTATTCAAGTCCTTTGCCCATTTTTGAATCGGGTTGTTTGGTTTTCGTTGTTGTTGAGTTTTAGAAGCTCCCCATATGTTCTAGATATTAATCTTTGATCAGATATATGATTTGCAAGCATTTTCTCCATTCCGTGGGTTACCTTTTACTCTGTTTAGTGTCTTTTGATGCACAGAATGTTTACATTTTCATCAAGTCCGGTTTGTTTATTTTTCCTTTTGTTGCCTGTGCTTTTGGTGTCATATACAACAAATCGTCACCAAATTAAATGTTGTGAAGATCTTGTCCAATGTTTTCTTGTAAGAGTTTTATAGTTCATTCATATTCTCCTCTCAATGTATTTTTAGAGCTTTATTTTTCCAGATAAAGTCTTTAGCCTGGCTGGGCACGGTGGCTCACGCCTGTATTCCCAGCACTTTGGGAGGCCGAGACGGGCGAATCACAAGGTCAAGAGATAGAGACCATCCTGGCCAAGATGGTGAAACCCTGTCTCTACTAAAAATACAAAAGTTAGCTGGGCGTGGTGGCGCGCGCCTGTAGTCCCAGCTACTAGGAAGGCTGAGGCAGGAGAATTGCTTGAACCTGGGAGGTGGAGGTTGCACTGAGCTGAAATTGTGCCACTGCACTCCAGCCTGGTGACAGAGTGAGACTCCGTCTCAAAAAGGGAAAAAAAAAAGAAGTCTTCAGCCTAAACATGTGCTGGGTGCTGGGTAAAATACACACAGATAAATTACCCATTGACAAAACCCAAAGGTAGTTAGTGTGTGCACACACACACACATTTTAGAGTATCACTTGCCACTAGAAATAGAAAAAGCTTTTAACAGCAACACAGAAATAATGCTTCTATGAACATGAGTGTACAAATCTCTCTCTCTATATATATATATTCTCTCCATAAAATATATATGTGTATATACACATACACACACACGATAGAATAGGCTAAACTGCTAAGCAAACAGAAAAATATATATAGCAGTTCAAACCAAAAAAGTTGATTTCTTGCTTAACATCCAAAATAAATATATATATATATATATTTTTTTGAGATGGAGTCTCACTCTGTTCCCTAGGCTGAGTGCAGTGCAGTGGCACAATCTTGGCTCACTGCAAGCTCCACCTCCCGGGTTCACACCATTCTCCTGCCTCAGCCCCCCGAGTAGCTGGGACTACAGGCGCCCGCCACCACGTCCGACTAAGTTTTGTATTTTAGTGGGGGGGGGGGGTTTCACAGTGTTAGCCAGGATGGTCTTGATCTCCTGACCTTGTGATCCACCCTCCTCGGCCTCCCAAAGTGCTGGGATTACAGGCATAAGCCACTGTGCCCAGCTCGTATCTGCTTCTTAACCACTTTCTCTTTGGAAGTGACACACATAGCTTCTACTCTTAGGTCTGGTAATAACTAGTCACATGGTCATTCCTAGATGCAAGACAGCAGGGAAATGTAGCCCCTGCTAGCGCAGCTGCTTTCCAGTAACTGTTCTATGTCTGCACTGTCCAACAGGGTAGCTATTATGTGGTTATTGGGCACTTGGAATTCGGTCGTCCAAACTGAGATGCACTGTAAGTGTAAAACGCACACCAGAATTTAATGACTTAGTATAAAAATAAGAATGTAAGCCGGGCGCGGTGGCTCAAGCCTGTAATCCCAGCACTTTGGGAGGCCGAGACGGGCGGATCACGAGGTCAGGAGATCGAGACCATCCTGTCTAACACGGTGAAACTCCGTCTCTAATAAAAATACAAAAANAACATCTCAATAATTTTATATTGATTACATATTGAATAGCAATATTATATATAGGGTTAAATATATTACTAAAATTGATTTCACTTGTTTTTAAAATATTCTTAATGTAGCTAGTAGAAAATTTTAAATTACACATGTGGCTTGCATTCTATTTCTATTGGATACTGTTATAGAAATTAGCTTTCTCTGTTACACAGATTATCTTACAGAATCAGGATAGAACATACATCTGGGCCACTCACAGAACTACAGTGAGGAATTGGAAAGATCTCTGAAATCAAAATGTGTACTCTCTCTTTTTCCTTTTTCCTCCCTCTCTCACTGGAGCCATGTGGTTACTGGTCTTTGCCCACCTGCTGGCTTTGCCCTTTTTTCCTCTCTCTGCCTCTACATGTGTCTCCCTCTCTTCCTCTGTCTCTTTCATCTCTGTTCCAATCCACTGTGTCCAGGAGGATGGGGTCACGTGGCTTGCTGT
Organism: Rhinopithecus bieti; assembly: GCF_001698545.2. Classification (NCBI taxonomy): domain Eukaryota; kingdom Metazoa; phylum Chordata; class Mammalia; order Primates; family Cercopithecidae; genus Rhinopithecus; species Rhinopithecus bieti. The sequence continues at coordinate 1,441,549 of NW_016814428.1, read as the reverse complement.
GCATTCACCAAAAGTAATGATAACAGGTTCTCAGGAAGAGGGCACAGCTAGGTCAGACAAATTGACTGACATGTTTGCTTAGCATATAAAATGTGTAAACACGATATGGGCTTGGCAGCTGTCAACATTCCCCAGTTTTTACACTTAACAGACTACATTTGCTTTGAGGACTTTTGTAAGTACTCTGTTGAATAGGTGACAAATTTAATCTGAGAGTATATTATTTAATTCGTGTCGTCACTAAAGAAAACATGTAACTAATCTTTCTTTCTGGGGCTTGTACCAGTGCCCAGAAATAGTCAGCATCACTGATGAGCCTCAAATTTCCAACAGTGTACCTTGAACTCAATGCCTATTCATATAATAACAGACTTTGCCCATAAGACCAGGCTCACCATATGCATCAATTATATGATGCTATCAAGTTAATAAATGGGTGACCTACCCCCAGATAGAACTTTCTTATAGATCTGGAACTGTCAAATTTAGTTCCTGAGGGTGTTTTGGGCTGGTCTCAATAAATGGATGACCTTCCATAAATGAGTTGATAAAGAGCAAAGAGACATAATTCAATCAATTATTATTGGATTACTTTATAACCACATCATTTTCTGTAATTTAAGAAATGTATCCAAGTGGCCCCTGTTAGAACATATACATGTGACCTAGAGATATTATTAGATTACCAGATGCTTTTATATCTTCAGCAAGTATTTTTGTGCCAGACGTTATCCTAAATCCATTCTCATCATTAACAATTTATCAGAAATAGATTTTTTGAATATTATCTTTCCCGAGGAAAAAAATGGGGCCCATAAAAAACGGAATAAAGAGTAGCAACTTTTGTTGAAAGATAGGATTTGGTTCACTTTAGAATATACCCATGAAAAATGAGCTTTAGTGGGATGCTGCAGAGGAACCCCAAATAGCTCGGATATGGACTAGGACCCTGGGCACTTGGGAGGGAAGGGAGGTAGGAGATAGTGCAGAAAGAGGAGGCAGTGGTGGCCCCAAAACACTTTCTGCCTACTTTATCATTCTGATGGAACTTGAGCTTTGACAATGATACTCTTCTTTGCTGCTCCATCTCACAGCCCAGCTTTGGGGCTATGGTCTTCAAAGTCGGTAGGAGTATTCTAAGTTCCTAAGGGTCTTTTGGGCTGGTCTCAACAAACGGATGACTTTCCATAAATGAGCTGATGAAGAGCAAAGAGATATAATTCAATCAATTATTATTGGATTATTTTATAACCACATATATGCACTAAAAGACTACTTAAAACATTTAAAAACATTAAAACACTTCTTAACCTCCATAAATCTGTAATACAATTTGAACTTATTTTTTAAACTTGGGTTTAGCATTTAGCTGAATTTCATTAATTTCTCCTCCCTAATAGCCTGAATATTCTGTTTAAGATAACATTTGGTTCATATTATCTATAGCAATATATATTTCTTTCATATATATTAATATATTTTATTAAGCTGGTATTGAGCAGGAAGGAAAATGGCTAGGAAAACTCAAGAAATAAAAATAGTGTCACAGTGTATATGGATTAAATTGATAGGAAATTTTATTCTACCTTTTACTTAGAAAAAAATTTTAGGTCAATAAGACATCAAAAGCTTTTTAAAAGTTGACTAATGG
>NW_016814428.1:1431358-1439822 GCF_001698545.2 Rhinopithecus bieti | reverse complement strand
CCATTTAGTAGAGTTTAAATTTAAGATGTTTAAGGTGGAAAAAAAAACAGTAACTAGAAAAAAAATTTAACTAAAATTTTCAATGCAAAAAATTATGACTAATGCAGAAAATTAATGCAGAATATTATGACTAATTTTATTTTGGCCTAAACATCGATAAAATATTTATAGAAAAATTATAACTTTCTTAACTCTTAACAATATTCACATATATATTGTGTTAACATAGCCTTAGACAAAAAAAGAATACCTATATGAGCAACTGCAAAAATGAAAGAAGGGTTTGGGGAAATTTCTTTAGCCAATTTCCTTAATATAAGGACTTGGATAATCTGTAAAAGTGACTGGAATCTTTAAATAAGAGGTCAAGAGTGAAGACAGGGTAAGCCGGGTGGGTGCAGTGGTTCACGTCTATAATCCCAGCACTTTGGGAGGCCAAGGCAGGCGGATCATGAGGTCAGGAGATTGAGACCACCCTGGCTAATATGGTGAAACCCCATCTCTACTAAAAAATACAAAAAATTAACCGGGCGTGGTGGCACACACCTGTAATCCCAGCTACTCGGGAGGCTGAGGCAGGAGAATCACTCGAACCCAGGAGGTGGAGGTTGCAGTGAGCCGAGATCGCGCCACTACACTGCAGCCTGGGCAACAGAGCGAGATTCTGTCTCAAAAAAAAAAAAAAAAAAAAAAAAAAAGACCGAGTAAGCCAAGAGGACTGTTGGCTTACTAAAATAAAAGAAAAGGGAGAATAAAAAGAAATGTTACTAAGGTAGGAAACAGACAAATCTATAGACCTCTGAGGAGTTGGTTTCCATAAATATGGGCCTCTTTCCCAGTAAATTGTCACTTCCTACATGCGCTGTTTAGCTTAATAGTAGAATTTTACCATAATCGAAAGTTAAGTAGGCTTACTAAAATTCTTGCGTGTTTTGTTTTGGCAAATTCCATAGTTACTATGCCAATTCGCAGGAGTCTGACATAAATGATACATAATGCTAGAAAATTGAGTTTAAAATACACTTCTATTTTATATTCTCATTCCCATAATAGAGGAACAGAAAACTGAGTCTAATGCTGCTGTGTTATTGACACTTCAAAAAAGATTTAATTAGTTTCTCTGACAAAGCAGTAAATCTGTAAATTAAAGAGTTCAGGAGTGCTGAGCCCCATACACTCTCTAAAGAAATTTAAATAGGAATAAGTTTTCAACACATCTTTCTGGTGCTTCCCATGAGGCAGCCAGTGCTGCCCCTGGACAAATGTGAAACATAAATATGCCTCGAATTTAGAAGACTCAATCACAGGCATGTAGTATTAATAAAATAAAATTTCACGATGTTAAGAAATTAGAAGTCAATCTCCAAAATGCTGGAGAATGAGACAGAAAAAAATGTCAATAAATACAAAAGGTCACGTTCTTCTATAACAATAAACAACGTTTCATAAGTGCTTATGAAATACTATGGCTTATTTTAAGTGTTGTACATGGACTGAGTTTTTAATTTTTTCATCAACCCTATGTGATTGATGCTATTATTCCCATTGTACAGACGAGGAAACAGGGGCATAAACAGATTGAGTAACTTCATAAGACTATACTGCTGGAGGGTATCTATAGCAAAAGCTGTGGCTGTGCCAACTACATTCCCTTGGGCGATGCACACCCAAATCTCACATCTACCTGCCAGGGCAGGTCTATTTTGTGTTGTGCAAGGCAGACCAAAAAAATCCAGGACTAGAATCAGTACCTACCCTCTTCCAGGACCCCTCAACCAAGGACTCGTGCAATTTAGTGTATAACATCCAGCTCCCTCACCTCTCAAGTAGGAAAATTGGAGGCCCATGTTCTGTATTGGCTACCAAGAGCTCCCAAATAAGATTACACTCTAGCTATCCACAATCATAACTCACTTGAAAATTCATCATTTATTGTCTGCCTTCCCTCTCTGTTCCAACTTTCTCAGTTCCTATCATAGATTCCTAAGATCACCTTCCAAATAAACTAATCTCACTCACATCCATGTCTCAGGGTCTGTTTCTGGGAACCCAAACTAAAAGGGACCACTATTCAGGATTAGAACCCAAACAGCCTGGCTGCAGAGTCTATAAGATTAATCACTACAATATACTGCCCACTCTCAAAAAGTTGACACATATTTTGTAAAAATTGTCTCAAGTCATGATAGAAGGAAAAACCATTCCCCATTTTACATTCCAACTTCCTGTCAAGAATTGTGAAGGGCCTGAGATTTTATTTTTTGCCAGCTAACAAGTTAGCCTGCCACCGAGTATGATACAGATTGTTAGAAGACACAAGACTCGTGGGGCAGAGACAAGAGACTTTATTACTCACAGCAAGAGAAGTAGACAGAGTATCAGCCTTTTCACCAGTACCCCAAGGCCCAGTTCCCACAGGGCAACAGGGACAAGCCCAGATAGGCAGCTGCACATACAACTGATTGTGTTATGGTAGAGAAACACTAAAGTTAGGGAACCCTAATCTTTTAGACTGAATAGTAAGCATGCCTGCTATTTGCTCCACAAAGAGACATTATCTGTCTTTCAAGGCTGTTCTATAAAAATCATTGAAAAAATAGTCTGTAATAAAGGAAATCAGTGCCTTACTTGCAACATGTGCAGATATGCAAGAGATCAACGGAAAATTGTCTTCCAGCACTTCCATATTCTGAAATCAAGAAAGATGTTTATAGTTTCATCATACACTAAAACATACAATTATGCCTGATAGAAAATGGCAAAACAAAGGGTAATTTTAAAAAATGTTGATCACATTGTTCTTTTCTGCCTTCGCTTTTTTGTTTTCAAAGCATAAATACGTTCTGATTTGATACGCACAATAATCCTGTCAGGTTAGTATTTTATAGCTGATGGAAAACTGACTCAGAAGGCAAGGTGTTTCACTGACACTCATCTAGTGAGTGATGGGGCTGAAACTTAAACCCAAGACTTCTAACTTCAAAGCTGCCAAACACTTGACTAATTGTACTAGAATCAATGGACAACTGTCTAGAACTTAAAACCTAAGAGGAGATTGAGTGGCTCTCTTCGTTTCTTCAATGCTGCCACACATCCACATCAGGATTTCAAAAATAATACTGAAGACAAATCTGGGGGAAAAGGGATAGATTGTAAGTGGAGGAAACGACATAAATGTTCTTTTATTTTTTAATGTTCAACTCCCCTTTCCTCCGTTCATGTGTTTTAGGGTGGTTTGTAACATGGAAATCAGACAAAAAAAAAAAAAAAAGCCCAGGAAAGCTATGGGTTTAGAATTGAGCTGTGAAACAATTTCCAGAATTATCAGAATTACGGCATTTTCACCCAAATGGCTGCAATATATATGTATTAAATACTTCAGAATTTCATGCCTTTTTCCCATCAGGGAAATCTGAGAATATGAGTTCATTCAGAAGCTCAAGCTAATGTTACACTTTCGGACATACTGTTTGTGCCCCTGTTTACTGCATATATGATGCCTGAAAAAAAAAAAGTGTATCGATCAAATTCTACTACATCAAATTAGAATTAAAGTGCATTATGGAAATTTTTTACTTAAAGGAATCCTATAGCGAATCCATTTCGTAAAAAACAGCTGTACTTAGCGACACACAGTGACTAGTGGGAAAGCCTTGACCAAAGAGTAGAAACTCTGGGATTCTAGTGCTGCTGAACATTTGTGTCATTTGTAACAAGGGGTGGGGACATTGAATTAGATAATCTCTAAAGGTTTCCAGTTCAGTTTTGCCTTTCCTGGAGTGCAGTGGCTAACAGCATTGGCTGTAGACCCAGACAGATAAGAGTTTCTGTATCTGCTGCTTACTGGATGTGTACGCTCTGAATGTTATATAACCTTCTTACTCTTGTTTCCTAACTTGTAAAATAAGAATAATTCCCCATAGTTCAAAAGACACTTATATTAAATTAGATAACATTTATTTATTTATTTATTTATTTATTTGTTTGTTTATTTGAGATGGAGTCTCATTCTGTTGCCCAGGCTGGAGTGCAGTGGTGCGATCTTGGCTCACTGTAACCTCCACCTTCTGGGTTCACGCCGTTCTCCTGCCTCAGCCTCCCGAGTAGCTGGGACTACAGGCGCCACCACCACGCCCAGCTAATTTTTTGTATTTTTAGTACAGATGGGGTTTCATCGTGTTAGCCAGGATGGTCTCAATCTCCTGACTTCATGATCCGCCCGCCTCGGCCTCCTAAAGTGCTGGGATTACAGGCATGAGCCACCGTGCCTGGCCTAAATTAAATATTTATTAAGTGCTTTGTGCAGTTCTTGGCACTTACTGGGCACTTGATAAATTGCAACCAAAGTCATTTTTAATTCTATGTTTTCATAATCAAGTTCGCTTAACGTGAGATTTTCTATAATAACAAACATTTTCTGGACTCTTTTAAATAATGTCTGACTACAAGTAATTTAATCCATGCATTCATGTTTTTCCCAACATTTTATTGAAAATTTCCAAGCCTATTGTAAGGTTGAAAGAACTGTGCAGTGGTATTCTCACTTATTTTTCTACCCGTCCCTATATCCATCCAAAATCCTTATTATTTTGATGCACGTCAAATCAAGTTGAAAACATCAGTATACATCACACCCAAACATGTCAGCCTGCATACTGTTAAACAGAGTTTAGGATAAAGAGTTGTTTGTGGTTCTTTTTCTTCCTTTTGAGCTAAAATTTCACATATAATAAAAGTATGTATTTATTTTTATATTTTAAGGTGATTCAGATATTCAGAATTGAATCACCAGTTATATTTGCTGTAACACAATCCATTAGAATGGCTTTAAAATCTGGTGTTGAAGGAAAACCTCACCTCATAGGCCAGCTGAAACACGCCAAGTTCTTTAGTTGACTGATCTATTTGGGCACAGGCAACTTGACACACAGTACACCCAAATCCAGAAAATGATCAACTGCGATAGAAGAAGTTCTACTGTGGTTACTAAAACAGAAAAAAAAAATATCTTCACCATAGCTGGGACATTTAAATAAACATAAATTTTCTGGTGAACTGAGAAAATTTTTTTGCTTCAAAACTTGTTGAAACTTTAGCTCCTTTCTCTAACATAGAGAGAACACTTAGCAAAACTAAATCTTTTCTCGAAGATGGTGGTCATGTGTAAAGATCATAGTAACACACAGAAATAGAGAAGTTGCAGATGGCTGGAAATGGACTGACTCTGTGGGAACCCATGCCCACCCCAAACCAAGAATGAGGGTGTTTGTTTGCTGTATTGGTTTGTTGGTTTGGTTTTGCACATATATATATATTTTTTTTTTCTTTTTTTTTTTTTTTACCTGTTTATTTTGATGGCATTTATTTCACCAGAGCAGAGACAACAAAGCCTGATTCTTAGGTCCTGGTTACTTAAGGTTTTTCTATATACTGTCCTAAATTCACTTTGAACACACTGGGAGCTTTTTCAAAGCAAGGGGACAATTCAGCAGGGCAGTCAGGAACATGGGTCAGGAATGTAGCCACGTACACTTCCCCCCGAGTCCTGCCACCTGCTGGCTTTATGACCTCAGGCAAACCTCTTCACCTTGCTAAGGTATGAGTTTTTTGTTTTGTTTTGTTTTGTTTTGAGACAGAGTCTTGCTCTGTCACCGCACTGGAGGACAGTGGCCTGATCTTGGCTCACTGCAACCTCCGCCTCCCAGGTTCAACGGATTTTCCTGCCTCAGCCTCCCAAGTAGCTGGGATTACAGGCACGTGCCACCACGCCCAGCTAATTTTGTATTTTTAGTAGAGACAGGGTTTCACCATGTTGGCCAGGATGGTTTTGATCTCTTGACCTCATGATCCACCCACCTCAGCCACCCAAAGTCCTGGGATTACAGGCATGAGCCACCGCGCCCAGCCGGTGTGAGTATTATTACATTTTCAGTCTATTACTGAAAACTGCAACATGGTAGTTTATCAAGGTCTTAAGCATAGATTCGCCATTTTTCAGTCATGCAGCAACATCCGCTTAATGCCTCCTAAGTGCAGAACACTCAGAATAATAACAAAAAATATTTATTTTAAATTTCCAACTTTTAGGAGCTTCATCCCATTATCTTGTGTAATTGGAATAAAGTGTTTGAAATAAACTATTCAACAGAAAGATGACATAGTTGTGAAATATCTGACTCTAGAATTGGACAAACCTGAAATTAGACAAAAGGGTTTGAATTCCTCTCTCATGACTTACTTATGTGGTGACCTTAAGCAAGTGACTTAACATGTCTCTGATATGACAAGTTACTTAATCTCTTGGAGATAAGACTTTCTTATCTGTAAAATGAGGAAAACAACAAAACACAAGCAGGCATTTACTAAGTGCTTATTATTTGCGAGGTGCTGAGTGAAGCACACTCCAACATTCCCTAGCTCATTTAATTCTCATGGCCATCTCGTGAGGCAGACACTGTTACTATCCCCTCCCTTATGTTTTTAAAAAGGAGCACCCAGGGGCATTTGGCTAGTTAGTACAGAGCCCAGGGTTGACCGCAGTGCTCTCTGTCACAATACTACTATAATAATGGTCACACAGGACTGTGTGAGCATGAGATAAGCAATGCAGTCATGACACAGGCACACAGGCGGTGTTTTATCAGTGGTAGCCCTCCATTCTGTTGCGAAAGTATGCCCCCGTGAAAATGCCAGAAATTGTACCTTAGATATTTCCTTACTTTAGGAAGTCAGACCAGGTGCGGTTGCTCATGCCTGTAATCCCAACACTTTGGGAGACCAAGGCGGGCAGATCACCTGAGGTCAGGAGTTCAAGACCAGCCTGGCCAACATGATGAAACCCCATCTCTACTAAAAATACAAAAATTAGCTGGGTGTGGTGGTGTACACCTGTGATCCCAGCTGCTCGCAGGGCTAAGGCAGGAGAATCAGTTCAACGTGGGAGGTGGAGGTTGCAGTGAGCCAAGATTGTACCATTTGCACTCCATCCTGGGTGACACAGCAAGACTCCATCTCAAGAAAAAAAAAAGGCCGGGCGTGGTGGCTCATGCCTGTAGTCCCAGCACTTTGGGAGGCCTAGGCGCGCAGATCATGACGTCAGGAGATTGAGACCATCCTGGCTAACACATGGAAACCCTGTCTCTACTAAAAATACAAAAAATTAGCCAGGAGTGGTGGCACACACCTGTAGTCCCAGCTACTTGGGAGGCTGAGGCAGAAGAATCACTTGAACCTGGGAGGCAGAGGTTGCAATGAGCTGATACCGCGCCACTGCACTCCAGCCTGGGTGACAGAGCATGACTCTGTCTCAATTAAAAAAAAAAAAAGGAGGTTAGTAAATGTTTCCCAAAAAGGAAGAAATTAATTACAAATAAATCTGACCTGAAATACTAACTTCTATTCCCAAAGGGAAGTTTCCTTGTTATGCCAGCTGTTCACATCTCAGGGAGACACATGCACTTTTGCCACCAAACAGTAAAGACAGGGTCAAGCGCTTGAGGGGTTCCACAATGACTGATAAAACATTTTTGCATCAGTCAAGTATGAACATTTCTGCACTAAACATCCCAATACCAAATTCTCACATACCCCCTCACTCTTCTTAGAAGGGTCCAAAATGAACCCAAGATCACACTTTATTCTTTGGAGATGTCTTGATTAATTTGTAATGTAATGAGCCAGTTTCTTACCAACAAGCAGGAAATGAAGAACTGAATCCCAGCATCCTTCTCAGGAGGCAGATTACAAGAAGATGAGCTCCCAGAAGGCCACATGCGCCCCTTTCCTGGGAGTCTTATATTTGTGGTTTCTTACCGATATATTGGCTCAAGTAGGACACATACTTGAATCTGTCACATTATTTTCTCATGTGTTTTATATAGATGTGTCTGTCTTACTAGAAATTTTGCCAAAATGATAAAGCAGTTTCTTTTTCTTTTCTTGAGATAGGGTCTCACTCTATAGTCCAGGCTGAGGTGCAGTGGTGCTATCACAGCTCACTGCAGCTCAACCTCCTGGGCTCAGGTGATCCTCCCACTTCAGCTTCCTGAATAGCTGGGACTATAAGCACACACCACTACATCTGGCTAACTTGAAAAAAAAATTTTTTTCTGTAGGCTGGGTGTGGTGGCTCACACCTGTAATCTAAGCACTTTGGGAGGTCGAGGCTGGAGGATCACCCGAGGTCAGGAGTTTGAGATCAGCCGGGCCAACATGGTGTAACCCTGTCTCTACTAAAAATACCGACTCTATTTGGGAGGCTGAGGCAAGAGAATGGCTTGAACCTGGGAGGTGGAGGCTGTACTGATCCAAGATGGCGCCACTTTACTCCAGCCTGGGTGACAGAGCAAGACTCCATCTAAAAAAATATATAATAATTTTTTTTTTTTTTTTGAGACGGAGTCTCGCTCTGTCACCCAAGGTGGCGGGCTCTCGCCAGATATCAGCTCCCTGCAAGCTCCGCCTC
>NW_016814428.1:1422394-1428184 GCF_001698545.2 Rhinopithecus bieti | reverse complement strand
GGATCACGAGGTCACAAGATCGAGACCATCCTGGCTAACACTGTGAAACCCCATCTCTACTAAAAACACAAAAAGTTAGCTGGGTGTGGTGGTGGGCACCTGTAATCCCAGCTACTCAGGAGGCTGAGGCAGGAGAATGGCCTGAACCCAGGAGGCGGAGCTTGCAGTGAGCCGAGATCCTGCCACTGCACTGCAGCCTGGGCGACAGAGCGAGATTCCATCTCAAAAAAAAAAAAAAAAACCCTTCTTTACTAAAAATACAAAAAATTTGCTGGGCGTGGTGGCCCACGCCTATAGTCCCAACTATTCAGGAGGCTGAGGCATGAGAACTGCTTGGATCCAGAAAGTGGAGGTTACAGTGAGCAGAGATCACACCACTGCACTCCAGCTTGGGAGACAGGGCAAGACTCTCTCCACAAAAAAAAAAAAAAAAAAAGGCAGAAACTAGTAAACACGCATGTATCATTTACCAAACCTAGACTGAGAAAACAAAGATGAGATTAGAAATTAATCATAAAATAACTTCTAATATTCTTTGAGTTCAAAGTATGTGTGGGGTGTTGTGTTAAATACTTTATCTACATTATTTGATTTAATTCTCAAACCAGTCTTATGAGTTGGTACTATTATTAGCCTAATTTTACTAACAAGAATAAATGGGGCTCACTTCACACACTGCAGAATTTGGATTAGAACTTAGATAGTCTGACTCCAGGACTGGCACTTTTAACCGTGGTGCTCTATTTAGTTTTACACTTTAAAGTATGAGTTAACACGGCAATGCACAGAGCCACTGCTAATCTACATGGTGGCTTTGTGCAAAACAGAAAAAAACAAAAGTCCCTGCCCACCTCCAGAACAAATGCAGCTCCACAGCTTCAAAGCTTAGAGTGTAGGTGGCATCTCTGACCAAGCAAACAGGTGCTACGTCCTCCAGGTGATAACAGCCCTTGCAGGGCACAGGCCTTGGAAACTAATCTCCATTTGCCTCCTCAGCTAGATACCTCCCTACAGTGCACAGACTCTGTAACTCTATGAGGGGCTTTACCATAACTTATATTAATGTATGCTTTTTACTGTTACCACTCTAAGGGCTTGTTTACAAGCTCTCCACACGAACATCCCTTGTTAGCCTCTCCAGATCTAATGTCCACCTTTCTCCACCCTAGACAGTTGTACCCTTGTGACTTTTATGGACTCCATCAATGGCTCCCTTGAGCTCTGGCTTCCAGTTAGGTTCATACAATGGGAGGCACCAGTCAGAAATCCCACGGAAGGAGGAAAGTGAGGCGGGTGTTTTGCCTGTTGGCAGCCTACTCACTGTGCCAGAAAGCATCAGTAGCTTTGGTTCCCCGCGAACGCCTCAGTTTGTCAGGCAGCTCTCTCCCACAGTAACAGCAAGAATCTCTGGTGGCCACTTCTCCCCTTTTGCCCTTCAAGTCTGGAAGCCGTGCAAGGTCCCCCGCTGTTGCTAGTCCTAAGATGCTTCATCATCCCTTGATCACGCTCTATCTCTACCCATACTCTATGAAAGTCCCATAGTTAAACTTCTCAATTTCCCTGTTGGAGTGAGCCATCTGTTTCCTGCCAGGACGTTGAGTGACACATGGGGGAAACAAACTTTCACTATTTTAAGCAAAAATGGAATTTGGGGAAGGCATGTTTGGAGTCACAGAAACTAGGGGAGGTAGGAGGACCAGGGTTGGAGAAGAAGCAGGAACCGGAGGACAGCTGGAATGTCAAGGAGCAGGAATTGCAACTAAAGTCATTCTGTGGCAAGAGCCCAGGCCACCCACTGCCACTGCTTGAGTGCCCACCAACCATCCTGTGTCCTTCAGTCACCTGCTCAACAGTCAGAGCTTCTAGGAGAGGGTCTGATTGCCTGTGTCTCCCACTCAAGAGCCAGAGCTTCTAGGAGAGGGTCTGACTGCCAGTGTCTCCCTATACCTCCACTCCCAGGCTGAACTGGGCAGAGGACAGGAAAGATCAGGCCCCTCTGACTACCGTGGTAGGAAGTGGAAGCCAATATCCACCAAGACCACACCCAGTGGGTGATTCCTTTAAAACAAGAGACCAGGGTACTAATAGGAAATACTTCCTCCCCTCCCCAAGAAAGGACAAACATCACTATACTAATTAACAGAAGAATATGAAACCGCCTTTACAACAGGCATCTAAAGTAGATTTTTCCTCAAGAAAACCCAAAGATTCATATAGAGATAGCCACTTCTCAATGAGAATTTCAGTAACAGAGAAGTTCCAGACCATTTTAACCAACGTCTCAAAATGAAAATTCTTTAAAAGGTTTTCAACTAGANGTAGAGATGAGGCTTCATGATGTAGCCCAGGTTGGTCCCATAGTTATCTATTGAGTCTACCTGAGCATGAAGCTAATTTGGTTTCTGTGATTTTGTGCATTTGGTTTGCTTTATTTTTGGAGGTGAGTTTTGGAGGGTAAAGGGCTGCTTCCTCCCCAAGTTGCACTGTGTGGGCAACAACCTTGTTCTCATTTGCCTGTGGCTAGTTTAGTCTATAGATCACATAAAAGCTGGTAACAGGGAATAAGGTTTCTCCAAGAGCTTCTGAAAGAGCAGCCCACAACCCCTGACAGGAGAGTGCAGGTGTTTGCGGAAATGTGCATACCCATGGTAACTTTTGCAACAAGCCTCACCTTTCCGTGGGGACCTGGCTATGAGGTACTTTTCTTTGCTCTCATCATCCAAGAACTATTGTGGATGAGAACTATTCTTTCAGTGCAGTTTGAGGCCTGAGATCATGCACCTTCATTAGCCAAACACGATTTTATATACACACACACACACTTCCTCAACATTTCCCTTCATACTCATTAATCTCCATGTAAATCTCTTCAGAATGAGATAAACAAACATGCTCTGTACTAATAAGCGGTAGCGGTTGACTCCCAAGATCTATTCCACCTCTATGACTAGTATTAACTATGCCCGTACCCCTTGGCACTGAATGGATTAAAACAGGAATGTAACCTAGTCTTGGCTGATGAGCCATGAGAGAGAGTCTCCTGCCTCTGGGAACAGTTTCCCACCTCATAGTACAGACCCACACGAAGGAGGCAGTCTCTCTTCTTCCTCTGGTCTGGACTATGTTGTATCTGGGATACCTATAATGACTGCAGCCACCTTGCCACCAGTCAAGTAGGAGGCCAGGGCCAAGAAAACTGTCACAACGTTGGGCTGGAGCCCTGCGACGTAGCATGCCTGGAATCCATCCTGCCTCTGGACTTCGGCTATATGACATATTTGATTATGCCAGCTGGAGTTAGGTTTTCTGTTACTTGCAGTGGAAAGCAATTTAGCTGATTCAGATGCTATTTAATTGCTATAACAGAATACCTGAGAGTGAGCAATTTATAAAGAAACAAGGTTTATTTAGCTCACAGTTCTGCAGGCTGGAAAGTACAGTAAGCATGGTGCTAGCATCTGCTTGGCCTATGATGAGGGCCATGAGCTAGGTCAAAACATGATGAGGATCAAAGGAAGTGAACATGTGTGCAGAGAGATCAAAGAGGAGGAGGAACCTCATTTTATAACAACCTCCTTTCAGAGGATTTTTTTTTTTTTTTTTTTTCAGACGATGTCTCACTCTGTCACCCAAGCTGGAGTACAGTGGCACGATCATGGCTCACTGCAGCCTTGACTTCTCAGACTCAGGTGATTCTCCCATCTCAGCCTCTCAAGTAGCTGAGACTACAAGCACACATCACCATACCCAGGTAATTGTGCGTGTGTGTGTGTGTGTGTGTGTGTGTATGTGTGTATTTTTAGCAGAGGCAGGTATTTGCCATGTTGCCCGGGCTGCTCTTGAACTCCTGAGCTCAAGAGATCCATCCGCCTTGGTCTCTCAAATTGCTGGGATTACAGGCTTGAGTCACCGCACTTAGCCAGGGGAATCTATTCCTGGAGCACTAGTCCAGTCTTATGAGAGTGAGAACTCACTACAGCAAGAATGGCACCAAGTCATTCATGGGGATCTGCCCCCATGATTCAAACACTTCCTAAGAGGCCCCACCTCCAACACCGCCACACTGGGGATCACATTTCAACATGACTTTTGATGGAAACCAAAACACCATATCCAAACCACAGCAGATGCACTATAATTTTCATGGGCAAACTTAATTGTTAGCAGTCCTCTAATGTCATGTATTTCTCCAATTACTCATCTACTCTATTGCTTTGAGTAATTATAATTACTAATATGCTTTGAGTTCAAAGGTATTAGTTGTTGATACGGAGGAGAGTCTGCTGGCTTGTTTTAAAAAGCAGTATTTCGCCGGGCGCGGTGGCTCACGCCTGTAATCCCAGCACTTTGGGAGGCCGAGGCGGGTGGATCACAGGGTCAGGAGATCAAGACCATCCTGGCTAACACAGTGAAATCCCGTCTCTACTAAAAATACAAAAACAAAATTAGCTGGGCGTGGTGGTGGGCACCTGTAGTCCCAGCTACTCAGGAGGCTGAGTCAGAAGAATGGCATGAACCTGGGAGGCGCAGCTTGCAGTAAGCCGAGATCACCCCCGTGCACTCCAACCTGGGTAACAGAGTGAGACTGTCTCAAAAAATAAAAAAATTAAAAATAATAATAACATAAAAAGCAATATTGCTTGTATTCAACTAATTTGTAATCCTTCCCTATCCCTCCCACAGTCGCTCATTAGCATGTAGCACTGGTTAGTGTAACACTGGGAGTAGCCATGAATATTCATCAAAAACCAATGGGCCAGGCATGGTGGCTCACGCCTGTAATCCCAGCACTTTGGGAGGCCAAGGTGGGTGGATCACGAGGTCACAAGATCGAGACCATCCTGGCTAACACTGTGAAACCCCATCTCTACTAAAACACAAAAGTTAGCTGGGTGTGGTGGTGGGCACCTGTAATCCCAGCTACTCAGGAGGCTGAGGCAGGAGAATGGCCTGAACCCAGGAGGCGGAGCTTGCAGTGAGCCGAGATTGTGCCACTGCACTCCAGCCTGGGCGACAGAGCGAGACTCCATCTCAAAAAACAAAACAAAACAAAAACAAAAACAACTACCCCCAGGAAATTATGAATCCATAATGCTAAAAAGAGACACGTTACATTACTGCAGTGGCCTTATGAGACAACTAAAAATTGCAAATTGGTAAAAGATTCTTTTTGTATTGAACTCCCAGTAAATGAAGTACATAAAACCCATGGACTTCAGCCAGGAGATTTTGTCTATTGGAAACATTATCTTCTAAAGGATTCCTTTCAACTGAAATGAAAAGTCTCTGTCAGGTATTTCTTACTAACCTTGTGCTATAAAATTAGAAGGCATGAACTCATGGATTCACATTTCTCATCGAATGGCCTATTTTACTGAAAGGTGATCTTTGACTTGTCAAGTTTACACGAGGCTGAGAAAAAGACAACATCTGAGGTAGATAGCTCTTCCAAGATGCCAGACCAGAACTGTATCTAAATGAATGCTTAGGCCTATCTACTAGTGACCATTGTCACCATTGCTTCAATAATCTGGTTAATCATTATTTATTTATTTATTTATTTATTTTATTTTTTGAGATGGAGTCTCAAGCTCTCTCCCAGTCTGGAGTGCAGTGGCACCATCTCGGCTCACGGCAAGCTCTGCCTCCTGGGTTCACACCATTCTCCTGCCTCAGCCTCCTGAGTAGCTGGGACTACAGGCACCTTCCACCACGTCTGGCTAATTTTTTGTATTTTTAGTAGAGATGGGTTTCACCGTGTTAGCCAGGATGATCTCGTTCTCCTGACCT
>NW_016814428.1:1394756-1421066 GCF_001698545.2 Rhinopithecus bieti | reverse complement strand
GGGCCCCCAAAATTTTTTTTTTTTTTTTTTTTTTTTTCTTTTTTTTTTTGAGACGGGGTTTTGCTCTTGGCATTCAGGTTGGAGTGCAGTGGCACGATTTTGGCTCACTGCGACCTCCGCCTCCCAAGTTTCAAGTGATTCTCCCACCTCAGCCTCCAGAGTAGCTGGGATTACAGGTGCCCGCCACTGCACCCGGCTAATTTTTTTCTGTATTTTTAGTAGAGACGGGGTTTCACCACTTTGGCCAGGCTGGTCTTGAACTCCTGACCTCAGGTGATCCTCCGACCTCGGCCTCCCAAAGTACTGGGATTACAGGCGTGAGCCACCATGCCTGGCCTGGCCCCAACAATTTTCATATCTTTTAGTCTCTTAAAGGTTCTTTTCTTTATGAGGGCTCCTTCTCTCAGATTCTGATTTCTACCAGCTCTAGATATGAGTTAAGAGTATAGTTTTTTTAGGAACTGAAGACAAATAGCTTATTAAAGAAGTTTAAAGATAATGCCACTGCTGGGCACGGTGGCTTACATCTGTAATCCCAACACTTTGGGAGGCCGAGGTGGGTGGATCACGAGGTCAGGAGTTCGAGACCAGCCTGGCCAGCATGGTGAAACCCCATCTCTACTAAAAATACAAAAAATTAGCCAGGCATGGTGGCGCATACCTGTAGTCCCAGATACTCGGGAGGCTGAGGCAGGAGAATTGCTTGAACCCAGCAGGCAGAGGTTGCAGTGAGCTGAGGTCCTGCCACTGCACTCAAGCCTGGGCAACAGAGCGAGACTCCATTTCAAAAAAAAAAAAGATAATGCTATTCTATTACGTTTGTCCACTGTAGTATTTATAATTCATACAATTACTAAATCTAACATAAAATTTAGACCATTACTTTTGTAGCTCTTTTGGCACGATGCTTTATCTCAACTCCAAAATTAACTTACTTCACCAAGACAGAGCTGATGAGTTACAAACTTCAGCATATACTTTACTTGTCATGAATGGAAGCAATACATACGCATAACTGTCCCCTAGAGATTTCTTGATACCCTTACTGTTACAATGGTATCAATAAGCAATTATTTTTCTTTGAAATAAGATTACATAGATGCCATGCCTATATTTTTAAATTGAGAATCTATATTATGTTAAATTGGGTTGGTTGGTTGTGTAGATATTTTTACTTAGAAAATGTTAATTTATTGGATACATGTGGAACAAACAGACTGTCCAAGCCAACCAGGACGTTTACAGAGCTGCCAGGGCGATGATTTTCTTTTGTATGACCATTTGATGAAAACCTGAGATGGATTTTTATGATATAATCAGACATTTAACATTTTTTAGTTTAAGATGTAACTTGTCTCATATGCTTATGTGTTTCATATGCTTCTTGTGTCAATGACATAAGAAAAATTTTAAGGACACAGTAGAAAAGGTGCATGGAGAAGGACTACAATGTTCACATATTTAAGCATTTGTGGTTATGTTCTCAATGGGGTATTCACTGACAATATGTCATCTTATAATGCACATATACATGCTACTACCCTAAATATATACAACTCCACATCTAATGGCCTATAATACTTATTAGTTGCCTAGTAGAGACAAGAAAGTAGAAGATCTAGCCCTTCCATTCCAGGAGCTGATAATATCTATACACCTTTGCCTTCCAACTTGAAAAACATTTTCTTTCTCTTAACGTAGTCTTGGTCTACTCAAAACCATTGAACAGGTCTTTCAAATGGAAATGGTAGGCTTTGAGCCGTTCTAATAACCAATATCTGTACAATAAAATCAGCAGATCTGAAACACTGATTAAAGTGACTTGGTATCCTGAATACCTAGAAACTGATGGTCAATAAGAGGCTATTACTTCCTTTTACCAGCTCCTCACATCTTATACTGCTCTTTTACAGACTGGGATGTAGAAAAGGGGCTGGCCCACCCAAATGCCTGATCTCTCTGAATGCACGTGCTCCATACGCATAAATGGAAAGAATAAATCGAAATGAGGCCACTGTTTTCTTGTTTTCCTGTGTCAGGACACTGTCAGCATGAGTAGGAATATCAATCGCCAGGCATGCAAGATCTAGTGAGTTCCTATTCCAGTGCTGCTTTCTCTGCTAGATCAGGTGGCGGTTTGCAGAAAAGCAACATCCTGAAAGTTTATTTGCTATTTGCAAGTCAGGGAATATGACTGGGCACAGAAAAATAGTCTACTGCTGCTTCAGAAAGTATTTCATAGACATTTTGAGGATGTTGCTTCCATAGGAAAGAAAATATCTGATTTCTGGACTGAAGTATATACAAAGTTGGGGCCAAATCCAACATGGGTCTGTGGTTTACAAACTGTGAGATGTGAAAAAGGATGTGATGGCAGGTCCCATCTGTCTCATTCACCCTAGTTCCTGACATACAGTAGCCATTCAATAATTCAATAATAATTATTGAATAAATGAATAACTGAACAAATAAATGAGCAGATTTCTTAATGACAAATTCATTTTGAAGCATTTTTCTGATCCTTGGTGGTTAAAAGCCTAAGGGAAGATATAATTCACAGTGATTCCTTTAGATGCAGCTAAATTTTGGTTAAGCAACACCAGTATATGAAAATCTAGGTTCACAAAATAAATACATTAGAGTTACTATACTTACTATATGCTTTACAATTAAGTAGAAATATACTTTAATGTAGTGGGTTTCTAAATGCTGGCCCATGAGGTCTCCTTAGGTTCACAGTGAAATAAGAAAAATTAGTGTGACATATTGTTCATCATGAGGCTGTTCAATTCAAGGAACTGTCCTTTATTCAAAATGAATCTTCCCCACTTCTGAGGTTAAAATACTTTTAATAAATGATGCGCATAATCTATGCTAGTTGTTCCTTTTTAATACTCTTGCCAATATAAAGTTGCCAAACCTATATTGACTCCCTTGCTTATCAGAAAATATTTTATTAGTCTGAGAGATCCAAATGTCGGGGACTGGCTTAGTTTCAAAATATGACTCATTTTATAAAAGCATACAAGTGTTTTGTTGTTGTTTTAGAAATCTATCTATTGAATAAAGGAAGTAGTATAACCTTGGCTTTAATGCCCATGTTAATGACAGCCAACAGGTGGTAAGTTGCTGCTCCATGCCTAGCTCTCAGAGCTTTTTAAAACGTATTCATCCATTTAAATTTCACAGTAGCCCAAGGAGGAAGTATTGTTATTATCTCCGTTTTACAGATGAGCAATTCTAGGGATTGTCAACTCCATGCCCCAAACGATGCACAACACAGCTAGTAAAGTGGCAGAATCGAGATTCAAACAATGGCTCCAAGAACATATATTCTTTTTTAAAATGTACTTTTTTGTTTCTTTTTTTGACTCCTCAGAGATCCCTACTCTGAACATATATTCTTACATTACAAAGAAACTGGGTCATATGAGAGTACAACCAAGAGAAAAACATTGTTTGTTATTATATTATAATGTTATGGAAATGGAGGTTCAATTAGCGTAGAGATTATAAACTCCTCTTCAAGACTGACATTATCTTATACTGAAGTCAGAGCCTCTCCCAATCTTAGTTTATCAACTCAATTCTTGATAACCTATTTTTAGCTTCAGTATTTACAGATACTGTCTTAAGCAACATTGTTGCTTAAGCTCTTGCTTTAATTAGCCAATTCCAAAAAACTCCCACAAAAAAAAAACAAAACAAGAAAATATGGTATTTGCAATGGGGTGTTTCAACCAAGAAGGGTCTTTAAGCGCAACACCCAAAAGCTTAGACATCAGGATTAAGTTAATTTAGGGCAAATTCAACCTTACAGTCAACAAATAAGTATTTCACTTTATATTAAGTTTGTTATTTAAAAGTATTAAAACCAGCTTCTAAATGTAGATATCCATTCCCCAAACAGATGCTTCTTTAAAATAGGAAGAACACAAACTTTAGTAGGAACTCACATATTCCCTTGCAGAGTCAGAAACCCAAACATAACAGCAATTGGGCAAGTAGGTAAATGAGGAAGTAAAATTCATAAGAAATGGACAGCGAAATCGATGAGTCAAATTAGACATTTTGACTATAAAGCCACCAAACGCCTCTCCCCCAATACCAAAAGCCAAAACCTTTTCAAATATACAGCAACTGAATCAGACGGTAATTTTGCCTTTAAAAATCTACAATACTCTTGGTAATGGTAGAAATGATTTATCTGGTAGGTTAAAGTTAGGTATCTATCATTCCACTTAACATCATTTACCAAATGCTGCATTTCAGTAATGGAGCTGTCAGTTTATTCTGATGGTAATGAAAAACAGGTTTTAACATGGAATAAGCCGTGGGTCCACCAGAAAATAACAGTGAATCCAGAGGTCCTGAGGTTTATGCAGTTTAAGGTAACTCTGTAGATTAAATTTCCACCCTCCAGTCCTGAGAGCTGTGGTGTACACACTCAGTCCGAATACCTTGTTGAGCATACAGGACAGTAATTTCCGACACTGCAGGTAACTCCTGCACAAACTGTTCATTCAAGTTGCTGGCTTCTGCTCAAGTACCCATCCCTAGTCCACATGCTCTAGAAAAACACAGGAACCAGTTCGGGACGTAGTTATCCATCCAGCACCCCTCGCTCCTCCCCAAGACTGTCCTGCCGTTCCAGCTCAGTGGGGCCCAGCCCACTACGATCCAGCTCCCGCTCTCCGAACTTCCCCCGCCCACTCCCCCCTCCACGTGACCAGGACCCGCCCAACCGCCGCTTCGAGTTCCACCAATCAGCAACCACCGCCGCCCAGAATCCGGGACCTGGCGCTCCTCTTTCAAAAAGGCAGCTTAATCCTCCCGCCCTCAGCCGCGCCCCCTTTCCGCTCCCCGCCCCGCCGGTCCCTCCCACTTCCCTCAATTCCCTGTTCCCCTCCTCCCCTCCGGTGGCGCCCTCCCGCTCCCGGGCTTCGCCCCGCCCCACTAGGGGCAGCGCGCTCGCTCTCTTCTCGCGAGATCTGAGCGTCCCCGCCGCGGCCGCCGGGCTCCCCCTCCCGTCCTCCCACCTCCCTCCCCCGGCATCTCTCACTCTCCGGCTCTCCTCCCTCCCTCCTCCCCCCTCCACCCTCTGGGCCGGATCTCGTCTCGCTCAGGCGGAGGAGGAGAAGGAGGAGGAGGAGGACGACGTTCGGCCTGCGCAGTGAGATGTTTGTCCGTCGCCGCCGCCGCCGCCATCGCGGAGGAGCGCGATAAAGGGAGCAGAGCCGGGCGTGAGGGGGACCCTGCGGAGCCACCGCGCCAGCGCAGCCCCCTAGCCGCGTCGGAGCAGCCGGAGCCCGAGCCGCCGCCGCCGCCCCCGCGCTTGGCCAGGGCCTGTGCCAGCTCCCCCAGCCCTGCCCGCCGCCGCCCGGCCCCCAGCGTCGCCTCGCCTGCTGCCGCCTTAAAATGTTGACAACCGCTCGCGGAGCGCGGAGCGCGAACCCCTGAACCCGGCCGCCGTGGAAGGGGAACGGCACCATGTCGAAATGCTGGCAAAGGCACGCGCAGCCGGAAGGGACACCCAAGATGCGGATCCCGGGCCTTTCCGGGTGAAGTCTCTCCTCGGCGTCCAGGGACCCCGGGCCGGGGGACACGGGCCGAAAAGCCGCACGCAGGAGGCCCGGCTGGAAGTCCCCCAAACAGGCCGCGTTAGCCCCGGTCCTTCTCCCCTCCCCCACGCTCGTCGCCGCGGGCGCGGAGCCTTTCCCGGCAACCGGCGGCGGCGGCGCCCGGCGCGGCCCGCCCTCCCGGGCCGTTCCCCGCGCCGGGAGTCCGGGCCTGGCGCCGCGCCCCCGTCCGAGAGTTGCTTCTTCAGCCGCTCGACGGGCATCGGCTGCGGCCGGGGCCCCTCGGCCGCCCCACGCCTCCCCACGTTGCCGGGGTTTTAGGCCCAGGCTCCGGAGCTGTTAGCAGCGGCGAAGTCCTCCCTGTGTGGGGCGTGTGTGGAACTTTTCACGTGGGGTTTCGTTACACTTTCAAAAATCACCCAGTCTGGCTTGTAGGGTGATGAAGGGGCTGCCCTCTCACTCTGCCCCCCTCCCCAGGCAGGGCTGTGCCACCAGCCTGCCCCCAAAGCAGTGACAGTGGTTCCACGGAATGCTCAGTGGTCATAAACTAGTAACATTGGGCGTATTTATAGCGTCTTTCATCCTACAAGCCTCCTAAGCACTTTACAAACTGTTGTGCAGGATCGCCTCGCCGCTCGGAGGAAGGCCGGGTGGGAGGAAGCAACAGAGAGCAAACCGGACAATTGGTTCTCCGTTTCTCAGCCTTGGGAGCCCAAAGAATGAGTGTAGTCGCCGTGCAGAGTTGCTTTCTTTCGTCACTTTCAGTGACAGCAAACGTGTTCTGCTCAGAAACCTTTTCTTTTTTGGCATTACGTTGAGTCGTACCCTTGTGGTGCTTAGTATACAGGGTATAACTTTGAGTGTCATATCTGGTTCGTCCACTCTATGGCAAGCAATTAAAATGTATTGTTAACAAACTGGACATACTTGCCTGTGTCGCTACAATAAAAGGCGTACGTCAAGACAGACGAACTAGCAATCGGACAGAAGATTTTAAAAAGCAAAATTAGAGAAAGATCTTGGTCTTCCCTTCTTAGATTCATAAATACTTCGTATGATGTGCAGGCGAAAGAGGGAGGTTTGTTGTCACTTTTTAAAGAGTGCTTTTCCTGGAGTGCAGTTGCGTGAGAAAAGACATATTAATATGATTGCCCCAGTTGAGTCAAGTAATTTATTTAGTCTCAGAGAGCATGAGGACCTCTCTGAATTCCTCAAATTTAGAGGGATACAGCTCATGCAGAATTCTGAAATTGCAAGAACATGAATACTAAAATCAGTGTGCGGAACCCTCTGCTTTGTGTAAATGGGTACGATGTATTTAGGAGAATTGTTTTGATAATTAAAGATTTTTGAAATGTTTCAAACTTTTTTCTAAGTAAACGTGAGAAATGTTGAAAAGCGAGTACTAATGAAGCTTAGTAGTATGTTTTCCCTTATAATTGGGCACAGAGCTGGGTTATGAATTTGTGATTAATATTAATTTTCCTACTAAATTCTGACCACTTTAGAGTTTAGAATTACTTAGAATTTTATGAAGTTAATAGTTTTATACAACAGATTTTCTTTTCTTTTCTTCTTCTTTTCTTTTTTTTTTTGAGACAGTTTCGCTCTTGTTGCCCAGGCTGGAGTGCAATGGCGCGATCTCAGCTCCCGGCAACCTCCGCCTCGTGGATTAAAGCGGTTCTCCTGCCTCAGCCTCCTGAGTAGCTGGGATTACAGGCATGCGCCACCACACCCGGCTAATTTCGTATTTTTAGTAGAGACGAGGTTTCTCCCTGTTGGTCAGGCTGGTCTCGAACTCCCGACCTCAGGTGATCCACCCACCTCGGCCTCCCAAAGTGCTGGGATTACAGGCGTGAGCCACCGCGCCCGGCCTACACGACAGATTTTCTGGGAGTGTTTGCGGCCTTACACTACTCAATTCTTGAAGTCTCAAACGTTCTGAGTAAGATTTTTTGCTAAAATGTGGAGGAACTCAAATTTGACATCAACTCACTCAAGTTAGTGGCATTCTGATTGACCATTTGTACGTTCATTTATGTGTAATCAAAGTCTTTGACCACTTCAGGTTTCCCTGCTCTTGCCTGTTTTGCCATCATTTAATTTGTTCGGTAAATATTGAATATTATGTGCCAGGCACTGTTCTGGGGGTCTGTCAGGATAACTAGAAAGACCGAGATCCCTGCCTTCTGGAGCTAATATTGTTGGGGAGAAGAGGTGGGAGAGAATTTCATTGTTCCTTTAGCTGACCAGTATAATAACGTTGTGTGATGCGTTACCACATAATACTGGAACTTATTTTTTTTTTTTTAAGCTTCGTTATGATTATGAGCTAATTTGGACCCATTCTGTCTATGACTTTTTCAGGTTTTTCTGAAAACCTTACATGAAGTGACTAGTTTTGATATTCAGTAGTAAATAACTGCTGATTTCTGAAAGAATTTTTCATTACTGTTTAATAAATATTAATAACATTCATAAGTGGTTCCCATTGAAAAGAACTATTATAGTTTATGACCCTTTGTTACAAATATATATGTATCTTAGTGGTAGGGTATTTCATAGTTTTATCTTGTTAACCGTGTGCTTATGGACCTTCAGAATTCCTGTCTTCCAGATTAGCAGTCTTGTACATAACTACAGATTGCATGATTTGCTAGTCAAAAGTAGTTAATGCATAGTATGCCATAAGGAAAAGATATGGCTGGGCGCAGTGGCTCACGCCTGTGATCCCAGCACTTTGGGAGGCGGAGGCAGGTGGATCACCTGAGGTCAGGAGCTTGAGACCAGCCTGGCTGACATGATGAAATCCCATCTCGACTTAAAATACAAAAAAATTAGTGGGGCGTGGTGGTGGATGCCTAGTAATCCCAGCTACTTGGGAGGCTGAGGCTGGAAAATCGCTTAAACCTGTGAGGCCAAGGTTGCAGTGAGCTGAGATCGCGCCATTGCACTCCAGCCTAGGCAACAAAAGCGAAACTGTCTCAAAAAAAAAATTGTTTATGGATATACATATGTACATCCTTAATTGTTTATGGATCCACATATGTACATATTTTAAAATTACTGTATTTTACATCTGTTGTTTGGATATATAGTTACTATAATTTAAGGGAAACCATAGTTTCACCAAAAGTCTCAAGCACTCGGCTGGAGAAGGTGGTTCACACCTTCACACCTGTAATCCTAGCATTTTGGGAGAGGCAAGCCGGGCGGATCACCTGAGGTTAAGAGGTGGAGACCAGCCTTGCCAACATGCAAACCCCTGTCTCTACTAAAAATAAAAAAATTTGCCATGTGTGGTGATAACACACCTATAATTCCAGCTACTCGGGAGGCAAAGGCATAAGAATCATTTGAACCTGGGAGGCAGAGGTTGCAGTGAGCCGAGATCATGCCGTTGTACTCCAGCCTGGACAACAGAGTGAGACTCTGTCTCATAAAAAAAAAAGAAAAATTGTGTTTAAGGTAGACAACATGATGTGTTGATATATGTATACATTCTGACATGATTACTACCATCAAGCTAACGCAAAATCACCTTTTTTTTTTTTTTTTTTTGAGGTGGAGACTCGCTCTGTAGGTCAGGCTGAGGTGCAGTGGCACGATTTCAGCTCACTGCAACCTCTGCCTCCTGGGTTCGAGCGATTCTTCTGCCTCAGCCTCCCGAGTAGCTGGGATTACAAGCATGCGCCACCACACCTGGCTAGTTCTTGTATTTTTAGTAGAGACAGAGTTTCACCATTTTGGTCAGGCTGGTCTTAACTCCTGACCTCCTGATCCGCCCGCCTTGGCTTCTCAAAGTACTGGGATTACAGGTGTGAGCTACCGCGCCTGGCCAATAGTTCTGGTTTTTTTTTGTCTGTGTTATGAGAACAATTAAGATCTACTTCCTTAGCAAATTTAAAGTATATAATATAGTAGTATTAACTATTCTTTGCTGCACATTTAATCTCCACGATTTATTCATCTTACAACATGTACCCTTTGATCAAAATCTACCCCCCCATTTCTTTCATTCCCCAGCCTGGGCCACAGAGCAAGACTCTGTTTTAAAAAAAAATAAAAATAAAAAGTCTCAAGCACTCTTCTCAGATTGTTTTACGAAATTAACTCGTGGAAAAGTATAGAATTATGTTTTGAGATTGTTTTGTTTTCATTCCCAATAGAGTGGTAATTGAACTTACTGGATATTTTATAGATACTACTACAGATAAATTTCCATCAATAATATCAGATTCTTTTTAGTGTTTCGAGTGCATTTTTTTTTTTCAGGCTAGAGTGCAGTGGCATGATCTCGGCTCACTGCAGCCTCCACCTCCTGGGTTCAACCGATTCTTGTGTCTCAGCCTCCTGAGTAGCTGGGACTACAGGTTTGCGCCACCACATCTGGCTAATTTTTGTATTTTAAGTAGTGATGAGGTTTCGCCATGTTGGCCAGGCTGGTCTTGAACTCCTGATCTCAGGTGATCCGCCCACCTCTGTTTCCCAAAGTGCTGGGATTATAGGTGTGGGCCACCGCACGCAGCCTTAGTGCATATTTTAAGTATACCTTCATCATTGTCTGTATAAGTTATAATACACAGTTTAATGCACAATTTGCATTTTTAAGTAGACCTTTTCCTAGAAATTCTTTTTAAGATGGAAGACAATAAAGGAAGTTTCTGTTTTGTAAGCTGTTGACAAAGGAAAAGTTTATTCCAGTTTATGAGCTTTCTTGCACAAAGTGTATCATTTCACATCTTTTTCATAATGTTTAAACTTTTATTTGTATGCAAAGGAACAACAAGGACCACAAAACTTTTTAAAGAAAGGAGGCAGTAATTGTGAAACTCCTGGAAATAATGTGGGTCTGGATCAAATAATTCTGCCCTAGGGAGTCTCTTTTTACTCCTGGGCTTTGTTCCACCATGTAGGATTAGTTGCTGTCAGGTAAATCTTTTATTATCTTTATCTTTGAAAAGTGATTTCTTACCATTTTTACTGTATGGGGTTTTGTCCACATGGGTTTGATGAGCTTGATTAGAATTGGAGGGGTTACATTTGAATGAAAATGCTGCCCTCTCCTCTTGTCAAACAGTAATGAAGCCTTTCTTGGCCTAGCCTTCAGAGTTTGGGAAACTGTTATGAAGATGAGTGTCTCCAGAATGTAATCAGGCTCTTAAGATCTCTACCTTGGGGTCCTGGAAGTAGCTTCAGTTAGTTTATAAAAAGCTTGCTAACTCACCATGAGAAAGAGTGTTATGATGAAATGCCCACTCCCTAATGCTAGATGAACTCCACCTGTGTAGCATGGACAGCAGCTGTTTGGAAGTGATTATTGGCTGGAACATACAGAGAGACTCACATTAGGGAAAGAGTTTTATGTTAATTTGTAGTATACTTAACAGGAAAGAGTCTAAGGACAGATGGGTACAGTTAATCTTTTTTTTTTTTTTCTTCGAGCTACAGAAATGTTTGCTAGATTTGAGGGAACAGCTTCTATCTTCATAGTAGATTTCTCTTTCTTAGGGAAGGTAGTTGTTGCGTAGTACTACCTGGACTGGTACATAGAGGAAAGCTGGATGGTAGTCTTGCAGATCACACAGAGTAGAGAATTCATTATAAATTCGTTTTTCATTTTTCATGTTATGAAACAAGGTAAAACAGATTCATTAAAGTGTTACACTTAAACTGATACTGTTTATAGTTTTGGGACAGCCAGTATTGTCATAGCTGTTAGTACCCCTCTGACTTTAGAAGTTAGAAAAATAAAAACATACAGTTGTTACTAACAAAGTATTTATTTTGCCTTGTCTTTCTAGATAGCAATTCAGAGGAACCTGGAAAATTATTAGTTCCAATATTGAATAAGACACTAATATGAAATATAATGTAAAAATTTGGCTTTTTAAGTAATACATAAATCACAAACTTGATTCAGACAAATTAGAGAATGCTTCATTTGTTTGTACATCATTCATTCGTTGAAGTTAAGGAATGAAGCATTTGTCCAGTTCAGGAAGATTACATGATTAAGGCTAGAAAAAGTGGTATGCCTTTTCGTTGTTATACATTGGGAGACTTCAGAGGTAATTTTTTGTTATTTTCATTCCAGAGTACATGGATGCTCTTAAGTAGTTTTGTTAGGTTTATATAAAAGTTACTAGACAATTTGTAGTTTTAAGTAATGCAACTTTTTAAAAAAGTACTTCTTGTTAGCCCATTGTAAGGTCAACAAAATGTAAAGGTATTACTAGTAAGAACAAATCACTGAGTTAACACATGAATTACAATTAGTTATTAGTCTATCACTGTTCTGTGAAAACTATTCAACCATAGTCTGTTAAAGCAATAAATTTATTTTAGCAACCTTTCTATTTATAACAATGATGTATATTCCTGGTAGAAAAATTGATAATTACCTAAATATATAAATAGGGAAATAAAAAAAATCACCTGTAATCCTAGCCCTTGGAAACAACATTAACATTTTCATGTGTTTTTGGAATTTTGATTTCATACTCTTGGCTGAACACACAGTAAAATTAAGATAATCATTGTATATGCTGCTGTTAAAAAATTTCTTACTGTAATTTTGAAAACATAGTTTTCATGACTGTCATACTTTACTTCAGTTTGCTTAGCTGTTTCCCTATTGCCAAATATTTTGGTTGATTCCAGGGAGTCCATATTTTTTCTATTAAAGAAGATTGCAACTGTGACTATTTAGACACATAAATATTTGAGTCCATCTCTGATTATGGAATTAGTGAGCTGAACATAACTGAAATACATTACCTAATTGACCTCCATAAAGGTAATAATAATAGCTAACACTTTCTAAATGCTTATCATGTACTCTGCATGTCTAAACTTACTCATTTGAGCAACTCTATAGAATACTACTATTATGTGTTCTACAGATGAGGCTTTGCAAGGCTAACTAATTTGCTTAAGATATTCTTCCAAGTGGCAGAACTAGGATTCTGACCCAAGCAATCTGACTCTGAAGTGAGCACTCTTAAGAATTAATTGTATTTCCCAAGGTTGTATCAGTTTAACTTCTGTGTAGCAGTGTCTTACCCAACATAATGTATGTTTAATTTTATAGGTGAAAAAATAGTACTTTAATGCTTTAATTTGCATTTCTTTGACTACTTAGGAGAACAAAACTGTGAATAGTCTAGAGAATTTTCATGTACTTTTGCACTGGAGTATTCAACATATGAATACAGGGTTGTGACTAAAAAGTAAAGAGACTGAAAGCATAGTAGTTAAGAGTGTGGGCTTGAATACCAGCTCCATGTCTTTCTAGCTGCATCACCTTTTTTTTTTTGGAGACAGTCTTGCCCTGTCACCCAGGCTGGAGCACAGTGGCGCAATCTCGGCTCACTGCAACCTCCGCCTCCCAGGTTCACGCCATTCTCCTGCCTCAGCCTCTTGAGTAACTGGGACTACAGGTATCTGCCACCACGCCCGGCTAATTTTTTGTATTTTTAGTAGAGACAGGGTTTCACCGTGTTAGCCAGGATGGTCTTGATCTCCTGACCTCGTGATCTGTCTGCCTCTGCCTCCCACAGTGCTGGGATTACAGGCGTGAGCCACCGCGCCAGCCTCTAGCTGCATAACCTTTAACAAGTTACTTAACTTCTTGTAGTGTCAGTTTTCCCCTGTGTAAAATGAGACTGCTAATAAGACCCACATTACAGGTTTGTTGTGTGGTAAATAAAGCTTTAAAATAGAACTTAGCACATAGTTAACTATTGTTATACCAATATTTAGTTGTGATTAGGCCAGTATTAAAAATTGGATGTTATTTTTGCAAGCAGTTACATTGAATGCCATACACTTATTTGAGCAGTCCTGGCATATTATTGTACAACTTCTAGAACTTAAGTTTTGAAAAGCCTGGAGAGTCAGTTTGTGAATCGTGCTAAGAAAGCATTCTCAAAGGATATGGGTTTAGTACCACTGGGACACTTAAAGAATCCTGTTGGCTCTTGAGGGGTGGCTTCAAAAACAGAAGTTCCTATATGATTCACACATAATCCTTGGAATAAGTGTGTAACCTCTCGTAACTTTATTGAAGGAGTAAACACTCATTTGGTTTTCATGTTCTATAATATGTACGTTAAATGTTCATCTAAAAACACATCTAGTTTTTCTTTTTTCCTTCCTTTCCTCCCTTTCTCCTCCTTCTCCTCCCCTCCCCCCCTTTTTTTCCCCACCCCTGAACTAGGTTGTGGTCCCTGTCCAAATCTTATACTAGACACCCTTTTGTACCCACACAGCATTTAGCATAGTATGGGTGGTTAGTGAATGATTGATTAAATGAGAAACTAGTCCTCTAAGCCAAACCATAGTAATTGATAAATTCAGTAAGTCAGTGCAAATGGTGCTCTGAAATGTTTGAAATTTTTTAGCTCTAAGTGAAGTCTTAAGGTGTAGTAGTGTGTCATTAAAGATCTTGTGGCACTTTCTGTATGTAGCAGGGTAGTCAGCCTAGTCTCCTGGAAAAATGAGTTGCAATTGTCAGTGACCCTGAATTGGGAGTCTGAAGGCTTGGTCTGTGGTCCAGTCTTTCTGTTTACTAGCTGTGCTCTACATTTCACTTCCTCCACCATGACTCCATCCCTTCACATCTCATCCCTTTCTGTCACACTGTTAAATTGTACACTCTGGTCCCCTATTTCTCTTGCAGATTAATTTCCCTGTATCTTCAGCCTATTCCTAAAATTCTCTTGATTTATTTCCACCTGAAACATGGCTTTGCCCTGAGGATGCAGGTTTATCTTTTTGAATTGAGGCTTTTATTTTTCTTATAGTCCTTGAATCATCTTTTTTGGCTTGAGAATTACTCTGCTGCTCTCTCCCTGTGACCATCTGACTTCCTGAACTCATGCTTCCTCAGTCATTGAGGAGTTTAATACCTTCCTCACGGATACTATGTTAATATATTCCTCACAGATATGTCTGGCCTCTATCTTAATTTTGTTCATTGCCTGTGGAAGTCATTTATTTATTCAATTTAAAATACATTTATTGTGTGTTGCTGCTGTGGGTCAGGTACTGGATCTACAGTGGCAATCAGACAGGCTTGTATTGCAGGGATCTTCACGCTGTCTTAGAGCTTGTCATCCTACTGCTTTAAAAATCTTCCAACTCCAGTATTGCATTCTATTCTAGCTCTTCTGTTTGTTAGATGTAGGACTTTGAGCAAATCACTTAGTGTCTGTTTCTCTTTTTTGTAAAAAGGAAAAAATGATGATACCTACCTCATAAAATTGTTTTAAAGATAGAGTTAATACATAAAAAGCTCTTTAGAATAGTGCTTGGCACATACTGAGCATTATAAATAAATTCAAGCTATTATTATTTAATTATTCTATCTTGTTGCTTGGTTCCTTCTCACATTAATGTGCCCTTTGATCTCAGGAAGACCCTTTCATTCTCCCAAGCCATGGTGCTTTCACTTCCACCTATGTTACCAGTTGCCCCTTTCTTACTACCTCCCCAAAACAAGGCCAGAAATAGCAGCAGAAAGTATCTTGGATCTTTCCACCTGTTTGTCCCCACTGAACTTATTTTCTAGCTGCTCCTGGAAAAATTGCAAGATAGTGGTCTCTAATTTAGCTGGACTCTCATTGCCTCTGAGCAGTTTCTTCTGTGTCCCCGGTCAACTTCCTCTCCCCTTTCTTGCCTGAGCTATTCCAAACTTTAATCGTTGTCCTTAAGCTCTCTATTGAGAATTCTCTTACTGCTCTTCAAGAAACCTAACTACTACATCACTGTGAAAAGGAATGTAATTAGGTGAAAGTTCAAAGTTCTTTCAGCATTCTTCCCTTTCAATTATGTTATTTAATCTGCATCTTTATTCATTCTCAACTCCTTCCCTCTGGTCTCAGTGAAGGAAGATGTCTTTTCCCTGTCTTCTGCATTGTAGTAACTACCTCCTTTCACAGCCAAGATTCTTGAGAGAGGAGTCTGTGTTTCCTTTTTTAGAGCATAATTTTCTTGAGGCCTCAGTCTTTTTTATGACTTTGATCAGTACGGCAGTATGCACCCAGCATATAGTACACAATGTTGAATAAAGGAACTAACAGACTCTTTAAGTTTGTTTCCTCCTCGTTAAGATGAGAACTTACAGTGGTCTTTCACAAATTGTGAGGATTAAATGAAATCATATCAGAAAATGCTTTCTAATAGTGATATCACTAAGACATATAAAAGAATTTCCCAATGATAAAATCAAAATTTTCAACTATAATTCTGTTTCGTGTAGGGCAGTTATTTTCAAACGTTTACAGGGAGCCTGGAGGGTGTCTAGGACCCAGGAGGCCTAGGAAGTGGTAAAGAAATCTTCCAAATCTCCCTCTGTGGTCCTTAAGAGCAGCTCCTGTGTTACCATTTGTATGTGGGGTTCTGTAAAAGATTTCATTTTAAGAAATTCTGTTAACCATTGCTTTAAAATCACTAGTTATTAATGAATCTTTTTTAAAGATGAGGAGAATACTATTTGCTCAATTTGATTACGGTTAATAGGAAATTGAGAACTGATCCTATAGTTGCCTTAACTCCTAATCCAAGTCTGTTGCTACTAGACAGTATTGTGTTTTTTTAAAATTCGGTTTTAAAGTTGGAAGTGTAACTAAGCAAAACTTCCTAATTTGACCTCCATTTAGTACTTGTAATCATTGAGAAAGGAATGGACCCAGATTTACTCTTTAAATGAGAAATGTTACTGCTGAGCAGATGAATAAAACGACTTCAAAGGGGAATTTTTACCTACTTTAAGAAAATACAAGATTTCTTAGCAATACTTTTTTTTATAAAAGCAAGCCATCACCGCTAAGAGGAATTCTTTGACATATGTGTTTTTAAGTCATTCTTACCTAGAACAGCTCTTAACTGAGAAACTCTTAGCCTCTTCTGTTTGCCCTGTCCTCTCCAAAGTAATGGTGAAAAATTCCCTTTTCTTTTTCATCTCCAATTCCTTTCCATTTCCACTAGAGGTTGCCTTATAAGATTAGTAACAACTTGTTGGATGTCTGACTTGTGGAAGGCTGTTTTAGATACTTTGAACTAATTATCTGAAATCCCCAAAACAATTTTAAGTATGATGTTGTTACTCTTGTTTTTAAATCTATTTGGGTCTCAGGGAGGACTAGTAAAATATTTATGATATTACATGTACAGCTAGAGAAGGGCAGAGTTGGGATTCAAATTCCAGGTATGTCTGACTGAAAAGTTCATGTTGTTTTCATTATACAGAAAATTAATTCTGAGGTTACCTTTTTAATTATTAGCTAGGAGCAGATCTGGGGACCCTGAAGCTTATACAGTGCACTACTCTACAAAAAGAATCTAACTTTAGGTTCCAGGCGTTGGAAGGAGACTTCGTAAGCTTCCTTTGTAAGCTTAAGTAATGGCTTTAAGTAAATGGACCATTTATAAAAGGAAAAACCTTGGAAATGTGCATTGTTCAGTAACATTTGAATATATAACTTGTTTAAGGGGACCGTAGTGTGTATTGACTTGAATAAAGCAGTCAAAAGCATAACCTGTAAGAAAGGCTTCTTATTACTAGTTGACCTATTTATGAGTTAACACTTTGCTACTCTAAATTGTAAGGCTGACTACACACATTAAAAAAAATCGGTTGTCTCAAAAAAAAAAAAATTGGTTAATAGAAATCTAAGTGTATACTTAGCAAAAGTGATTCCTTGAAGTTAATAATGTTTAAAATACTTCGATTTTTAATTTTTTGTCTCTAAGAGTATACTAAAGTGATAGATTAAACAGTAAAATGTATTGGAAATATAAGGATTAAATTCCCTAGTAATAATTTGCTACTTTTGGTGTATGCAAATGAGACATGAAAGCAATATGCTTTTTTGATGAATGCTCTCACTAGCCAAATAATAATTTGTGTGCTCTTATTTACGTTAGTATTTTAATTTTTAAGCACTGAAAGTGACTCCTGTAATCTTTTTGTGGTGCTATAACAAAATCCTGCAGACTGAGTAATTTATAAAGAACAGAAATGTATTTTCTCACACTTGTGGAGGCTGGGAAGTTCAAGGTCAAGGTGCTGCAGGTTCTGCTGTCTCACGAGGGCTGCTGTCTGCTTCCAACGTCTTGATGCAGTTTCCTATCCGAATCCTTTGGTGGGGAGGAATCCTGTATCTGCACATGGCAGAGGTAGAAAGGCAGAAAAGTAAGCTCTGTCAGCCTCTTTTATAAGGCCACCTAATCCCATTCACAAGGGTTCTACCGTTATGAGTTAATCACCTCCTGAAGACCCTACTTTTTTTTTTTTTCTGACTCTCACCCAGGCTGAATTGCAGTGGCTTGATCTTGGCTCACTGTAGCCACACCCTCCAGGGCTTAATGGATTCTTTCACCTCAGCCTTCTGGGTAGCTGGGACAACAGGTGCAGGTCAGCAGCTATTTTTTTCTTTTTCTTTTTGTAGAGACAGGGTTTCACTATGTTGCCCAGGCTAGTCTGGAACTACTGGGCTCAAACGATTCCACGCACTTTGGCTTCCAAAAGTGCTAGGATTACAGGCGTGAGCTATTGCACCTGAATTACCGTACCTTTTAATACTGCTAAATTGACGATTAAATTTCAACATGAATTTTGGAGGAGACACAGACATTCAAAACATGGCAGAGACTTTTGAGAGAATCTGTTCTTTCTTGCACAGATGAGGAACAGAGGCCTAGAGAAAGTGGTTTACCAAGGGATACACTCCTGACTTGAATTTATGGAAGAACCATGACCAGAAGCTTGATTTCTGGTTAAAAGCTCTTTCTCTTTAGCAGACTGAAACAAACATGTAGCCATAGTAACTCAGTGTTAACACTGGCCTATTTAATTATAAAACGGTTTCTCAGTATTGAGCACTGTGATGATTTGAGTTGACATGGTACTCTGGAGGGACACTCAGCTTAGGACCCTTGGACTCCTTCATTGCGCCATGTGATCTTGGATAAGCTCCTTAGCCTCAGTTTCTTCATTGTAAAATGAGGAGGTTTTACCTTGGGATTACCTTAGGCTCATTCTAGCTCCAGAAATTTCAGTAAAAGACAGTTGTGTTTATACATAAATCTAGGCACCAACTACTAGTGTTTTCCTGTGGCCTTTGAAATATTTTGTGTGATGTTGCAAGAATTAGCTACTTTTTTAGTCTTATATTTTTCTTTAAACTACGAATGGTATATTTCAGTGATGATGGTTAAGTTCCAATGTGAAGCAGTGGGAAAGTTAGCTGTGTTCTTGTGTGCATTTTTTTGGTGAGTTGACAGTTGCAGGAAAGTTTTAAACAGACTTATAGCAGATTTTTGTAACAATTTTATGTCATAGATCTTTTGCTGTTATATCTTATTTGATTACAGTTAGAATCATTCAAAGATGGCAAACTATGGCAGTTCAGTATTTTGTATGTTTTTTTCCTTTCCCTTTGGGTTATGTGTAATTGATTTAGGTACAGTCAATTTGTCATTGTCTTACAGTTTATAGAGTTTTTATACATTGTCATAGAAGAATGTGTAAAGAGTAATTTTATATACATGTGACCCATGTATAAATAGTAGTGTTAAATAGTATAAATAGTAGTGTTTTGGATTTCATAATATATTGGGAAATACAACAAATTTTATAGTGTTGATTTTAGATATAATCACGCATTTTCTTAATACAGAGGGTCTGTAAGTATGATGTCTGAATTCTAGTTATGATGACTGCTGTGTTTTTTGGATAAAATGTGTTTAACGGAGTCCTGTAACATCTCTTTTTTTATGGGTAAAAATAGCACCAATCATAGAACAGTGACAAGCTTTTTACCTCAATGAGAGTACTTACATTATTGTATCTTACTTGTTGTGATCATCATCACATTTTGAAATGTTATACATACTTTTTTTTTTCCATATATGCGAAAGTCATTCACAGATATAGTTGAAAGAGTTGTTAGTACTTTTAGCTCAATTGCTCTGTGACTTAAATGCATTTAAACAGGCTAATCTGGAAGCTTGACCTTGTGTCTTTGAAAAAATTGTTTCAAATTTCCCAGATTCTCAAATTGAGTTTTGGATAGCCTACTCATGTTGAGGACTGAAATGCAAATCATAATTGAACCTTCTATTGAGGATTTAACTTTCTCATTATGAATGTTACTGTTCTGTAATTTAATGATATTAGAGCCCAATTGAATTTTGATCAGGTTGTGATTTCATGGAATTGTCCCATGCTGCTGTGCTTTTCTAATTGATAATCTTTTTTTTTTCTTTTTCCTTGACATCAGCTCTTTTTTTGGCAGCACTCCTCCACTCCCATCTGTTCTCCACTGTAACCAGAGAAACCAGTTAACCAAACATCAGTAGTTTTTACATTCAGTTTTAAGTCACTAATCAAGGCTATATGTCTCTTCTGCATGGGCAGGGAAGAAACAAACCAACATATTTATTGAGCAAGTGCTGTGTGCCAGATGCTTTCGCAGACTTTCTTAATTACCCCACAGCTCACCGTCTCACATTTCTCTGGCCAGGAGCAAATGAGGAAAGTGAGCTTTGAAAGGTTAATTTGTTCAAAGTCTGTTTGAATGTGTCCCACTGGTCTGTTTTTCTCAAAGCTTGGATCTTTGGCTGTGTTTTTGATGGTTGATGTTGCTTAAGGAATAACTGATGGATAAATGGTATTATTGCAGATGTCATAAGTAATTGTATACTGGTTGGTCATCAGATAAGACTCCTTATCGTTAACTGCAAATGGACTGTATTCAGATCATATTTTTTGAATATTATCTATACATTGTGCTGTGCATTGTAAGGGATACACTAACATAAAGGAAGAGAGACCTTATCTACTCTGAGGTGCTTATAGTTTGGGAGGGAGCTTCCTTATCTGATTTAAAAAATACTGCCATTCCCATTCCTCAGATACTTGTACCAAAGCTTTTTTTTTTTTTTTTTTTTTTTGAGGCTGGAGCTTGAAATTAAGATCAAGTATTTTCCCTTGTTTATTTTTTTTTTCTAGCTGTGTCATTCTGAATTGCCTGGAATTTCAAATTCTCACCCTTTCCCCCACCCACCCTGTTCTAAATTTTTTCTTGTAGAAAATTATTCACAGAGGACTAAAGACTTCTTGTCCTTTGTATGTAGTAGATGTTAAGAATTCACTTCTTTTCATTTTAGTTTTAATTTGTCTCATGATGTAGTTTTCTCTCAGTAATCACAGAACCTTCAAGATGTGTAAGTATATAATAGACTGACATGCTTTCAAATTCAGGCATTTCGAAGGTTACAAATCAGAAGTAAGGTAAATGAACAGATTTTGCTTTAAAGAAAACAAAGACCGTTACAGACTTATTTTTGTTACTGATACTTTACTGATGAGGAAATTGTAATCCTGGATTGGAGGGAGGTAAGGAGGCAAAGATCACTTTTAAAATTAAATTATTGACTTGGTTTTAGAAGTCTCACTAAACTATATGCATTTAATAATCCTTAATTATATCTTTCCTTTAAAAAAGTTTTTGTTTCTTTTTCTGCTGAATGAATTTACTTTGCTTGCTGATCATTTTGTAACTTGGCCTTCTTGGGGAAGGGTCCTGTATACATCTAATAATTAGATAGCAAATATTATATGTTTGTATATATAGATGATAAATGTGTGTGCAATTTATTGTTTTGCTGAAGCATAGGTTGCTAGATCCCTTAGTGTATTTGCAGTTATTGCAACTTAATCAGTTTTATCAATGGTATTAAAGCCCTGCTAAAATAATTTAGAATGTTACTTTGAAAGAATGTTACTACTCTTTAAAAAAACACATTAATACATAAAGTTAGAGCCTTTAAATTTTGTTGTTCCTGGAATGAAGTATAGCCTAAAGTTTTTATTGTTAACATACTGATGAGGTGAGAGTTGAGAGTTGAACATTTAGTCATTTAAAAAACTTTTCAGTAGCAGTTAGTGTTGCTTCTGTGTCAGGGATGGGCAAGTGGAAAGATTAAAGTTCATTAGTAACATCATTATTTTGCCAAGGCTGTTGACGTGTATTTGATGCCAAGACCCCATCATGTGTATGTATTAATCTGCACTTGAAGTCCATTTCGTGTGATATGTAGTTTTTGGACTTGTTTGTTTTAGGGAAAGATTATGTAGCTTATTGATCCGCTTCTGAAGGGCCTATTTCGTCTGCCATTTTTTTCCCAGTTAAAAATTAAGCAGCCTTCTGAGTAAGGCCTTTAGTTAGGTGAATGGGAAAAATCTGAAAATATTGCTTGATGTAAAATTTAAAAGTATGTTACTTGTGCACTACTTCTGTTAGAAAATACTTGATTATTTAAAATTAGATTAATTGCTGAGGGTAAACACATTCAACCATTTTCCCGTATCATTGTGACTTATAAGTAAAATGTTTGTGTTGTCAAAATTACATTGGTATAACATGAGTAAAGTGTATTTATTCAACAGACATTTGTTTACAACCTTCAATGTGGCATTGAAGAAAAATGCATGATCACTTAAGAAGCTCATAGTCCACTGGAAGAAGATGCATAAACAGATAATTAAGCTATATGGGAGTGTAGTGGTGGTTACAAACTGTTACTAGTAGTTACAGACTATCACCACATTCCCATATAAACAAAAATACACTACAGTTTATTTAGTGTATAGTTAGGTAAGTGTAGTTTACACTATAAAATATCATGGAAGATACTGAGAAGAGTTGTTAACTTTGCTTGAGGAGTTCAGCGAAGGATTCCTGGCGGTTATGACACCTGAGCTGTGTTCAGAAGATATGTAAAGAATCAGATAAAGAAAAGGCAAAGCAAAGGAGGACCAAAAGCAGGGGGAAAAAAAAGATACGGGAACTGAAATAAGTGGGGAGGGGCTGCGACAGTGATGGAAATATAGTGAGAAACAGCAAGTTGTATAAGAATTCCCATTGGTTTAGTGTTGTTAGGAAATACATGTCAGACAGGTGTGGAGAAGTGAGCCTAAACTAGATCTGTGCCTACAATGCTACAATAGAAGGGTTTTGAATAGGGTCATGGTATGCCTCTGTTTATTTTGATTGTGATTTTGAAGGAGGTAGATTCCATGATGTTGGAGTTCATAGTGTTTGGAAGGCTTTTGCAATGAAGTGTGAAAGTTTCTGGTTTTTTTTTTTTTTTTTGAGACGGAGTCTCACTCTGTTGCCCAGGCTGGAGTGCGGTGGTGCAATCTCTGCTCACTGCAAGCTCCACCTCTCCGGTTCACACCATTGTCCTACCTCAGCCTCCCAAGTAGCGAGGACTACAAGGCCCCCATCACCACACCCAGCTAATTTTTTTTTGTATTTTTTAATGGAGATGGGATTTCACCGTCTTTGCCACGATGATCTTGAACTCCTGACCTCATGATCCGCCCACCTCTGCCTCCCAAGGTGCTGGGATTACAGGTGTAAGCTACTGCGCCCGGCCCAGGTGAAAGTTTTAAGACAGTAGTAAAGTTGACCCTTGAAAAACATGGGTTTGAACCGCGCCCGGCCCAGGTAAAAGTTTTAAGACAGTAGTAAAGTTTGAACCTCATGGATTCACTTACTACTGCATGGGTTTTTTCCAATGAATATATTGGAAAACTTTATGGAGATTTGAAAATACAGATGAAATGTGTAGCCTCAAAATAACAACAAAAAACTGTTACGAACGCATACAATGTATGTAGATGCTAGTCTGTGTATCATTTACGACCGTAAAATATACACAAATCTATTACAAAAAGCTAAAATTTATTAAAAGTTAGGCACACACTTACAGATTGTATGTGGTGCCATTTGCAGTCAAGAGAAATGTAAACAAGTGTAAAGATGCAGTATTAAACTGTAACTGCATAAAATTAACTGTAGTACATATTGTACTGTTGTAATACATTTTATAGCCACCTCTTACTGCTAACAGGGTAAGCTCAAATGTTGCAAGTATGCACTTAAAATGCCTTGTGGCTAGGTGCAGTGGCTCACACCTGTAATTGGAGCACCTAGGGGGGCCGAGGCAGAAGGATTGCTTGAGCCTAGGAGATTTATTTATTTATTTATTTATTTATTTATTTATTTATTTTTGAGACAGAGTCTCGCTCTGTCGCCCAGGCTGGAGGGCAGTGGTGCGATCTCGGCTCACTGCAACCTCCACCTCCTGTGTTCACGCCATTCTTCTGCCTCCGCCTCCCGAGTAGCTGGGACTGCAGGCGCCCATCCCCACACCCGGCTAATTTTTTTGTATTTTTAGTAGAGACAGGGTTTCACTGTGTTGGCCAGGATGGTCTCGATCTCCTGACCTCGTGATCCGCCCACCTCGTCCTCCCAAAGTGCTGGGATTACAGGCGTGAGTCACCATGCCCAGCCCAAGCCTAGGAGTTTTAAGACCACCCTGGGCAACAAAGCAAGACCCCCAGCTCCATCAAAAAAATTTAAAAAATTAGCCACGCATGGTGGCACACACTGGTAGTCCCAGCTGCTCAGGAGGCTGAGGCGGAATGATCCCTTGAACCTGGGAGTTTGAGGCTGCAGTGAGCTATGATTGCACTACTGCACTCCAGCCTTGGTGATAAGAGGAAGACCCTGTCTAAAACAGAAAAACACCTTGTGACTAATCATCTTCGTTGAGCAGTTTCTCTTTGTAGTGCAGTAAAAAGTTTTCTTTTGCGGTTTTCACATATTTTTCATTATGTTTAGTGGAATACTGTAAACCTGGAGTAACCCGATGGAACCCATTCGACGTGCCCCTATGAACTTGGAAGTGCTCCTACAAAGCAGAGAAAAGTCATGACATTACAAGAAATTGTTGGATTGCTTGATGTGCACTAGATTAAGTTCTGCAGCTGTGGTTACCTGCCATTTCTAGGTAAATGAAGCCAGGACCATTGTTAAAAGGAAGTTTGTGAAGCCATCACTACACCTATGCCAGCTGTTGCAAAAACCTTGTGCTTTTTGCAAAATACTTTCGTTTTTTTTTTGAGACAGAGTCTCGCTCTGTTGCCCGGGCTAGAGTGCAGTGGCGTGATCTCAGCTCACTGCAAGCTCCGCCTTCTGGATTCACTCCATTCTCTTGCCTCAGTCTCTGGAGTAGCTGGGACTACAGGTGTCCGCCACCATGCCCAGCTAATGTTTTTGTATTTCTAGTAGAGACGGGGTTTCACTGTGTTAGCCAGGATGGTCTCGAGCTCCTGACTTCGTGATCTGCCCGCCTCGGCCTCCCAAAGTGCTGGGATTACAGGCGTGAACCACCGCGCCTGGCCTGCAAAATACTTTTTTATCTCATATTGAATATGCAGTTTGTATGTGGGTGCAGGATTGCTGTAAGGAAAGTATACCTAGTGATTCTAATATGAATTGAGGAAAATGAAGTCATTACATGACAAAGTCAAAGGAAGGTGAAGGATCTAAACCTGGAGAATGTAATGCCAGCAAAGGATGGTTTGATAATTTTAGAAAAGTTTGGCTTAAAAAATATCAAGGTAACAGGAGAAGCAGTTTCTGTCAATGAAGCGGCAGCAGACAAGTTCCCAGACACCATCAAGAAAATCATTGAAAAGTTACCTGCCTTAACAGGTTTTTGGTGTAGACAAAAGGGCCCTATTCTGGAAAAAAGTGCCACAAAGGACATTGACTAGTAAGGAAGAGAAGCACATACTAGGGTGTACAAGGCAGGAAGGGATAAGCTAACTCTGCTGTTTTGTGCAAGTGCAGTCGGGTTTATGATCAGGGCTGACTTTATCTATAAATCTGCTAACCTCTGAGCTGTGAAGAGAAAAGATAAATACTAGCT
The DNA here is from genome assembly GCF_001698545.2 of Rhinopithecus bieti. Classification (NCBI taxonomy): domain Eukaryota; kingdom Metazoa; phylum Chordata; class Mammalia; order Primates; family Cercopithecidae; genus Rhinopithecus; species Rhinopithecus bieti. The sequence goes on along the minus strand of NW_016814428.1, from coordinate 1,395,693 downwards.
GCCAGTCTTTTGGTTGTACAAGAAGGCCTGGACTTCTTTTTCTGGATTGGTTCCATCAGTGCTTTGTCCCTGACGTCAGTAAGTACCTTGTCAGTAAGGGACTGCCTTTTAAGTATTTTTTCTATTGGACAATGCACCTAGCCACGCAGAACCTCATGAGTTCTACATCACTGAAGGTATTGTATCCTTGACCTTAAATAAAGTGTTTTAAATTCAGCCTGTAGATGGGGAAGGTGGGGGGTTAATACGTACCTTTAAGGCTCATTAAACACAGTAGTAGTAATCTATGGAAAAGATTGTCATTGCTATGGAAGAGAACCTCAATAGAGGGAACATGATGAAAGTCTGGAAGGGTTACACCATTGAAGATGCCATCATTGTTAAAAAGCCATGAAAGCCATCTAGCCCGAAATGATACATTCTTGCTAGAGAAAAATGTGTCCAGATGTTGTACATGACTTCGCAAGATTTATGACAGAGCCAGTCAGAATCCTGAAAAACAGTGTGGCTGTGGTAAAGTGGGGAGTGGAGGGTTTCAGGATATGGATCTTGAAAAAATTCAAGAGCTAATGGACATCACACCAGGAGAATCAACAGAAGATGTCTTGATGGAGATGAGTGCTTCTGAAACAGTGACAGATGATGAGGAAAATGTAGAAGAAACAGTGCCAAAAACCAAATTGACATTAGAGAATCTGGCAGGAGGTTTCTGATACTCAAGAATGCTTTGACTTTTATGACATGAACCCTTCTGTGATGGTGGGCACTGAAATTTAAAAAGTGGCACAAGGATTGGGACCAGATAGAAACATTTTTAGAGGAATGAAAAAGCAGAAAAGTTAGACAAATTACAATGCGTTTTTGTAAAGTTACAGAGCATGGCTGCCTCTCCTGCCTCCCCTTCTACCTCTACTCCTCTATCTCTTGTGCCTCTGCC
>NW_016814428.1:1384705-1394573 GCF_001698545.2 Rhinopithecus bieti | reverse complement strand
TATTTATTTATTTTGAGACAGAGTCTCGCTCTGTCGCCCAGGCTGGAGGGCAGTGGTGCGATCTCGGCTCACTGCAACCTCCACCTCCTGTGTTCACGCCATTCTTCTGCCTCCGCCTCCCGAGTAGCTGGGACTGCAGGCGCCCATCCCCACACCCGGCTAATTTTTTTGTATTTTAGTAGAGACAGGGTTTCACTGTGTTGGCCAGGATGGTCTCGATCTCCTGACCTCGTGATCCGCCCACCTCGTCCTCCCAAAGTGCTGGGATTACAGGCGTGAGTCACCATGCCCAGCCCAAGCCTAGGAGTTTTAAGACCACCCTGGGCAACAAAGCAAGACCCCAGCTCCATCAAAAAAATTTAAAAAATTAGCCACGCATGGTGGCACACACTGGTAGTCCCAGCTGCTCAGGAGGCTGAGGCGGAATGATCCCTTGAACCTGGGAGTTTGAGGCTGCAGTGAGCTATGATTGCACTACTGCACTCCAGCCTTGGTGATAAGAGGAAGACCCTGTCTAAAACAGAAAACACCTTGTGACTAATCATCTTCGTTGAGCAGTTTCTCTTTGTAGTGCAGTAAAAGTTTTCTTTTGCGGTTTTCACATATTTTCATTATGTTTAGTGGAATACTGTAAACCTGGAGTAACCCGATGGAACCCATTCGACGTGCCCCTATGAACTTGGAAGTGCTCCTACAAAGCAGAGAAAAGTCATGACATTACAAGAAATTGTTGGATTGCTTGATGTGCACTAGATTAAGTTCTGCAGCTGTGGTTACCTGCCATTTCTAGGTAAATGAAGCCAGGACCATTGTTAAAAGGAAGTTTGTGAAGCCATCACTACACCTATGCCAGCTGTTGCAAAACCTTGTGCTTTTGCAAAATACTTTCGTTTTTTTTTTGAGACAGAGTCTCGCTCTGTTGCCCGGGCTAGAGTGCAGTGGCGTGATCTCAGCTCACTGCAAGCTCCGCCTTCTGGATTCACTCCATTCTCTTGCCTCAGTCTCTGGAGTAGCTGGGACTACAGGTGTCCGCCACCATGCCCAGCTAATGTTTTGTATTTCTAGTAGAGACGGGGTTTCACTGTGTTAGCCAGGATGGTCTCGAGCTCCTGACTTCGTGATCTGCCCGCCTCGGCCTCCCAAAGTGCTGGGATTACAGGCGTGAACCACCGCGCCTGGCCTGCAAAATACTTTTTTATCTCATATTGAATATGCAGTTTGTATGTGGGTGCAGGATTGCTGTAAGGAAAGTATACCTAGTGATTCTAATATGAATTGAGGAAAATGAAGTCATTACATGACAAAGTCAAAGGAAGGTGAAGGATCTAAACCTGGAGAATGTAATGCCAGCAAAGGATGGTTTGATAATTTTAGAAAAGTTTGGCTTAAAAAATATCAAGGTAACAGGAGAAGCAGTTTCTGTCAATGAAGCGGCAGCAGACAAGTTCCCAGACACCATCAAGAAAATCATTGAAAAGTTACCTGCCTTAACAGGTTTTGGTGTAGACAAAAGGGCCCTATTCTGGAAAAAAGTGCCACAAAGGACATTGACTAGTAAGGAAGAGAAGCACATACTAGGGTGTACAAGGCAGGAAGGGATAAGCTAACTCTGCTGTTTTGTGCAAGTGCAGTCGGGTTTATGATCAGGGCTGACTTTATCTATAAATCTGCTAACCTCTGAGCTGTGAAGAGAAAAGATAAATACTAGCTGCCAGTCTTTTGGTTGTACAAGAAGGCCTGGACTTCTTTTCTGGATTGGTTCCATCAGTGCTTTGTCCCTGACGTCAGTAAGTACCTTGTCAGTAAGGGACTGCCTTTTAAGTATTTTTTCTATTGGACAATGCACCTAGCCACGCAGAACCTCATGAGTTCTACATCACTGAAGGTATTGTATCCTTGACCTTAAATAAAGTGTTTTAAATTCAGCCTGTAGATGGGGAAGGTGGGGGGTTAATACGTACCTTTAAGGCTCATTAAACACAGTAGTAGTAATCTATGGAAAAGATTGTCATTGCTATGGAAGAGAACCTCAATAGAGGGAACATGATGAAAGTCTGGAAGGGTTACACCATTGAAGATGCCATCATTGTTAAAAGCCATGAAAGCCATCTAGCCCGAAATGATACATTCTTGCTAGAGAAAATGTGTCCAGATGTTGTACATGACTTCGCAAGATTTATGACAGAGCCAGTCAGAATCCTGAAAACAGTGTGGCTGTGGTAAAGTGGGGAGTGGAGGGTTTCAGGATATGGATCTTGAAAAAATTCAAGAGCTAATGGACATCACACCAGGAGAATCAACAGAAGATGTCTTGATGGAGATGAGTGCTTCTGAAACAGTGACAGATGATGAGGAAAATGTAGAAGAAACAGTGCCAAAACCAAATTGACATTAGAGAATCTGGCAGGAGGTTTCTGATACTCAAGAATGCTTTGACTTTTATGACATGAACCCTTCTGTGATGGTGGGCACTGAAATTTAAAAGTGGCACAAGGATTGGGACCAGATAGAAACATTTTAGAGGAATGAAAAGCAGAAAAGTTAGACAAATTACAATGCGTTTTTGTAAAGTTACAGAGCATGGCTGCCTCTCCTGCCTCCCCTTCTACCTCTACTCCTCTATCTCTTGTGCCTCTGCCACTCTTAAGACAGCAAGACCAACTACTTCTCTTCCTCCTACACCTCAGCTTACTGAATGTGAAGACCTGAAGGATGGGGACCTTTATGGCAATCCATTTCCGCTTATTGAATACCAAGTACATTTTCTTTTTCTTAAAATGTTCTTAATTTTCTCTCTGTTACAATGTTATTAATATTTTTTCTTTTTCTTTATTCTTAGAATACAGTGTGTAATATATATAACATACAAAACAGGTGTTAATAGACTGTTTATATTATTGGTAAAGCTTTGGGTCGACAGTAGGCTATTAGTAATTGGGGGACTTAAAAGTTACACACAGTATTTTGACTGCACAGGAGTTCAGTTTTTCCTAACCCCCACATGGTTCAGTGGTCAGCTGTATTCGGGATGAAAAAATGGGAACATATTTGAGAAATATCTTGGGCTTAATGTCAGTAGTACTTGATGATTGAATAAGAAGGAGATGAGAGATAAGAAAAAATATAAGACTTCTGCTTCTAGCTTGTATAATTAGATAGTTTGTATTGCCACAACTGAATTACAGATTACAGGAAAAAGGTTTGGGCAGGTTTGAATGATGAGTTCACCAGGGATTTTTGATGTGTTGAGTTTGATCTGTGTCTGGAGCATTTGGTTGGAGATGTGTAGCAGGTGGTTGAAACAAGAGTGTTAGACGTTGGAGGGAAGATCTGGGCAGGCAGTATAGATTTGGGAGTCATTAATGTAAATGCCAGTACAGAAGTCCCCCCCATCCACAGGGAATCTGTTTATTGCAAGATCCCCAGTGGATACCTGAAACCATATAGCCCTGAGCCCTGTATGTACTGTTTTTCCCTATGACATTTTAATTTACAATTTAGAAATAATAAGAGATTAGCAACAACAATAAAGTAGAACAATTATAACTATATTGTAAAAAACAACATGAATGCCGTCTCTCAAAATATCTTGTACTGTACTTAACCCTTGTGATGGTATGAGATGATACACTGTCTGTGTGATGAGATGAAGTAAGGTGAATGATTGTGGCCATACTTTTGTAGTTTTGAGTTGCGACAGCAAAACTAGTGCAAATTATTTTTGCTTCTCCACAGTTTCATGGATAGAAGATGTGTTCTTTTTTTTTCTCCCTGAGACAGAGTCTTGCTCTGTTGCCCAGGCTGGAGTACAGCGCCACAATGTCAGCTCAGTTCAACCTCCACCTCCTGTGTTCAAGTGATTCTTGTGCCCTAGCCTCCCAGGTAGCTGGGATTACAGGTGTGTGCCACCGAACCCATCTGATTTTTGCATTTTTAGTATAGATGGAGTTTCATCGTGTTGGCCAGGCTGGTCTTAAACTTGTGGCCTCAAGTGAACTGTCCGCCTGGGCCTCCCATAGTGCTGGGATTACAGGCGTGAGCCACCATCCTGGCCAGAAGATTTGTTCTTAACATAGATCTTAGCAATCTCAGCTTACCTTTTTTTTTCCCTTATTAAGTAGAGAACTTCTACCTTTTCATTTAGAGGAAGCACTTTATTGCTTCTCTTTGGCATTTCTGAATTGTCAGCATCCCTACTCTTGTGGTTTGGGGACAGTACTAAGTAAGATAAACATTGCCTATACATAAGCATTGTGATTTTGATCTGATAAACCAGATGGCTGTTAAGTTACAAGTTTTTAACGGGTGTGTAACATAGTGTAGAAATGCTGGACAAAGATATAATTCAGGATTCACATCCTGAGTGAGATGGCACGAGATTTCATGATCCTACATAAAACGGCATGCAATTTAAAGTTTATGAATTGATATTTCTGGAATTTTTCATTTAATATTTTCAGGCAGTGGTTGATTGCAAGTAACTTAAACCAAGGAAGGTGAAACTGTAGATAAGAGGACTATTGTAGTTTATCTTCTTTAAGATACGGACAAACTTGGGAAATCTGATAAAAATTAGGGACCTACTCTCTAGAAAAGTGAACTCACAGTATACTTGGAAAGTTTTGTTTGTTGTTTTAGGAACCTCTGGAATCCCTTGCAGTCAATCTGGAGTCTCTTAAGTTTTAGAACCCTTCATGTACGGCTAATAGATGTAACCATGACAACGAATGAAAATACATAGGGACCCAGTAGAGAGTGAAAAGAGCCAAGGACAGAGTTCTGAGGATGAAAGTGATTTAAATGGCTCTGGAAAAGTAGTATATAAGAGATGTAGGGGAATAATGTTTTCTAAAAGAAAGCTACATTATACTGAAGTGCATTTATCATAGTGGTACTTTTAAAGTGCCTTTGTTTTAGTGCATATCTGTATATTTGCTAAGCTTGAAAAAGCTGTATTTCTTTCTGACATTTATTTGATGACTGTTGATGAGAGTTCAAGAGATTCTGTCATTGGGCACTTTCCTTAATTGATGTATGAGGGATTATACTGTGCCCTGGCTGCATTAAATCTACTGACATTCTCATTTAATCTTCATGACAGCCCTTTGAGATACATACTGTTATTGAACCCAGGACTTAATTTTCTCAAGGTCACATGGCTTGTGAGTAACAAAGCTGTGGCACAAACCTAAGCCTGACAGCAAAACCTATGTTCTCTACCAATATACTATGTTTACCAAGACAATCAGTGACTCATACTGTGATGTTACTTTACCATATTAGCACAATGGAATGTGATGTTAGTCCACTGATACGGACTAGGTTTGGGGATATATAAGCTCTAATCCCAGCTCTGTGATTTTAGGTAAGTCATTTAATCTCTCTGGGTCTATTTTCGTTGTCTTTTTTTTTTTTTTTTTTTTTTTTCCTGTTTTTGAGACAAAGCCTTGCTCTGTTGCCCAGGCTAGAGTGGCCTGGCACGATCTCGGCTTACTTCAGCCTCCACCTCCCGGGTTCAACCAATTTTCCTGCCTTAGCTTCCTCTGTAGCTGGGATTACAGGCACGCACCACCACATCCGGCTGTTTGTATTTTTAGTAGGGATAGAGTTTCACCATGTTGGCTATGCTGGTATCGAGCTCTCAACCTCAAGTAATCTGTCCACCTTGGCCTCCCAAAGTGCTGGGATTACAGGCGGGAGCCACTGTGCCTGGCTCTTCTTCTCATTTGTTAGAAAAATTTTTAACCTTAGCTATCACCAGAAGAACATTTTTTCCTGTAGCCCCATCTCATCTATCAATAAGGCATAAATTAAAAAAAAAAAAAAAAAACTTCATACAACCTTGTGTAGTAAAACAACTCTTGATGTATATATGTGAAAATAGTTATAATAATGTGAGAGTACTTGTACAATGTTTGATGCCTCTTGGCTTATAGTTTTACAATTCTTCAGCTTCTAGTGGAAAAATTGAGTAATTTACTCTGGGTAGAGACCTTTTCATACTTTTTCTGGCTTTCAGGGGATTTTAGGTTATAGAGCCTGAAAAGATCATTTGATGTTTTGCTCAGCTATTAGCAGTGTAGGTATCTTTGAGGCTTATAGTTGACATTAACTTTGCTCTTTTTTGAAATTGTTCTGAGTATTTTGTTTTATCTATTTGTTACTCAATGTCAAGGGGTAGTGTCTTAGTTTGCTTTATTAGAACCTCAGCATATGCAGTCAACAAACTAAAACCACATTGCACATATGTAGCTATGGTATTTGAGGCCATCATTATTACATGGCTTTGAATCTTCTGTTTGTGAATAGCCACATCTGTGCATGTTAATATGGATGACATCGTGTCTGTCAGGATATCTGATTAAAAATAGGTAGCAGTATAGGTGTAGGGGTAAATTCTTTTACAGTCATTTGACATAAGTCTGTGACAGACTTAGGTCTTGCATAGGATTTTGGTAAAAGAAAAGAAATTGTTCTGTTAAATTTCCTTCTTAAGCTCTCCAGAAAAGATTAGAATAACGACTCAGTTTGAGTCATTTGCTTAAGGATCCTCTGGATTGAGAGTTGAGCTGGTATTTTACTGCCAGGGTGACTAAAATAACTATTTGCCTACTCCTTCCTCTTTTCACATTCATACACATCAGACATGACTTGGAGAGTATTCCACTAACTCAGTAATTTTTATCCAATTCAGATCAGAAGTATGTGTGAAGCTGATCAATGTTGCTTAGGTTGTAAATGGAGAACTTGGAGATTTTATGTGGCATTTACAGAGGGGTCGTTAGTCAGATATTAGCAGAAAATCAGTCACCAAGTATGAACACTTGTTATGTGCCAGATACTGTTTTAGAGGCTGAGGAATTTGGCAGTGAAAAAAAGATCCCTGCCTTCGTGAAGCTGACATTTGGTTGTAGAGAGGGAGACTAGGAAAATAATGAAGAATATGGGTTGGAGTTGGGGATCAGTAGTGAGATGAGGCTGTTACTGTAAAGAAGGTGGGCATTTAAAACTTCACTGTAAGATGACAGTTGAGTAGAGGTTTGAGTCATGCAGGAATCTGAGGGAAGAACATTTCAGACAGAAAGAATAGCAAATACAAAGACACTGAAATGAGCTTGTTTGATGTGTGCCAGGGAGTGCATGGAGCAGAGCGAGCAAAGGGGAAAAATGGATGAAGTTGAGAGATTATCAGATCGAATAAAGCTTATAGAACATTGTAAGGACTTTGACTTTAACTCCAAGGGAAATGAGAAATCATTTGAGGATATTTTGAGCAAATGAATGACATAATTTGATTTATGCTTATAGAAGGTCACCCTGGTTTGCCTGATGATAGCAGGCCAAGAGTGGAGATGGAGACCAATTGGAGGTGATGGTGGTTTGACCAGGATAGTAGCAGTGGAAGTGGTGAGAAAGAGTTGAATTCTGGGGATACATTTTGAAGTTAGAGACAACAGAATTTTCTGTTGGATTAGTAGTGGGATCAGAGAGTAGTTGATGATGATCACAAGCTTTTTGGCTGGAGCAGCTGCAAGGATGGAGTAGACGTTTGTTCAGTTGGAAAACACTTCAGGGGAAACCAACTGAGGGAAAAGATTAGGAGTTCTGTTTCAGACTTGGTAAGTTTGAGATGCCTACTAGGCATTCAGATGGAAACGTTGAGTAGGTAGCTGGATATATGACTCTGGCATGTGACAGAAGGGGCTAAACAGAATGTATCAATTTTGAGATTGATTTAAAACCATGAGAATAGATGACATGAACTCCACCTAGAAACTGAGTGTGGCTAAAAAGGAAAAAAAAAAAAAAGAAACTGAGTGTGGCTAGATAAGGAATCGAGAACTTGAGCTTTAGGATTGGAGATTTAGGTGATAATTAAGAGCCAGTAAAACAGACAAACAAATAGGAGACAGAAATAGAAGAAACACAAGAGATTGTAGTGCTTGGAAGGAAGTGAGGAATTTGTTTCCTTTTTTCCTTTTTCTTTTTTGATACAGGGTCTTGCTCTGTCATCCAGGCTGGTGTGTAGTGGTGCAATCTCCACTCACTGCAGCCTCAACCTCCCGGGCTCAAGCAATCCTCCTGCCTCAGCCCCACTAAGGAGCTGGCACTACAGGTGCACGCCACCATGCCCGACTAATTTTTGTACTTTTAGTAGAGACGGGGTTTTGCCATATTGCCCAACCTGATCTTGAACCCCTGGTTTCAAGTTCTCCCGCTTCGACTTCCCAAAGTGCTGAGGTTACAGGTGTGAGGCACCTTGCCTTGCCAAATTTGTTTCAAGTATTAGAAGTGATCAGCTCTTTCAAATGCTGCTGGGTAGGTCAAGTAAGAGGAGAACTGAGACTTTGACCATTAGATTTTAGCAATATAGAAGTCACTGGTGGCCTTCTCAAGAGTAGTTTCAGTGAAATGGTAGAGATGAAAGCCCTATTGGAGTAGATTCAAGATAAAATGGAAAGATGGAACTTGAAGACAGTGTATGTAGAATCTCCCCTGCTCCTTGCCTGTGGTTTTGCCATAAATGGAAAGAGAGATTAGATGGTGCTGAAGGAATATTTGGGTTTGTGCGGATTTGTTTTTGACATAGGAAACTGACCATTTTTTTATCTTTTTTTTTTTTTGAGGCGCGATCTTGCTCTGTCACCCAGGCTGGAGTGCAGTGGTGTGATCTTGGATCCCTGCAACCTCTGCCTCCAGGCTCAAGTGATTCTCCTACCTCAGCTTTCTAGGTAGCTAGGACTATAGGCATGTGCCACCACACTCAGCTAATACTTAAAATTTTTTTTTGTAGAGACAGGGTCTCACTATATTGCCCAGGCTGGTCTCAAACTCCTAAGCTCAAGTGATCCTTCCACCTCAGTCTCCCAGAATACTAGAATTACAGGCATGAGCCAGTCCACGTGGTAAAACTGACAGTTTTCAGTATGAATGGAAATTGTCTACCAGAGGAAAAATTTTGATGGTGCTGAGATGAGTGATTACTAAAGGGAGACCTTTTTAATAGGTGGTTTGGCATAGAACTAGAGATTTACTTGTCAAATTTCATTCTGTGTAATATTGCCTTGGGTTCTTGTTAAAATGTAGAGTCTATTTCTGTAGGTCTGGAGTAAGGCCTGAAATTCTGCAATTCTTACAAGTTCCTACGTGTTGCTTATGTGTCTGGTCCTTACGCTATACTTCGAGTACAATAACTTGGCACTTTGAGCTCAAGAACCTAGCAGGTTTTATTGGCATAAAATCAGATTGGTTGGTGTGTGAATATGATTGGAATTTGTATAGTGTCTTATCAGGTTTTTACTTTCTCAGTGGAATAGAAAGCAGTCATAATCATAGAGTGAGGATGGAGGATGTGGTATAAAATCATCTAGAAGAGTAGAGTCAGTAGACTGACTAGTGGAATTGTGAGGTTGCATGAAGGCTGCACTTATAATGTTAGTGGTTATGAATTTAAACTCACATGGACCAAAAATATGGGCATATGTTATTCTTCATTTTCTTTCAGCTATACGGATATATGTCAGTAGTATGTGGGCTGTTGGGATTTAACTTGGCAAGTATTTTGGTGGGAGAGAGAGAAGGGATAAGTGACTTACAGGTATATAAATCATTATGATTTTATTTAAAGTGAAGAGTTCTGCTCCAGGTAAGATTGGAGGGAGGTCTTAAAAGATTTGAAATTGCTTCTGACAGATCTAGAAACTATTTTTAAATGTACCCCCTTTTTCCCCCCTGTTAAAACAGGTTGTTAATGTTCTTATGTGTCATACATTTATAATCATATCTGTATAATAAAATATTTACTATATATGGACAAATATAGAAAGACTTTCAACCATTGGTTTTTTTTTTTTTTTTTTTTTTTTTT
>NW_016814428.1:1378546-1384363 GCF_001698545.2 Rhinopithecus bieti | reverse complement strand
AAGGAATTTTTTTCCTTAAAATGATTTAATCAGCCCATTTTTACTTTCTCGTTTTTCTGTATATTTGAACACAATAAAACTACGTTGTTTAAAAGCATTTCTAAGACAGTTCACTAACTAAAATTGACTTTATTTTAACTGAGTTCTGTGGTACATGTGAATTTTTTTTTAAAGATAAATTATTGGTGGGCTGTTCACATTATTACAAATGGTTCTCTGATTTCAGAATGATGTATTTTTTTTTAGAACAAATGTTTTTATAGAGCGAACTCTTCCATTGCATGTAAAACGTTTTCATTTAGAAAATAACTTCTGTTACAATGCCTTGCTTTAAGATTGTCAAATAAAATGTAAAATTACCACACAGACTGATAAAAACTTCTCATAGTCTTTATGTGGTATTGGGGTATTTATTTTTTTAATTTTATTTTGAAAAAAAGTATTATGAATAGCACAATGTGAACTCTTGTGTACCCTTCACCTAGATTCACCAGTTGTTTACATTTTGCTACAGTTTTTTTGCCAGTTTTTCTATTGATACGTGTTATGATTACTGTTATCATTATTATTATTGCTGAACCATTAGAGAATAAGTTTTAGATTTCATCTACCCTAAAAGACTTTGCAACATTTCTTTTAAGAATAAGGAAATTATCTTACTTAACCAAAGAACAATGATCAAAATCAGGCAGTTTAACAATATAATACTGTTGCCTAATACATTCCTTATTCAGATTTCACCAATTGTCCTGTATAGCAGTGATTTCCTTTATAACAATTTGTTTTCTGATCCAGGATCCAGTCCAGGATCTCATGTTCAATTCCTCAGCCTTTCTTTGTCTTTCAGCACATTGACATATTTGAAGAGTATAGGTCAGTTGTTTTGTAGATTATCCCTCAGTTTTTGGTGTGTCTGATTGTTTCCTCATGACTAGTTTCAGGTTATGCATTTTTGGCAGGAATAATACGTAAGTGATGTTGTGTCCTCAGTGCATCACATCAGGAGGCACTTGATGTCAGTTTATCCCATTATTGGTGATGTTAACTTTGATCATTGGTGTCCGCCAGATTTCTCCACTGTGAAGGTACCTTTTTTCCCTTTGTAATTCATAAGTAATCTGTTCAGATATATTTTGACACTGTATGAATATCCTGTTCCCTAGAAACTTTCATGTGATGGTTTTGGCGTCCATTGATGATTCTTGCATGAATCATTATTACTATGGTGGTTCCAAAACAGTAATTTTCTATTTCTACTCTTTCTTCTGTAATTTCTTTCTCTTAAAGGGAATTACATGAGCCATGCAGTTAGTATCTTATGAAGCAAGGTGATTGCTCTTCACACAATCAGCAGTTTTTTATTAAGTGCCTGTTAATAAGCACAGCTTTCAGTGATAATATAGTGGATGCAAAGAGATACGATACTGTCCTTTCCTGGGGTTTTTATTGTGATGTGAGAGATGGATGATACACACATTTAGATAACCGTGTGAGGCATTATATAATTAAGTGGCACGTGAGTTGCATAGGCAATAAATGGCTTAAGAATTCAAAGGAGAGGTTGCCCTGGGCTGTAAGATTTTATGGGGAAGGATGAAATTGAGTTGAGCCTTGAAAAATATTTGGGATATACATGAACAGTGTGGTGGAAGGCATTCCAGGATGGCAGATGTTGTGAAATTATATAGAGATGAACTGGTTGGTTAAACTTAGGTGTTAAGTAGAGTTTGACTGAGGCATATAATAATTATGGGGATTAGTAGATTGTAGTGTTACAAAGATGGTTTGGGAACAGATTGTAGAAAAATTTGGGTGCCAGGCTAAAGAATGTGGACTAAACTGTAGACAGTTATTGGAGGTTTTTAAGTGGGTGATAATGTGACAGAATATTTGAAGATGTGATTTTAAGTGGGTGATTATGTGGCAGAATATTATGAGGATGCTTTAAATGTAAAATTGAGAGGAGGTTTATAAAATCAGGAGAAGACCTGGAAAGATCTGGGTAAAGTGATAGGCTAGAAATGAATGGATGATGTCAGAAATTCTAAACTAAGTCTAGACGAAGCTTGCTTAGTCGGAGAATTACAGTGCCACCAAGAGAATTATAATGCCACCAGTAGCAAATACTATGAAGCAATAGTGGGAAACTGACTTGAAATGGATAGAGAATATGATAAGTTTTGTTTAGATTACATTGAAAATATATTCTCACTTGGAAGATACCTTATAAATCATTTTGCATGTGAGGAAAATTGAGTGTGAGATCATAGTAAGATGCCCAAGTAGAGATATCATATGTTTGGAGACACATAGATTTAGAGCTTGGGCAGGAACTCAAAATTAGATGTGGAGATTTGGCATTTGGTAACATATACTGAGGAACAAGTGTTGGAGTTCAGAAAACAAAGAGCCCAGAGCCAAAGGATGAATCTTAGGAGCAAACTATAGTAAGTAGGTGTGGGAAATGGAAAAAAAAAATTTAAGAAATTTGGCATCCAAAGAAGGACAAGTGGAAGAGTTCTGTTTAAAGCTGCTGAAGGAGAGAAGATTGGAACAGCCCAGTTATTGGATATAGAGAGTATGGGATTAAGAACAATGGAAAAGAAGTAAACTTAGAAGAGGGGCATGTTCTCATTTGCCGGAGGTTCTATAGGGAATGACAATGAACACAATTAACTTTTATTTAGCATTTACTGTGTGCTAGGCCCAGTTCTAGTGCTTCTACATGTTTTAGCTGACAGTCACAGCCCAATGTTGCAGATACTACTATTATGTCTGAAAACAAATGAAGAAACTGAGGCATAGATAATTGGTCATTTGTCCAGATCCATGTAACTATTAAGCGACCTAGTGGAACTAAATTCAGGCAATGTGGCTTTAGTCTGAGCCCTTGAATTCTCTGTAGATCTGCTCCTAAGGTAGAATGATCAAGTTGGAGTATGCTGAAATTCAGTGAAAGGGGCTTCAAGTTAACTGACTTACTGTCTGTAAAGCTCTAGTCTTTAAATTCTAGGAATCCTTTAAATTTACTTATATGTACAATAATGGAGTTGGAAATAATATCCCTGAGATTCTTTATTTCTAAAATTACTTTGAATCTAGTAAACCATCCATTTTCTGAAAATGAGACGAAGAAACTTGGAGTAGCCTTTGTAAGGGATATACTAAGGAATTGACAAGTGAAGAAAAAGCTTAGTAGGAGTTGGCCTGTGTGCACTGTTAGTTTTTTTAAAGCTTGGGCATAGATGCAGACGAAAACATCAGTAGTTGTGTGTTAGGGTTGAGAAGTGGCTCATCCAGAAAGTGAGGAGAAGAGAGAAGGCCAGAGGGTGAGATCAGTGTTAAGGTGACCTAGTTTTGGGCTCAAATATGGTCAGTTGGATGTTGAAGATACAGTCCAGTAGATATTGAAGTTATGTTAGCAGTCACTCCATGAGAACTCTGAGTTTTAGTGTATTTATAAGTTGCTTAAAGTGGTCCCATATTTAAGGTTAACTGTTGTCTTCATCATCTTAAGCTACTATAACAAATACTATAAACTGGGTGCCTTAAACCAATATTTCTCACCATTCTGGCAGAGATTAAGGTGCTTGCAGGTTCATTTTTCTGGTGAGAATCCCCTTCCTGGTCTGTAGACAACCACCTCCTTGCTGTGTCTTCACAGGGCAGGGAGGAGGAGAGGTCATGTCTCTCATGTATCTCATAATGGTACCATCCTCTTAATGAGGGTACCATTCTCAAGATTTAATTGCCTCCAAAAGGCCCCACCACTAAATACTATCACATTTGGGATTAGGGCTTCTTAATATGAATTTGGAGAACACAAATATTCAGTCCATAACAATTATCATTTCAGAATAGAGGCAATTTTTATAATATATTACCCAAAATGTACATTCAAGTTGATTGTACTAAATACATTTTAAAATATACAGTATATGCTAAATTCTTAAATTTACTTTCCTTATACATAGTCATTAATGATCATTGCCAGCATCTGAAAATGTTCTTTTATTTTTTCTTTTCTTTTACACTCATTTGACTAGTCAGTTTTTGACTAGGAAATGTACCAGTTTCAGCATGTTTGTTCATTGATTATTTAAAGTGAATTAGGTTTTGAAGCCTCTGCTAGTTTCTGTGCTTTTGTTTTCATGTTTACTCCTATTTTATGAGACAGTTTTAATAATCATATAAACGCAGTACTACTGTATTGAATGGGACACTACCGAAAGAGAACTATTAACTGATACGTAGGACCATCTGACATGTTTGTCTCCTAAGGTAGTAAGTCTCAGTTTGTTCTACTAAATGGGACTTAGGGATGTTACTGGTACAGTATGCAAAAGCGTAGTTTGCATGAAAATCAGTATTGCCTATCTGTGCATTGCATGTTTTGACTAGAAGGTGAGATATTGTTTCAGGGTTCTGTGTTAATACCTATCTTTAATCTCACAGAATATATCTTTTTTTGTTGCTCTGAAAGCATTACTGTTTGGTCTGCTCATCAGTTTTTAATTCACAGTGCTTTTGGCAGTTAGCTGAACTGCCTGACAAACCATATATTTATTTATTTTAAAGCAGAGTGCTTTTAGTGCTATGGTGTACATAGCCAAGACCCATCTTTTCACGTTGAAGAATTCCAAGGAAATACAATTTTTACGTGAACTGAGGGCTGGTTTGTTATATAATTTGTTGGTACTTTGATTTCAAGGTGAAGATAGTGAACATAGTCAAACATTTTGGTAAAGTAGCACAACACAAACTCCCAGACAGCAGATAACGGGAGGCTTCAGAGAGTACATCTCTTTGGGATGAAAGTAGCTGATTGTTGGCTTTCAAAATAAGTTCACAAAATTGAAGGAGGCATAGAAAATATAAATATTGTTTCTCTAATGAAAGCACTTCTGGTAGGATATTATTTTTCTTGTCTCTGAAAGAATGTTTCCTTTGAGGAAACTGACATCCAAAGGAATTTAGTTCATTTCTCAAGACCACAAGGCTAACTTTAGGGTGTAATGTGGCCTTTATACCTCACCATAAAAAAAAATCTTGATTTAGAAAATGAAAACATTTCAACTTACACAGGAATTTGTTTTTTAACTTTTTTTCTAAAGTAAAAAAGCATAGTAATGGAGGAAAAAAGTTCTGCTTTTCAGATTTAAAGACGTTTAGAATATATATCATTTTGTCAAAGTGTCAAAGGTATCCTGTAAGACTTTTCCTATCCCAGAATTCAGCATTCAAAACTGTTTGCCAGGCTCTGTGCTAGATGTGAGGAATATATTGGTAAATAGAACACATCTGGTTCCTGCATTTATGAAACAGATAGTAAACAGGTAAACAAGTACTTAGTTATATAATCAAGAAAACGGGATACAGTGATAGAGGAAAAAATGATAGACAACTACATAGGTTAAGAAAGGGCTGTTTGAGGAAGTGGTAGTGTTTAAGCTGGGATTGCAAGAATGAGAGAGCGCTCACAAGAACAGTGTGTTGAAGAGTATTCTAGGCAAAGTAAATGGCTATACAATACTTTTTTCTGTAAAGGACCAGATAGTATTTTTGTTTTTCTGAGCCATACATTCTCAGGCACAGCTCCTCAGAGTCTGTTTTTGTAGCACAAAAGCAGCAACAGACCAAATGTAAATGAATGAGCATGGCAGTATTCCAATAAAACTTTAAAAAGGCAGCAGGCTGAGTGCAATGGCTAACACCTATAATCCTAGCACTTTGGAGGCTGAGGTGGGAGGAGCACCTGAGGCCAGCAGTTTTGAGACCAGCTCAAGCAACATAGTGAGACCTTGTCTTTACAAAAAC
>NW_016814428.1:1366821-1378249 GCF_001698545.2 Rhinopithecus bieti | reverse complement strand
AAAAAAAAAAAAAAAAAAAAAAAAAAAAAAAAAAAAAAAAAAAAAAAAAAAAAAAAAAAATGGCTGGGCGTCGTGGCTCACGCTTGTAATCCCGGCACTTTGGGAGGCTGAAGTGGGCAGATCACGAGGTCAGGAGATGGAGACCATCCTGGCTGACACGGTGAAACCCCATCTCTCCTAAAAATACAAAAAATTAGCCGGACACCTGTAGTCCCAGCTACTCAGGAGGCTGAGGCAGGAGAATGGTGTCAACCCAGGAGGCAGAGCTTGCAGTGAGCCGTGATCGCACAACTGCACTGCAGCCTGGGCGACAGAGCAAGATACTGTCTCAAAAAAATAAAATTAGCTGGCCTTGGTGGCACACACCTTTAGTCACAGTTGCTCGGGAGTTTGAGGCTGCAGTGAGCTATTACTGAACTACTGCACTGCAGCCTGGGCAACAGAGTGAGTTAAAAAAAAAAAGAAAAGAAAACGGGAGGCTATTCTTTGCCACTTCCTAAAGTTATTGAATAAAATCCTGTCATAAGTGGGGAGCGAAGAGTTGGTAATGGAGAGGAATGGGACAAGGTGGGATTGCAGAGAGAAGCAGAAGCCAGATCATGCCAGGCCTTGAAGCCATGGCGGAAGGCTTTGCAATTAATTATATGTACATTAGGAAGCCATTTAAGGATTTTAAGCAAGATCAATAAGTTAAAGGGCTTAAGAGCTGAAATAAGGGGAGTAATCCAGTAATTCAGGTGAATAACAGCGATGATTTACACTAGTGTAGTGACAGTTAGGATTGAGAAAATTTTAAAATATATTTTGGATATAGAATGAAAGTTACCTGCTAGCAGATTGATTGTAGGGAATAAGAATCAGTGACAAATCTAAGATCAGTTTTAGGTTTTTGGCTCTTGGCTAACTGGCTAGGTGATTTAATTTTCTGATACAGATTTGGGGCAGACAAAGGAGCTCTATTTTGAACAGGTTAGTTTTAAGATACCTATAAAATTTGATATGCAAATCAAATTATCTGAGAAGTTTGAACTGAAAATGTGTATTTGGTAATTGTGAACATATAAATGGTACAGGTTAAACATCCCTAATCCAGAAACTCAGAATGCCCCAAAATCCACAACCTTTGGAGCGCCAACGTGATGCCACAGTGGAAAATTCCACAGCTTATCTCATGCGACAGAGTCACAGTCAAAGCATAGCCAAAACTTTATTTCACAGACAAAATTACTAAAATATCACAACATTACCCTCAGGCTATGTGTGTAAGGTGTATATGAAACAAATAAATTTCATGTTTACACTTGGATTCCATCCCCAAGATCTCTCATTATGTATATGCAGACACTCAAATCTGAAAACTGAAACCCTTCGGGTCCCCATACATTTAGGGTGAGGGGTAACCAACCTGTATTTAAAGCCCTGGAAGTAAATGAAGTCACAGAGACAAGAGAAAAGAGGGCCCAGGATTGCACCCTGATTAATTTAAACACTTAGTGTTCAGATACATTGAGGATTGCAGTGGAGACTGAAAAGTTGCCAGTTAGTGGTACTTAAGACTTAGCTCTAACCTTACGTTATAAGATGATAATATTTGACAGGTATTTAGCAGAGTTACAGTTTTTCACAGCCTTTGTGTGTGTGTGTGTGTGTGTGTGCGTGTGTGCGTGCGCGCACTTATATGTGTATATGTATGTATTTCAGATAATAAAGCACGTTTTTAAATTTAGGAATAGTAATAATTAGTTTTGCTACTTGTGGGCACGTTAAGGGTGGAGCCATCTTCTTTCATTCTCCTTTCATAAGGTTCCTGTTTGGGATTCAAACTTGACAGTCTTTAAGCTTGTTGTAGAGTAGCAAAGGACTTGCCTTTTCTTCTAACTCCTGTTGAGCACTTTAATAGTAAGAAGTAACCTAAATGCAGCTGCAGTGGGAAAAGTACTAGGTAGAAAATAGAACTGAGCATTGGGACTAATTCTCTCACTAATAATCTTGAACAAATTACTAAACCTTTCTGGAATTTAAAGTATTAATCTATAAAATGAGTTTGGGGTTCGTTTTTTTAGCCCAAAGAACTTTAAAAATTATGATTTGTGTCTTGATAAGCTTAGGTTATTAAGACTTAGGAAGATAATAGTCTCTAAGGCTGTTTATTCCTGTGCCATGTGTTTGAAATAAAAACATACTCAATTTTTTTTCTTTTCTTTTTTTTCCCCTGAGACAAGGTCTTACTGTCGCCCAGGCTGGAGTGCAGCGGCGCCATCTTGTCTCACTGCAATCAACCACGTAGGTTCAAACAAATCACCTGCCTCAGCCTTCCAAGTAACTGGGATTACAGGCGTGTGCCACCATGCTTGGCTAATTTTTGTATTTTTAGTAAATACAGTGTTTTGCCAAGTTGTCCATGCTGGTTTTGAACTCCTAGCATCAGTGATCAACCCGCCTTGGCCTCACAATGTGTTGGGATTACAGGTGTGAGCCACAGTGTCCAGCTTTTCTGTTGTTGTTTTTGTTTTTTGGAGACAAGGCCTTTGTGTTTCCCAGGGTGGAGTACATTGGCGCAATCTCGGTTCACTACACTCTCTGCCTCCCAGGCTGTAGTGATTCTCTCACCTCAGCCTCCTACATAGCTGGACTATCGGCACGTGACACCATGTCTGGCTAAATTTTTTTGTGTTTTTTTTTTTGTAGAAACAGGGTTTCCACCATATTACCCAGGCTGGTCTCGAACTCCTGGGCTCAAGTGATCCATCTGCCTCCCAAAGTGTTGGGACTACAGGCATGAGCCATTGTGCCTGGCCTCAATTTTTAATTTTCTTGAAGTCAGGGGAGAAACTTTAGTTTTAATGTGGGAAGAGCTTTATTATCTCAATTTTGTAATGCTTAACAGTTTTCTTAGATTTACCTTATGCTTAATTTCTTCATTTTTAATACTCCATAGTAATAATCAGATAACATGGTTACCTCATAAATGAACCTATAAAATTATTGAACTTTGAAAGTTGGTTTCTTAGAAAATAGCTGAACAAAAAAAAGTTAACATTTAAAATTAACTTGTCTTTTAGTTATTATTGGAAAGAACATTTATTCTAGTGGTTTTCAAAGTTTTTCTATCTGTATATCCTATTCTTCAAATAGTATCTTACTTCCATCGAATGGGAGGAAGCCAGAATAAGAGGAGCTTCATCCTGCTCACTTCTCATTTATTCAGAAAACTGCCTGTTGAGCAAGGCACTGGTGTAAGCATTTGTACTATATCAAGCAAAGATTCCTGCCTTTGTGGAAGTTATGTTTTAGACTTACATACTTGGATCTGTGCCTTGTAGTCTTAATCTGTTCTAAGCACTTCTGTTTTACCGGTAGGGAAATTGCAACCTTAAAGGGGACATAGTTTCAAGTTTTAAGTGACTTTCTTTTTTGAATTCCTTTGTAAAGTGCAATGTCTTTTCATAGAATAAATAATACCTCACCATTTATCTTCTGTACCGAGGGTTTTATTTGCTGAAAATGCTGTCTCTGTGTAAACTACTTTTCAGTATATTTTCTCCCTATTTCTAGAGGGGAAGAAGAACCAGTGTTAAGTTTTATATTTGTAAGTAAGTTATTTATGTGGAAATGAAGTTGGTAACTTTAAGGTAAACTGTGAACTTTTCTGTATGTCAGTTTCTTAAACAGACTTACTTTTATAATAAAGCTTTTGGAGTGCTTTTCCCTTTCTAGGCAAATATTAATTTAATGGAAAACATTAAAATTAATGTTTTTTGTTGTTGTTGTTTTGTTTTTTTTTTGTTTGTTTTTTTTTTTGAGACGGAGTCTCGCTGTGTCGCCCAGGCTGGAGTGCAGTGGCACGATCTCGGCTCACTGCAAGCTCCGCCTCCCGGGTTCCCGCCATTCTCCCGCCTCAGCCTCTGAGTAGCTGGGACTACAGGCGCCCGCCACCGTGCCCGGCTAGTTTTTTTTGTATTTTAGTAGAGACGGGGTTTCACTGTGTTAGCCAGGAGGGTCTCGATCTCCTGACCTCGTGATCCGCCCGCCTCGGCCTCCCAAAGTGCTGGGATTACATAAAATTAATGTTTTTAATGGCATTTACATACAATATGTAATGACTGCAGTGAGTTAAGGATATTGATAGAAACACTTGGGAATAAAATTTTCCTTAGCAAAGAGAGATTGATTTCAGAGACCCACAGAGATTGAGTTTCTCCTATGTTTCAGCCACCCAAAAATAAATAAGACATGATTCTTGCCAGCAAGAATCCCATAATTTTAGTGAGGTAATCAGATTGGGGGGGGGGGTATTATTTTGCCTGAGGAATTCAGGGCAAGGTAGAAAGAGGCGGTCACTTTCGATTATACTTAAAGCATTACTCAAGATTCATCATGTGAACAAGGCCAAAATATTATCCCAGTCGATAACAAGGAGAGAAAGTTGAATGAGAAAAATGGCAGGTAGGTATGAGCATAGTGAGATAGATCGGTGTAGATGGAAGGTGAACATGCTGTTCTTAGTAAAGATGAACAAAAGCATCTTTGAATGTTTTTGTAGGAAATGAGGATAGTAAAGTGGGTTGGTCTAGATTTGGAAAACCATTGTAGGGGATTTGAGTTTTATTCTGTTGGTGCTGGGAGCCATTGCTTTATAATCCTTAGAAAGGCTGACTGCAGTGGAGAAGATGTAGTCAGGTATTTAGGATGAGTGCCATTTTCAGTGCCTTGTTGCTGCTTGCTCATCTTTAGTTCTCATGCTGTCTTGTCTTGATGTTTAACTTAAAAGTTGTTGGAAGGTACTCAACCCATTATGTTCTTTTGGGATGGTGGTGACAGGAGTGAGAAGAGACTGTGAGCCAGGTATAAAAACTGTTAATGGGTATGATACGGGGATAGTGACCTAAATATAAATAGTGTAATCCCAGAAGAGACAGAGACTGTTGGGGATAGCATATGGAAAAGGGATTATTAGAGAGTCAGAAAAACAGCAACCGTGGGATATGAAGGACTCTGGAAATTGAATGGCTTCTACTTTGAAAGGGATGGAAGAAAAATGATGTTGGGGGAGAGTAAGGCTTAAAAGTGTTGTTTTGACAAGTTTGCCCATGTTAAGTATCAGCTATTCTGCTTAAGTTGTTAGGTAGACTGTAAGTACTTTGAGGGCAAGTACCCCGCCCCCATCCTGTTTCTGTTGTATTTTTTAGTGATATTCTTCTACTGTTACTAAGTAAGTGAATAGATGAACTAGGACCTGTTCATTTATCTTTGTGTCTCCTGCTCTTTGCATGTGGTTGGCACTCAGTTGTCTGTTGAAATGAATCTTTGAGAATACTACCAGCAGTCAAAATGGAAACCACCATGGTTCGTAGCCAAAAATAGCTGAGATCTATTTTTTTTTCTCTCTCTCTCTGTTGGGTAATACCTCTCCCTACTCAAGTTAATTACTAAATCTAACCACCATTTAGAAGCACAGGTGATTATCAGGCTATATGCTTCGGTTTTTTTGAGATTGAAGTCTGTCAGTCGGCTTAGAACCAGATGATGTAATCTTGAGAAACCGTGGTTCTTTTTTCTATCATACTCAAGAGAACAAAAGACTAGTTGCTGTGTTGTCATGCTTTGTGTATGTTTTCCTGATTAATTCTGTCAGTGTGCCTGTTACTAAGTTTAACCATGATACTAATGCTATAATAATTGCTTTTAATGTATATCTTAACCATTGGGAATAGGATACTTCACAAATAGTAAGTCATAGTGGTGTTTTTCTGTGGTGTACTGTCATTTTTCTATCTGCATTCCTTTCCAACCAGGAAGTAAAAGCTATCATTTTCATGGTAGTATTTTGTACTGATTGAGAAATCATGATTTTTCTAAGTCATACTATTTTAAGAGCACTTTAAAAGCATATTTGAACTAAGAATGCCTTTAAAAAAAATGTCAAATTTCATGTGATTTTAAAAATAGTATTTGCTTCAACATGTAGCAAATTATCTTTATGTATGAAATTGTGAAAGTTTATTGTCCTAACACCTGTTCTGTGTTCCTTCTTTAAACTTTGTAACTTTTTTGTGGTGCTATTTATTGTATTCTACTTTGTATTGAGGTCATTTGAATGCTAATATTAGGCTCCCCCTTCTCCCCTCTCCCTCAGAGATTGTAAAGTGGCTGAAAGTGTCTTGTATTCCTCATAGTGCCTAGCACCCTGCTTTGCCTGCTGGAAGCAAACATAAATACATGAATTGTCAGTCTGGGGAAATATTTTGTATACTTTTGAATGGGTGGTTGATGTCTGATAATAGGACCTCATTTCTTTAAGAGCTTCATTTTGGACACTTGAAGCAAAGAGTAAGAATGGGGAGTAGTTCCACTAAGAATGAATTTGATTTTGAAATTGAGAATAGTGTGTTTTTTGTGAAATGCTGTAAGTTACATTACTGTGTATATTAGAAAGTTACTTAATGAAGAATCTTCTGGCAGCAGTGGAGAAAATGTTTTCCCTACAGTGGCTATCTTACTGTTTTTTTTAAGGATACTGGTATGATTTTCTGATCACTATTGCCATCTTAATTCTTAAAGTTAATTAGAAATAATGAGAATAACACAGTCTACTGTATGAAAAGGACAGTGAATTTTATGTCATTCAGGAATCTCATCATTAGTTAATTCTTGGAAAGTTTAAAATATCTACAAAACTTTAAATTAATTATCTTGGCCTTAGTAGAAGCTTGTTTGAGATACAGAAACCTTAAGATTGCTTATGTATTCTGAGAGCAACATCTGTTAACCAAATTTATATTAATTGTACAAATAATTGGAGTTTGGCTGCATTAAGAATTCCTCAAAGTATGAGATAAAAGAGTTCCTTCCAGTTATTCAGAAATTTCTGTCCTTTACAGGAAAAGAAAGCAAGCGTCCCTGTTCCTGACCTGCCCCTATTTATTATGTATGACTTCTGTAAAAATAGCAAAACATTGCAATGTTTCTTTTTAACCTTTTAGATCAGGAATTCTCAGGGTGAGGGAAAGAGCCATGAAGCTTTTTTTCCAAACAGTTGTGTCAGCTGTCCTCTATACCTTATGACTTGACTCCCATTGTGATTCACTTTCTGTAGTAAGCCACTTTCATTGATAGGTTTGTGTCATATCGCTGTGGTGTGATAAAGTGGAAGAATTTTGAAATCTTCAAGCATTATTTAATGGCATTCCTTGGGAGAATAAAATTTATATAACTGGCAAAATTTATAAAGTGACAAACCCCCAGACCACATGTGATTAATGCAGGACTGAAAAAAGTATGTTTTAGGTGGAAATTTAAATGCTATTTTATTTTTTTTTAACTTTTTTTATATGTGTAAGAATGTTTTTGTAACATTATTTATAATGGTAAACTAAAAGCAACTTATCCATCGTTAATAAAGTGATTGAAGAAATTATGGCATTAAGTGCTGTTTTTGTAGGTCATAGTAAATGTTGCATGTTTTTATATTGCGCTGTCTTTAACAGATAAAACAGGCAACATGTTTTGGAATTTAGAGCCAGAAAGATAGCAGGCATCCAGTGGCTGTCAGTCATTTTAAAATAGAAGCCCTAATTTTAAAAATCATACAAAACTATTATAAATCATATTTAATCAGGGGAAATGAAGTCTTTTCGGCACTGGTACCAAGTAAGGCATTTCAGTGGAACATGATGTCATTGATCTAATCAACCATAGTCACATCACAGGTAAAGAGGTGCTACAGACTAGATAGGTTAGGTGACTTGGTCAAAGTCCTTAGTTAGTGACTTCCTGGGCAGTTGTCTGCAGAGAGGTTGAGTATCCCTAATCCAAAAATCCAAAATCTGAAACTTTTTTTTGTTTTGTTTTGTTTTTGAGATGGGAGGGTCTCACTCTGTCACCATAGCTGGAGTGTAGTGGCATGATCTTGGCTCACTGCAGCTTCCACCTCCTGGGCTTAAGTGATCCTCCCACCTCAGCCTGCTGAGTAGCTGGGACTACAGGCACGCACCATCACGCCCAGCTAATTGTTTGTATTTTTGGTGGAGGCAAGGTTTCGCCATGTTGTCCAGGCTGGTCTCAAATTCCTGAGCTCAAGTCATCTGCCCACCTCAGCCTCCCAGAGTGCTGGGATTACAGGCTTTGAGCCACCACACCTGGCCAAAATCCGAAACTTTTTGAGTGCTGAGATGATGCTTTAAGGAAATGCTCATTGGAGCATCTCAGATTTTGGATTTTCCGATTAAGGATGCTCACCTGGTAAGTATTATATTCAAAAATCTGAAAAAAAACAAAATCTGAAAAGTCAAAAATCTGAAACACGAGTGGCCTCCAAGCATTTTGGATAAGTGATACTCAACCTTAGATGATTTTGATTATCTTAGCTTCTGGGTGAATGTTAAAATACTATAGATTTATAGAACGATATACCTTTGAGTTATTGTACTTCTGTGATGCTTTTTAATGTCCTGGTATAATTAGGATGTGCTCCACGTTATTATGTCTCATTTTATGTTTTTATAACATGGTAAGTATTTTTTCGATGGACAGTAATGCCAAGTACAAATTTCTGTGCTTTGGGAATTTGTCTATATTTGGACCTAATGTTGTCCTGAATTTGGAGACTTGTTTACCAAGTAAGTCCTCAATTTTCAATATTCCATATCATCATTGATTATGTGACTCTGTTTTAGTTTCAGTGAACTTTAGAATTAAAGTTCTTAATTTGTTTTAGCTGATGATTTCTTTGTTTTACCTAGATGTTTAAATAGGATTGGCTGGCTGGATTTTGCCCCAGGCATTGAAATTTAGAGTGTGAAAAATTTTAATTAATGATTAAAAACAATTATGCGCGTTGTGGGGTATGGGAGTACTGTGCACATTATGTCCTTTAGCTCTTCAGCTAGCCCAAGAGCTGCTGTATCTTTGCCCAGTATCAGCTTCCTCGCCAGTCCACGGAGATCCTTGAGAATGAAAACTCAAGGGCAAAGTTTGGGAGCCTGTAGCTCCTGGTCATGCCAATGCCTGCTGTTCTCTCCTGTCGTCTTCCTTTCCAACTCCTTTTGTTTCTCTTTACCAGTAATTTGACTGACTTGAGGATGCAAGTGATCCTCCCACCTCAGCCTGCTGAGTAGCTGGGACTACAGGCACGCACCATATATTGCAGCTTGGACATTAATTTATCATTAAGCAGGTTTTATTATACAGTTGAAAATAGGCCGGACACGGTGACTCATGTGTATAATTCCAACACTTTGGGAGGCCAACGTGGAAGGATCATTTTGAGGCCGGGACTTTGAGACCAGCTTGAGCAAAACAGACCCCTTACCTACATACACGCATGCAAGCACGCACACATGCACGCGCGCGCGCGAGCCCCAGAAGTGCTGGTGTGTGCTGCTGAAGTCCTAGCTACTTGGGAGGCTGAGGTGGGAGCATAACTTGTGCTCAGGAGCTTGAGGCTGCAGTGAGCTATAATTGTGTCACTGTACTCCAGTCTGGGTGAAAGAGTGACACCCTGTTTCTTAAAAAAAGAAAAAGTTTCCTTTTGACAGTAATTCCACTTTAATCTTTGCTAAGGATTTAATTTTTAAAAATGCAAGAAAAGCTATATCCACAGAAACAAAGAATAGGCAAATTTGAATTGTTGCAGAGTGGTTCATAAGGTTGATACACTCAAATTGTTTAACAATTCTTTCATTGTTTGGAATTTAAATTGCTTTTATGAATAAAGCTTGTGGCATCATAGCTTATGTTTATGATAAGATCAAAAAACAGGACCCAATTTTCAAATAATAATTACTTCAAATTTTTAAAAATTAGTATATAATAAAATTGGCCTTTATTTTCATATATCTCTGTGAATTTCAGCACACATATAGATTCATGTAACCACTGTCACAGTTGATATAGAACAGTCGATTGACCCCAGTAAACTCCCTGTTACCCTTTATAGTTCTCTTAATCCCTAGTTCCTGACAACCACTGATTTGCTGTCTAACACTATAGTTTTTGATTTTTTTTTTTCAAGAGTGTCATATAATTGGAATTATAGTTTGAAATCTTTTGAGACTGGTTTCTTTCATTCAGCATGATTATTTTGAGATTGATCCAAACTATTGTATCAATAATTTGTTCCCTTTTATGGCTGATATTCTGTTGTATGAATGTACCACAGTTTGCTTATTCATTTACCTATAAACTTGTTGAAAGACGTTTTGTGATTGCAAGTAGAGCTCGTATGAACATTTGTGTGTGATTTTTGTGTGAATGTAAGTTTTCATTTCTCTAGTAAATATATAGAAGTAGGGTTGCTGGGTCATGTGATGTTATTTAACTTCCTAAGACCTGCCAACTGTTTTCCGGTAAGGCTGTACCATTTTGTGTATGGTAGTTCTAGTTGTTGCAAATCTTCATCGGCAGTCGATACTGTCAGCATATTTTATTTTAGCCATTCTGATGGGTGTGTAGTGGTATCTCATGGTTTTAATTAGCTTTTCACTAATGACTTAATGTGGTTGAACATCTATTCATGAACAAAATTGCCATCTGTATATCCTCTTTTGTGAAGTGTCTGTTCAAGTCTTTTGCCCTTTTTAATTTATTTGCTGTCATTGCTAAGTTGTAAGAGTTTTTTTTTTTTTTTTTAATATGTTCTGGATACAAGTCATTTGGTTTTTCTCCTAGTGTTTAGCTTCTCTTTGTTACTGTGTCTGCAGAACAAAAGTTTTTAGTTTCAGTAGAGTCCAGTTTAGCATTTTTTCTTTTATAAATTATGCTTTTGGTATCATTTGCTTAAAATTATCAGATGACATCATCTTCTTACATTTTATTGTAATACAGCCTTTTTCTTTGGACTACTATGGTGCATTGGAAATGATATGATACAGCTAGGTATTTTCTCCTAAACCAAAAGTTTATATTAAATGTTAATCAGTGGCATTAAAAACTCAGGACTCTTCTCACTCACAAGTGGGAGTTGAACATTGAGAACACGTGGACACAGAGAGGAAAACAACACACACCAGGGCCTGTTGGGGGCTGGGAGGTGAGGGGAGGGAACTTAGAGGATGAGTCAATAGGTGCAGCAAACCACTATGGCACACATAAACCTGTGTAACAAACCTGCACATTCTGCACATGGATCCTGTGTGTGTTTTTTTGTTTGTTTTTTAGAAGAAAAAAGCAGGACTCAGAATTGCGTGCTATTATTACAACAATATAAAAACATGTTCATGTTGAAGAAGTTCTGCAAAGGGAAGAAACAGAAATGGCTAGCGTGGGAGCCAGTGGTTTCCTAGTCCTGGATGGTGTATCAGAATCACCTGGGTAGATACTTTAAAATTAGGGTTGTCTTTTGATCTTGGGTGGCCCCCCAAGTGTTTCTTTTTCTTTCTTTTTTCTTTCTTCCTCCTCCTTCCTCTCCCTTTTTTTTAAATATAAACTT
>NW_016814428.1:1336216-1366395 GCF_001698545.2 Rhinopithecus bieti | reverse complement strand
TATGTATAAAAATATAAAGTTTATATTTATAAAAAATATAAACTTTGGTTTTTAGAGCAATTTTAGATTGACACCAAAATTGAGTGGAGAAACTGGACACAGTGTAATCCCAGCCCCCTGGGAGACCAAGGCGGGTGGATCACTTGAGGTCAGGAGTTCAGGACCAGCCTGGCTAACAAGGTGAAACTGTGTCTCTGCTAAAAATACAAAAATTAACCAGGTGTGGTGGCGCATATCTGTAATCCCATCTACTAGTGAGGCTGAGCCAGGAGAATGGCTTGAACCTGGGAAGCAGAGGGTGCAGTGAGCCGAGATTGCGCCACTGGACTCCAGCCTGGGCAACAGAGCGAGACTCCGCCTGAAAAAAAAAAAAAAAAAAGGTGATGGACGGAAGATACTAAGATTTCCCATATACACCCCTACCCCAACATATGCACAGCCTCCCCCCATTGTGCACATCCCACATTTATTACAGTTGATGAACCTACGTTGACAGGTCATCATCACTCCATAAAGTCCATAGTTTAGATGAGGGCTCACTTTTGTAATGAACTCAGTCTATGCGATTGGACATACATTCACTAGTATAGTATTATACAGAATAGTTTCACTGCCCTGCGAATCCTGTGCTCTGCCTACTTATATACCTATTTTTTTTTTGCTGTCTCCTTAGTTTTGCCTTTTCCAGAATGTCATATAGTTGGATCATACAGTATACACCCTTTTCAGGTTAGCTTCTTTAACTTTGTAATAGCATTTAAGTTACCTCCATGTCTCTTCATGGCTTAATAGCTCATTTCTTTTTAGTGCTGAGTAATATTCCATTTTCTAAATACAGTAAAATTTATTAATCCATTCATCTGCAGAGGAACATCTTGGTTTCTTCCAAGTTTTGGCAATTATGAATAAAGTTGCTTTAAACACTTGTGTGCGGGTTTTTGTGTGGACATAAGTTTTCACCTCATTTAAGCAAATACTCAGGAGTGTGATTGCCAGATTATATGGTAAGAGTATGTCTAGTTTTGTTAGAAACTGCCAAACTGCCTTCCACAGTGACTGTACCATTTTGCATTCCCACTGGCAGTGCATGAGATATTCTGCTGCTGTACGTCCTTGCTAGCATTTGGTGTTGTCAGTGTTTTGGCCATTCTCAAAGGTATGTAATGGTATCAGATTGATGTTTTAATTTGCAGTATCCTAGTGACATACGATCTTCTCAAATGCTTACTTGCCATCTGTATATCTTCTTTGGTTTTAAAAATTGAGTTACTTTCTAAGTTTTAAGAATTCTTTATATATTTTGGATAATAGTTCTTTATTAGATTTGTCTTTTGCAAATACTTTCTCCCAGTCTGTGGCTTGTTTTCTCATTCTCTTCTCTGAAGTCTTACTTATTTTTAGAGATAGGGTCTTGCTGTGTTGCCCAGGCTTGCCTCAAACTCCTGGGATCAAACAATCCTACCCCCTCAGCCTCGTGAGTAACTGAGACCACAGATGCACTACTGCATCATACTTAAATCTGTTTGTAAAAGCTCTTGGGTGACTCTAATTTTCTGCCTGATTTGTGATCCGCTGTTTTGAGCTTTCTCTTTCTTCCTTTGCAAAGCTAGTGCCAGGCACAGCCATCAGTTCTCCATCACTCATACTTCGTTTCATCTTTTTTGTCACAGCTGGTCCCATCCTGCTCTCAATTTCTCTAGTGTTGCTACTTGTTCTTCCGTGTCTCTCCCTTCAAATTTCAACTCTATCTGTGTGATTTCATTATAGGTTTTCTTTAATTATCTGTTCATACTTAATCCATAGGCCCTTTTGGTTCTGGTACCACCTGTATAGCAGGGTTCCCTCCCATTTGCCTTGCTGGTGCAGAAAGTAGGTAATTGTGTTAGGCCATGAGATTAACAGTGTTACTCTGGGAGGGGTATTTCCACCATATTTCCCATGCTTGCTTGCTTTTTCCATTTTTTATAAGATGTTAATAATTTGTGAAATAAAGATCTTTTTTTCACTTAATGTGTAGTTTATGTGCCAACTTAACCATCTTTTTAAAAGCTTATTTTAATCTTCATAATCTTTGTCTCATTCCTACCATTTTATTGTGTATGTTTGAATAAATATCTGTTCACTTTCAACTAATTTTCTACAGAAATGTTAGAGGAAAAATTTTTTGTTCATAGTGTAATCTGAATAAGAAGACCTTGTAGTAGTATATCTAAGGCATTCATTTTATTTCTTTTAGTCATGAGTTTGTGTGTGTGTGTGTATAATTGAAAATAAACATAAAATTAGCTCTTAATTGCAGCTATTTTCTGCTAGTAAAATTCACTGTTATTGGTTGGTCAGGATAATTTTTTGAGGTATGATGCAAATAAGGCAGTTATTTATGACACAGTGTACTACTAGATCACATTTTATTTTGCTGAAAGGCAGGTATAAATATAAATGACAAATACGTAAATACTTGATATATTTTATCATAAAATGTACGAATCAGTGATTTTAAAGAACATGCCTTATTTTATAACGTTAACTTTTTATTTAATTGGTCAGTTTTTCATTCATTCAACAAATATGCAGGCACATTTATGTGTTCCAAATTCAGGGTGATTTTAATGTAGTTAACATTTAACTTAATTTTATAATGTAGCAGTATGTAGAAGTTCATGTAAGTCCTTTAAGAATAATTAATGGACTTGATAATCTGATGTTTCAAATATGTTTTTTTTTGTATGTAGTATAGATTGCTCTTGCATTGTCATGATTTTAATTTAATTGCTACTCTTCAGTAAAGGAATACAAAGCTTGGTGTAAAATTTTGAAAATAAGCACGTTTTCAACTTGCTGGGTTTTTGTGGGGGAGATTTGCATCTGACAAGTGCTAGATTTAATGAGTTGAAACAAGTGATACATTATTCATTTTGTATAAGTATTTCTATTAACTAACGATATAGTTAAAATTTTCAGAATAATTTCTGGATGATGTAACTTGAAGTCATGGAGCTTAGTCTTGTGAACAAAAGATTAAATATATGATACAATTCTAAATTATGTGGTATAGGCCTAGTGATTTTTATACTGTACATTTAGTAGACTGGATGTATTGTCTCATCATTAAATCTAATAACCTCATTTTCCTCAATATGTAGGAAAAGATTCTGTTTTCTTAGTTTGAACTTATTCTTCCATAGTGTGTTGTGTGTATTTTCTTTGGCACTTTTAGCCACTTGTTCATATTAGATCTGATAACAGAATGGTGTTTTATTTTTGTGTATTTATAATTGTTTCAGAGGTGTCTTTGTATCTCAACATACATTAAGTAGTTGATGTTTCTCGGAAAGCACCATAACTTCAGCTTTTTCCTAATCTGAAAAAGTGTAACCACTATTAGAAATTCTCTATGGTAAAGGATATTTGGAGATAAAATAGTTTTGTTTAGGCTAGGGTTATTGAGAGTTTTTTGAGCTGGATTATGGAAGGTTGGTTGGATTTGAATAACTGTAGAAGTTGGCAGTATAGTCCCAAAGTGTTACAGGAACTTAGAGACAAACACACGACGACTTTGTGATAAAACGAGAACCAGAGTCTGGATTCTGTTTCTGAGTGAAATGGTCTTTCTCCTGGGCAGCTAGCATAACAGGAAGGAGTAGTGGTCAATAACATTTTATCAGGATGGTACTAAGCTTGTGGACTGTGGAAAGGAATTCTTGAAGTCTTGAGTAGTCTTTATCAGGGTTGGATTAGAAAGACATTTCAGACTCAAGGGAACTTTATGTGCAAAAGCAGATATCCTGAAAGTGCTTACGTTGGAGGTGAATCATGGCATTGGAGGGCAGGGATATGAAATAAATGGTATTACATATACCAAGCACTATTCTAGGTGTGGGATATACACATGGAAAAGACAGAAATCCTGCCACCATGGAGACATTTACATTTTAGTGGAAGAAACAATAAACAAATTGTAATATTGTAGGTAATGATGAATACTATGACAGGAAACAAATTGTATAGTGAAGAAGTAGAGCTAGGGGTTCTTTGAAGTAATTGGTTGGGAAAGACCTTTCCAGAGATGAAATTTGAGCAAAATAAAGTGAGTGGGACGAGCCATGTGAATTGAGGCAGAAGGAATGGCAGAGCACAGTTGCTGTATTTAGTAAAGAGGCCATTGTAGCTGAAGTGTGCTAAGTAGTTTATTATAGAGTGTTTACTGAGTACTAAGCACTGTTTTAAGTGTATTACTAGTGTTAATTCAATTCTTACAACAATCCTACAAGAAGAATGCTATTTCACATATAAGGAAACAGGCACAGAGATTAATTCATCCCAGGTCACCCAGTTTGTTAGGGAGCTGGGATTGGAGCCCAGGTAATTGACTCCAAAATCAGTGTTCTTAACCATTATTCAAAGTTGGGGAAGGGAAGGTGTAGCAGGAAATTTAGCAGTAGCATGGAGCCAGTCTTACAGGCCCTTATAACTTACTATAAAAATATAGGATTTTACTCTGACAATGATGTTAAGTCATTGGAGGGTTGAGAAATACCTAGGAAGTTGATTTATGTTCTGGAGATCAGAAGAGAAGTCTGTACTATACATACACATTTGATACTCATCTGTGTATATAAGTTATAGCTTAAAATATTTCTACTAGCCTATAACATTTCTTTGATTTAAAATTAAGGATTCCACTTCATTATTTTATTAAACAGATATGTGCATGCCTATATATATGAGTGTGTGGATGTGTGTGTGCAAACTAATGAACTCTTCTGTTACTAGGTGCGAGAAGATGTACTAAATTCATTGAATAACAACTTTCTTCAAACGCTAAATCAAGCTTGGAATGATCATCAAACAGCTATGGTGATGATTAGAGACATACTAATGTACATGGTAAGTAGAGCTTTTTTAATGTTTTCTTCCTTTAAGCAGTTAAGCATTTGAAGGCTGGGCCTGTAATCCCAGCATTTTGGGAGGCCAAGGTAGGCAGATCATTTAAGGTCAGGAGATTGAGACCAGCCTGGCCAGCCTGGCAAAACCATGTCTCTACTAAAAATACAAAAATTAGGTGCGGTGGTGGGCACTTGTAATCCCAGCTACTTGGGAGGCTGAGGCAGGAGAGTCACTTGAACCGGGGAGGTGGAGGTTGCAGTGAGGTGAGATCGTGCCACTGCACTCCCACCTGGGCAACAGAGGAAAAAAAGGAAATTAAACATTTCAAAACACAATGACTTTCTGCCTAACCTATAGTACGTCTCAGTGTGGAAGGTGGTTTTTGTTTTTTAAATAGACAGTACTTTCTTTGTAAGGGCCAGCCTAAGTCCATGTGAATAAAAATCTTAATTGTTCATATAGTTAGTGAATGCTTAGAATGTGAAACTGAAAGGGAATCATTTAATTTTTTTCTTAGTATTTAGCACTTGTCAATGAAAATATGGAAAAAACCGTATTAACATCTCTTCTTAAGAGTTGTTAAATGACAGTACGAGAAACAAAAGCTGAATATTCTCTTACAAGTTTTTACATCCTAAATTTTTTTTTTTTTTTTTTTTTTTTTGAGATAGAGCTCACTCTTGTTACCCAGGCCGGAGGTGCAGTGGCGCTATCTCTGCTCACTGCAAGCTCTGCCTGCCGGGTTCACACCATTCTCCTGCCTCCGCCTCCCGAGTAGCTGGGACTACAGGCACCCACCACCATGCCCAGCTAATTTTTTTTGTATTTTTTAGTAGAGACAGGGTTTCACCGTGTTAGCCAGGATGGTCTTGATCTCCTGATCTCGTGATCTGCCCACTTCAGCCTCCCAAAGTGCTGGGATTCAGGTGTGAGCCATCGCACCCAGCCCAAATCCTAAATTCTTACATCTTCAGTGAGAGAGGATATCATAATAATACAAGTATTTTTCCTGATAATCATACTCTCATAGCTGCCATCTATTTCTCTTAATAGTAAATTATTGCAGTGCGCTATTGCAGCTAGTCTTGTTTAAGGATATTAGCTTCTCCACATGTATATTCCATTTTTCACCGGCTGTTGCTGTATTTTATTTTTATCAGTCAAGAAAAAAAAATCCTGTTCAGCAAGACCACTTGGAAAACACTGACTTTGATCTAAGCTGTTTAATAACTTTCAGAGAGATTAAATTATCAGTTAAAAAAAATTTGGTATTATAGAATGACTCTAGATTCATTAAGTTTAATTATTGTGTCACTCCAAAATTAGCAAGTTAATGACTTGTTTTACTTCAGGGTTTATGTTGTGTATTGGATATAATTATTTTTTCCCAAGGTTTTGCCTTTTTATATTTTTATTTCTAGTTTTTTTTAGTTTTAATGTAGTGATGAGAGCTTGTCCTAGTTTCTTTTACTTGGTAGTATAAAGCAATGTTTGGAAAGAATTTCCAATGAGAACAAACAACTGTAAAGTTTTTTGTTCTGCCCTGTGATTTCAGTCAGGCCTTTTACCCCTGGTTTTGTAAGGGCTTAGTGGCGAAGGGGGTCAGGGAGAGGTCACTTCACTCTTAAGGGATTTGATAAAAGGTATAACAAATTATTTAGCTTTTCTGAGCATCATTTTTCTCATCCAGTTATAAATTAACCTTGTGTTATCATTTTGAAGTTAAATGAGATGGTATGAGACAACATGTATCATAATATCTGGCATATAAATTTGAAATAAGTTAACTTGTTGCTGTTTTCGAAGTTCTAGATATGGTGAGTCTTTAAATTGCATCCTAACTATCTAACATTAAGATAAAAAACCACTTGTAATCTTACGGTTTATTCTGTTGACAAAAGAAGTATTTTAAAATTTTATACACATGCATACTCTGATGTTATTTTTAAAGTCTGTTTTGTTTTAGTCCTCTGCCTCCCTTTTTTTCTTTTTTCTTCTTCCTCTTTTTTTTTTCTTTTTTTTGCAGTGAAATCTCAAATCTTGAATTCTGGGTCTACACATGGTCAAGAAGTTAATTATTTCATGCCTCAGGTTCCTTGTCTATAAAATGAAAATAATATGGGATAGAGTAGCCATGAGGATTAAGCGGAACTATTCATATAAAGCACCTGTAGGGCTTGGCCCATAGTAACATGCTCATTAGAGATTATCTGGTATTATTCCTTCTCCCTTCATCTTTTCATCAAACCCATTTGGTTGTACCACAGTGCTGCATGAACTGAAAATTCATACAGGGTAGATTGATGCCACTGTTTGTCGCATCAAAGACCTGTGGTCAATCCTTCACACTGCCCACCAGTTTCACTCTTTTTCGTTAGTCAGCTTGCTCCAGCAGTTATTTCTCTTCAGACCTCCAGCTCTGCCTTGGGTTCTCTCCCTTGTAGTAAATGATACTGCCTTCAACTTCTCAGAGAAAAGAGAAAAAGCATCAGGTCGGAACTATGCTTATTTTTTGCCACTAAATCTAGAACTTTACTTGTATTTTCTCCCCTTTTATGTTTTTCTTTTTCCCTCTTTTAGTAGAGGGTGGTGTCCTCTTCTGTCAGAGGCCATGTCTCAACCTGTGCTATGGGTCAGTCCCCTTCTATCTTGTCATGAACCTTAAGTATTTTAGGGTTCTGCCTTTCATATTGGATCTTAACCAACATTAAACATGTTCAAGCCACTCACTCAATCCTCAGAATATAATTCCATTAAATTCTCTGGTGAACCCCTTTGCTGTCTCTCTCATCTGTCATTCATAGCTAAATGTGTCATAAGAAATGTTGACATTTGCCATCTTCCTTTTCTCATCTTTCATACACTTTGAATACATTATAGTTAAGCTTCTACCTCAACTATCATGTTTGGTTTTGCCCTTACTAGTATCACCGTGGTATGGGTGCATCTCAGAATACAAAGAGACTGCTAATCCCCATTCTCCTTGATTTTTTTTTTTTAAAGCAGCATTTGCCATAGTTGGTCATTCCTTCCTTCTTCTAACATGTTTCCTTGATTTCTGTAACAAAGAACTCTCTTTGTATGCCTCTTACCTGCCTTTTTACTGTTTCTTAGCCTCTCCTCCTCCAACTACTACTAACTGCCCCCACCATCCCCCTTAAATAGAGGCATTCTTGGGATTTAGTCCTAGATGTTCTTCTCATGGTACGCGCGCTCTTTACCTTCGGGAGCTTCATGTGCTTCTGTGCGGATGATTCCCAAATTATGTTTCTAGCTTCATTTTCTGAGATTCAGATTCATATATTCATTTGTCTGGTTAATGGAGCCTTCATTCTCTGAAGTACTTCAAACTTGGCACGTCCAAATGAGCTCATAATCACTATCATTCAGTTGTTCATACTGAAACCTGAGAATTATTCTTTTTTTTGTTATTATTTTTTGAGACAGAGTCTTGCTCTTTCGCCCAGGTTGGAGTGCAGTGCCGCTGTCTCGGCTCACTGCAAGCTTTGCCTCCCGGGTTCACGCCATTCTCCTGCCTCAGCCTCCCAAAGTGCTGGGATTACAGGCGTGAGCCACTGCGCCTGGCCATATTCTTGTAAGTTCCGCCTTTCTCCCTACATTATCTGTTGCTAGACTCTGCAGTTTTCTCTTTATTGTCTATTATTTAACATCAAACCACCTTCATTTCTTTCTTGAAATATTCAGTGTTGCTAGTCTTACAGTGTTCACTGGGCTCTTCTCTGTTTTCCATATTGCTCCCAGGATTACTATTTTAAAGCCTAATCTGATCATGTTACTGCCCTGTTGAAATCCTTACCTCTCATCGTGGAATTCTTTTACATGTTTTCTGTCTGGAAATGTTTCTAGAATTTTTTTTTTTTTTCCTTAATGTCACTTGCTCTACTTACTCTTTATGTCTTACCTTATATTTCTGGTAAGCTTTCCCTGACCCACGTACTCCCCGCTGGCTGCAGTTGCTCTCATTCTACCTAGTACTATTCCTTTGCAACATTTATCACAGTCATTAACGACCCAACTGTTCAGTGTGTAGTTTGCCCACTAGACTGTATGAGGATGGAAACAGTGTTTGTGTCACTATTAAGTCTTTAATACCTACCACAGCTCCTTGTACAAACTAGGCACTTACATATGTGTTTAATGAATTGGTGCAGATGTTATATAGTATGTTGTTTTTTTAATAAACTACACTTTTAAAAAATGCTTATTAAAAATAGCTATTTTAGGCCAGGCACAGTGGCTCACACCTGTAATCCCAGCACTTGGGGAGGCCTAGGTGGGTGGATTACTTGAGGCCAGGAGTTTGAGACCAGCCTGTCCAATGTGGTGAAACCTCGTCTCTACTAAAAACACAAAAAATTTGCCAGGTATGGTGGTGCATGCCTATGATCCCAGCTACTCGGAGGCTGAGGCAGGAGAATCGCTTGAACCTGGGAGGCAGAGGTTGCAGGAAGCCAAGATCATGCCACTGCACTCCAGCCTGGGTGACAGAGTAAGACTCTGCTGCTGCTGCTGCTGCAAAAAAAGGCTATTTTAGATTCAAAAAGAAAGTATTGATACCTTCATGTTCTACAAGATAAATTATTAAAATTTTCATATCCTTCATTTACTTATATTGCCTTTTATGTGTAGTGTTCTAGGGTTAATTAAAATGTACTTAAAAGTACATTTTTATGTTTTTATTTTTTTTGAGACAGGGTCTTGCTGTGTCACCCAGGCTGGAGTCCAGTGGCACAATCTCAGCTCACTGCAACCTCCACCTCCTGGGTTGAAGCGATCCTCCTGCCTCAGCCTCCTGAGTAATTGGGACTACAGGTGTGCACCAGCACACCTGGCCAATTTTTGTATTTTTGGTAGAGATGGAGTTTCGCTATATTGGCCAGGCTGGTCTCAAACTCCTGGGCTCAAGTGATCCACTTGCCTTGGCCTCCCAAAGTGTTAGGATTACAGGCATGAGCCACTGTGCCCAACCAAAAGTACATTTTAA
Source organism: Rhinopithecus bieti (assembly GCF_001698545.2). Taxonomy (NCBI): domain Eukaryota; kingdom Metazoa; phylum Chordata; class Mammalia; order Primates; family Cercopithecidae; genus Rhinopithecus; species Rhinopithecus bieti. Next base: position 1,356,503 of record NW_016814428.1, on the reverse strand, counting down.
AATTAAGGTAAAATTTAATATATGTTGAAATGAATTAAACTGATATATGTTGAAATGAATTAAACTGTACAGAATGATTTTTGACAAACATATGCACCTAACCAGTACCTCATTTAAGATAAAATATGTTTTAATTTTCAAAATCAAAGTTTTCTGTGAACATCTCCACTTTTTTTTTCTTTTTTTTTCCGTAAGACTTTACCCTCAACCTAGGCTCTTAGGTCGTATTACCAAGTATGCAGGTTTCTTGTGGTTACTGGCTCTAACTATTGGGATTTAGATCTTAGGCCCAGAGCAGAAAGAGAGAAGAAACTCTGTTGTCTGCCCACCCACTACCTACTCAGCTAGCTATTTTTTTTTTTTTTTGAGATGGAGTCTCACTCTGTCACCCAGGCTGCAGTGCAGTGGCACGATGATCTCGGCTCACAAGCTCCGCCTTCCAGGTTCACGCCATTCTCCTGCCTCAGCCTCCCAAATAGCTGGGACTACAGGCACCCGCCACCACACCCGGCTAATTTTTTGTATTTTTAGTAGAGATGGGGTTTACCGTGTTAGCTAGGATGATCTGCATCTTATGACCTTGTGATCCATCTGCCTCAGCCTTCCAAAGTGCCGGGATTACAGGTGTGAGCCACCGCACCCGGCTTAGCTGACTTTTACTCTAACAAGGAGGTGTCTGTGTCTAAAATGTTATGCATGATACTGTGGGACACACTCCCTCTTGAGAAGGTAAATAAAGTCACAGGTTACATGGTGGAGATATGCATTGTTCAAAATTTGCCCCACATAACTTTGTTGTTTGGCAGGTTTGGTGTTGCAAAAAGTCAGGTCTACATGTCTCTTGATGGAACATGTGGCCTCTAGTTTCTGCCACTCCACCCCTTCCTAATGTTTGAGACTTGCATTACCTGTTTGGCTCCTGAGTTGTAATCCCTGCTTTACTTATATTTGTTAATTTGATTCATTCTTTTTTTTTTTTTTTTCCTTTTATTTTTGAGACGAAGTCTCGGAGAGCAGTGACTGGATCTCGGCTCACTGCAAGCTCTGCCTCCCAGATTCATGCCATTCTCCTGCCTCAGCCTCCCAAGTAGCTGGGACTACACGTGCCCGCCACCACGCCCAGCTAATTTTTTTTGTTTTTATTTTTAGTAGAGACGGGGTTTCACCGTGTTAGCCAGGATGGTCTCAATCTCCTCACCTCGTGATCTGCCTGCCTCAGCCTCCCAAAGTGCTGGGATTACAGGCGTGAGCCACCGCGCCCGGCCAATTCATTCTTTTATTAAAGAAGTAACTCCGTGTTTAGCTTATAATATTAAAGAAGTAACTCTGTGTTTAGCTTATAAGATAGTTTGGGACTGGTTAATATGTTTCACTTTCATTTTAATTATTCAGATGATTAATGATTGGGAAAAGATTTGATGTTACAGAAAGTTTGTTATATACATTATGTTACAGCCTGAATTATTGATATAATCCATAAGTATTTATTAATATTTGGTTCATGTTTCTCTTTCAAGCTATGAAAATGAATATAATATTAAGGGAAAATTATAGATAGTATCCCATAGGCTACTCACGCAATTACAATTAATGTCAAAGGGAACAAAATCATTTTCTCTCTTGATCTTCTGTTAAGAAGGCTAATAGAAGAATTGCTGCACAAAACTTTATGGAGAATTTCAAAGGTATTTTTGTGTTTCTTCTTGAATTTGTCTATATTTCCAATCATTTTCACAAACAGCAAAGGTAGAGTAGTATTGCAAATTATTCTGAATGGAGAATAGAGGGAATAAATTCAAAGGAATGGGGAGAGAGTAACCCAAGAAAGGAGGGTCACTGCTTCTTTGAGCTATTTGGAAAGTCTTCAAGGATGGGTAAAGAGATGAAGTGGAGTGTAACAATAACTTTATGAAAAGGAGAGAAGCTGAGGAACTCTCTTTTGGTATTCTGGTCTCCTTGGTAAGGTAGAAGGTAGGACCATCAGTTTAGGGTGACAGAAGCATGTGAGTTGTTGAGCCCTTAAGGAGTGTGGTAGGCTGCCCCCCAGCCCCCTAATCCCAAAATAAGTCCATGACTAATCTTTGAAACCTGGGCATGTTAGCTTTATATGCCAAAAGGAACTTTGCACATGTGATTATGTTACGGATTTTTACATGAGATTATCCCAGGCTGTTCCCCTGGGCCTGATGTAATCATACTGGTTCTTACCAGAGATGAAAGAGTCAGTCAGAGAAAAAGGGTGATATGATTGTGGAAACAGAGACTGGAGTGATGCACTTTGAAGCCGGAGGAGGGGGCACCAGCCAAAGAAGACAGATGACCACTAGAAAAGCAAGGAAATGGATGCTCCCTGAGAGCCTCCAGAAGGAGCCAGCGCTGCCAACATCTTTGCTTTAGCCCACTGAAACTGATTTCAGTTTTCTAAATTCTAGAATATAAGAGAATAGATAAACCACAAATTCGTGGTAATTTTTACAGCAACAATAAAAAACTAATACAAGGGGAAAAATGGAATGCTCACTGTGCTGTGATCAACTAAGTGTAAATAAATGGATTATCTATAGTTGTGAGGGGCTGATATAGGTGAGTTGGCACAAATTTTGTATAGTGGAGCCAGTTAGAGTTTGTACTTTTTCCAGGGTACTTCGCAGTCTCAGAGAAGAGTGTTCAAATAAGGAAAACTCACTGATAGAATTTTCCCTCTTGGGTGTCGGGGAGAATTCTGAGATAGCGTTTTTGAAATGGTTGCTGTGGGTCCTTGCTGTTAAAGGAAGGACGTGAATCTCGTATGGTCCAGGAAATAGAAGTATTACATATTTGGGATCGGTAGACCTGGAGATCTAGTGAGAATGAGAGGCAGGATCATTCAAGTGTAACAGTAGGAGAGGTGGGAAGAAAAAGATGATCTTCAATGCCAGAGTTATTTGATGTCTTCTAATGATGAGGTTCAAGGTTTGCTTATGTCAACGTGTGGCTGAAGGGAATCTTGATAAAATGGAAGATTAAAATTTAGGCATCTGTAAGGAGTGTGTCAGATTGCTCATTAGTGCAAATGTTATAGTTACCAAAGGTCATAGGTGGCAAGGAGCAGAGTTTAGATGAATACTATAAGCTATTTGCTAAAGCTACCATGGAGAATTTGTGTGCCTTTTTGGAGGCCAGAAGATAGGATGAGAACATAGAGATGATGGAGTCTGTGGGTCTGTGTTTTCTCCTTAGATTTTGATGATTTTGGCTCTTTAAAAAGTTTGTTCACAGTATTCTAGGTTGCACATTTAGAGAATTTTGAAAATAACTGTATTCTGGAAAAGCACAGATAGATTGATTAAGAATTTTCCTGGCACCTTCTCTGCTTTCAGAATGATGTACTAGAAGAAAACAGGATACAGTGACTTTTGGGCTACACCTTTTCAACATTTTGTCTGACTTGACTTTGCTTTTTTAAGAAAGGTCTTTTTAAGACAGGCTTTCCCCATTTGTGCTCTAATTTTTATAGCTATGACTGACCAGTGTCCAGTATCCCGGCATCTTTTTATAGTTATGTCAGAAGCCCAGTACTAGGCCTTATGTCCGGGAAACCAGGGCATCATGAAATACTGTAAAGGTTAATAGTGTGCCTGATAATAAGGGTTTCTTCCTTCCTTAAATTCCTGCTTCTTTTTTCTTTTATGTAATTTTCTTGCTACTTAAAATGTTATTTAATATTTTCAGCTCCTATCTGAAACAGCTTAATAGAAAATAGAACAGTAAACTTTTTTTTTTTTTTTTTTTTGAGACTGAGTCTTGCTCTGTTGCCCAGGCTGTGCCTTGCGAACTGTTTTTCTGAGTGTATGCAGTGATGATTTTAGCAGTCCATGCCATTAAGTTTAGGAAGGCAAGTATTTGGTGTTTATTACTGCCTAACATGAAGTGTAGACCCTGTGGTAAGTAATAGAGCACATTATTTCTTTTCTTTTTTTTAAGATGGAGTCTCCTTCTGTCGCCCAGGCTGGAGTGCAGTGGCGCAATCTCAGCTCACTGCAGCCTCCGCCTCCCTAGTTCAAGCGATTCTCCTGCCTCAGCCTTCCAAATAGCTGGGATTACAGGTACCCACCACCACATCCAGCTAATTCTTTGTATTTTTAGTAGAGACGGAGTTTCACCATGTTGGCCATACTGGTCTCGAACTCTCAACCTCAGGTGATCCACTCGCCTCAGCCTTCCAAAGTGCTGGAATTACAGGTGTGAGCCCCAGCACCCAGCCCAGAAATACGTCACATCTTGATAGAGTAAAGGGAATGAACTTTTGTGCGTAAAGTGGACTCTGACAATGTGCATAGGAAGTTTGGAGTAGTGAGAAAAATGTTTAATGTGAATTAAGAAACTAGTTCCTGCTTTGTCATTAATTTGCTGAAGTTATTTACCCTCTCAAGAGTCTTGTTTCCTTATCTGTAAAATTACTGGACAAGAGCTCTGATTCTTATCTTTTGGGAGAATGGTCATATTTCATAAACTGTCTTCTGGAAGAGGCAGGCATATGTGTATTCATATACCACAGAACATGTACTTGTGCAATTTCAAGGGGTTTTTGGGTGCCTGAAAGCCTGTCTAAGGAATCTGTAAGGATATGTTGATTAGATTATTTTAAATGTTAGAGCCCTTTTAGCTCTAAAGTTTTATACCATCTTAAAACGGAAAGTGAACAGCTAGATGTGGTGCCTGAGAAATTACAATAATGAAGGAAGAAAACAGGAGATGTGGGTAGATTAAGTTGATCACAGTTTCTTTAGGATCTCTTCAAGTGGGTTAATGTAAGCCTTCCTTGGCTATAGTCTCCCCAGTACTGCTACTCAAAAGAGCAAATAATACTTTCACCTTTGGTGTGTGCCAGGCACTGTTTAAGCAATTTATGTAGGTTGATTTATTTAATCCTAACAATATTATTTTATCATTATTGTTGTTATTTTTAAGCAGTACTTTGGGAGATCAATAAAACAAAACAAAAAAAAATACTGTGTTTCTTTGAAAGTAAATGTTATTCCGAATACATAACAAATATCATTTATTACATACCGCTATCACTGTGCCACGTTTTAAATACTTGACCTTAAAGTTGAATGTTTTCTCTATTTTTGTGAATGAAAAACTGAGGTTAGAAAGATTAAGAACCGAGGTTAGAGACACTAACCTGTCAGAATCATACATTTACTAAATAACTGGAGTAGAACATTGGGTTTAAGCCTTTGAATTTGCGGTGTTTGATTGTGATTGAAATGTGAATTTAGAATTTGATTCTAAAGCTCATCGTCTTCACTACTGTGCTGTATCAGTTGCCTCAGTGCAAAATAATTACATTAATTGACTCTGTTTAATAGAGTTTATGATAAACCCAGAGTTTTAAGGTATATCACTTGTTCCATATATTGAAGCATTTAGTTTGTTTACATTTAAAATAATTATTGATACGTTTGGGTTTAAATTTACTGTCCTATGTTTTTCTGTCTCATCTGTTCTTCCTTTTCTCAGCTTTTTTTTTTTTTTTGCTTTCTTTAGATTAATAAGTGTATTTTATTACCCCCACCCCCATTAGCTTATTATTTACATGTTGTTGTTATTTTAGTAGTTTCCTTAGAGATTATATGCATTATATTAGTTTTTTGTTTTGTTTCTTACCACTTTCTGGTAGGGTAAAGGTCTTAGGTCTTAGAACATTTTGACATCTTGGGGTTTTTTCCCCTTTGGTTTTTATACTTTTGATCCTGGGTTGTTTTTGTTTTGTTTTGTGGGAGAAAGGGGCAAGCATGGTATTTTAAAATTTGAATTCCAGTATTGTGTATGAAAAATTGTGGAGGCACTGGGTGATATCATCCTCCAAAGTAAATTTAATTTTGTTCTGGCAGTCAGGTAAAGCACAGTCAGATCACCATGATCTAGTTGAGGCTAGCTTTTAGGCTTTGTTAGTGTTGGTCTGTTAACAGTTTGCCTTTATTTCCAGGACACACCTATTCACAGAGCATAGTTCCTCTGGGGTCTGAACTGGAAGAAAGCCTGAAGTGTTTGCCAGGTTGCCTTTGGAATTAATGTTCCTAGAATTCTAACAGTTGTCTTTTCAGCACAGATCTTCAGCCTCCCTTTGATACTTTCTGTTTGGATTCTTGGTGTTATCACTCTTGCTTGGGATGCTGTATCAGTAAACATCTCAGTGAAAAATTTCTTGCAGAATTGGTGTCTCTTTGTATTTCTCTCCTCTTCAGAACCTTGACTCTCTTAAGTCCTAGCTGCTTGGTAACCAACCCCACTTTTGTCTTTCCGGTTGGGCTCTTATTTCCAGTCCTCCAAATGCAGCAGATGATGGAAAGGAACCAGTGATGGCTGGTATGGGGCTCCTCTCAGTATGTTTGCCTTTTCTCCGGAATCTTGGCCTTGTAAGTCTAGGTTGTTACTCTTGATGCTTTTAAACACTGGGGATTTTTGGTTTGTTTTTTTAATTGTGGTCAAATACATATAAAATTTACCATCTTACCCTTAAGTGTGCAGTTCAGAGCTGTTAAGTGTATGTTCACATTGTTGTACAGCTATCACCACCGTCCTCTCCAGAATTCTTTTCATCTTGCAAAAACTGAAATTCTGTACCCACTAAACAGTAACTTTACATTCCCCCTCCCAAGCCTCTGCCAGCTACCATTCTACCTTTTCTGTTTATGATTTGATCACTCATTACCTCATGTACGTGGAATCATAAGGTGTTTGTCCCTTTGTGACTGGCGTGTTTCTCTTAGCATGTCCTTAAGGTTCATCTGCATTACGGCTTATGTGAGAGTTGACTTTCTTTCTAAGGCTACATAATACAGCATTGCATGTGTAGACCACATTTTGTTTATCTGTTCATCTGTTGATGGACACTTGAGTTGTTTTCACCTTTTGGCTACTGTGAATAATATTGCTATGAACACGGATGTACAAATACCTCTTCAAGACTGTGCTTTCATTTCATTTGGGTGTATACCCAGAAGTGGAATTAGTGGATCCTATGTTAATTGTTTTTTTAATTTTTGAGGAACTAGTATGTTGCTTTCCATAGCATCTTAGGTTCCCACCAACAGTGCACGAGAGCTCTAATTTCTCCACATCCTTGTCAAAACTTGTTATTTTGTATGTTGTGTGTGTGTGTGTGTGTGTGTGTGTGGTTTTTTTTTTTTTTTTTTTTTTTTTTTTTTTTTTTTTTTTTTTTTTTTTTTTTTTTTGATAGTAACTCTTCTAATGGGTATGAGGTAGTAGCTTTTTATTTTCATCCAACTTTTGCAGTTCTTCCTTCCAGGGGAGTTGGTCTTACAAAAGCTTTTCTTTCAGTGCTAAAGGTGGAACAACATTTTGAGGTAGATGTTATTTTACAGAGGAGGCAACTGAGACAGATGCTAAGGTCACATCTAGTAAATAGCAGAGACAAGACTGAAACAGAGGCTGTCTGATTCTTGAATCAGTGCTCTGAACCGCTGAATTGTATTGCTTCTCTAATACAGGTCTTCTTTCCTAAAAGATAGTCTTATAAATTCATTGCTGTAAGACCTCAAAGTGTGATTAACTTTTTTTTTTCCTCTGACCTCTAGATTATTAAATTTGAAGTAGAGAACAGTGTTTTTATTTTATGATTTATTGCAGTTTACACAACTTTAGAGAAACATGGGTTTGATTTGTCTAATACCTTGGTAGACAATTCTTAAATGGAAAGTATTTTAAATAGAATTTTTTCACAACTATGTTTTCTTGTTAAAATTTTCAGACCCCGGAGAAGGATTTTTTTCTTTCTTTCTTTCTTTTTCTTTTTTCTTTTTGAGACGGAATCTCGCGCTGTCACCCAGGCTGAAGTGCAGTGGCATGATCTTGACTCACTGCAAGTTCCGCCTCCTGGGTTCACATCATTCTCCTGCCTCAGCCTCCCAAGTAGCTGGGACTACAGGCTCCCACCACCACACGCAGCTAATTTTTTTTGTGTTTTTCAGTAGAGACAGGGTTTCACTGTGTTAGCCAGGATAGTCTCTATCCTGACCTCATCATCCACCCGCCTCAGCCTCCCAAGAAAGATTTTAAGAAAATTTTACTGTCATGGAAACTCTGAGCTTTTCAGTAGTGGCTAAGTCTTCACCAGGTTTTTTGACACCGTATCATATGCTTCTCTACCAGATTTATTAGTAATATTTTTATATCTAGAAATATTAATCTGTACAGTTTACTAATTCATAAGTTACTGGTGCCGTTTTAGAAATGTAGTCAGTTACTGGCATCGCAGAAAGTGTTGACACAGTTCTTTAAACTTGGATCTAATTATAGTTAGACTTTTTTTCCCTTACTATGATTCTGCAGTAGAAACGTTTTGCTACTTTTCTGCTCATTTAAAATTTTTCTATTTCTGTCTTCATTGTATTAAACCTTTTTAAATCTGTATTTTTTTCATTATTTGAAAGTGAACTCTGTTTGAAAATGTTTTATTACTTGTTAATAGAGGATTACCCTAGTGATTGCATTTGGTAAGGCAGGTTCTAACATGTTCTGATAGACTTGCTATAGTTATTTGCCTCTTTTTTTTTTTTTAATTTTAAATATGAGTTTAACTTTTCAGGGTTTATTTCTAGCTTACTAGCAGAATAAGTATTTAATATTTATAAAGATTTTTTAACCCTGTTTACATTTGTCTTTTCCTGTCCTCTTTCACAGTAGTAGACAAAAACAGTTATAGATGTTCTTAGTATGAGAATAAGAAACTGAAAGAAGACTTGTTTAAGAGTTTGATTAAGCAGCTTGACAGTTAACTTAAAAAAACAACTTTCACAGCAATTCACACATGTTTAACTCTTTTTTTCCCCCTAAATAAATAGCTACTACTGGCCATATGTGAGACCAGGCAGAGTATAGGTGAATGAGTACTAACAAATAACCATCCTTGGTCTATTAGTAGTAGTTTTAAAAGTACTGAACTACTTTGAGAGGCTGAGGCGGGTGGATCACCTGAGGTCAGGAGTTCGAGACCAGCCTGGCCAACATGGTGAAACCCCATCTCTACTAAAAATACAAAAATTAGCTGGGCATGGTGGCACATGCCTGTAATCCCAGCTCCTAGCGGGTCTGAGGCGGGAGGATCACTTGAACCCGGGAGGCGGAGTTGCAGTGAGCCAAGATCGTGCTACTGCACTCCAGCCTGGGCAACAGAGCGAGACTCTGTCTCAAAAAAAAAAAAAGAAAAAAAGAGTACTAAACGACTGGACTTTAAGCAAACATGTTATTAAAAGCTCCCTTAAACTTTGTAATAGAACCAGAGGACTCTTGTATTTATACTAAACTTTCAGAGTTGAATGTGACTAAAGGTTAGTTTTAGAATTTGCTTCTCAAACACCTGTTTACTCATAGTTACAAATGAAGCATTAAGATAGGAATGATAAAATAACAATTCTTAAGTTGTTTCTTTCCTTGGGTGTACCATTGATTTTGCCCAGAACCCATTTATCCTAGCTTGCTTTTCTGTAACATAATGACTATGAAAAATATTTACTAAACTTTTTTTGCGGGTAAATTAAGAGTAATAAGAGTTAAATTGTTTTTTGGACTTCATTTTCAAATTTGTTTTTATTTTAACTTTTATTTTGATTTGTTGGTAATGCCATTCCCTGAGTAATGAAGCTATTTAGTGCACTTGAAGAGACACCCATTGACTTTGTGTAGGTTTAGCTTCAAAAGGAACTGTATTTTTACATCTTGTGTCTTGACACCTTTGAGCATACTTTTATGTGTTGAATTTGATTTCTTATACATCATTTAACTATTTAGGTATCTTGGTAAGGTGAAGAGGAAAAGGCACATCTTTGCCAAGATGGTGGAAGTAGTAATATCTGTGGTCTTGTAGGGCCAAGTATTTTGTTTGTTGGTGTCCTCGTGTCTTCTGGGCATGCAAAGAGTCCTAGGTCTTGAGTAAGCATTTGCAGGAGTTTTCCATGGAGGTCACCTGGTTGAGCTTTCCTTCTCTTGTGGCTTAGAAAGACTCCATTTCTCTCCACTCCAGCTCCTAGAGACCTGCCTGTCCTAGTTGATGTTTTAAAACAGGTAGTGCTTTTGTATTTTTTATCCAGCCTTTATAGTTCTTGGCAGGGAAGTTGGTCTTAAAAGCTATTTATTTTCAGAACTAGAAGTGGAAATGAGTGGAATAGCATTGTGAGATAGATGTTACAAATGAAGTGCTTATGTTACAAATGAAGTTGGTTTATCAAGCTTACTGTATGGATGAAGTCCGATGCAGAACCAGCTGTGAAAAAGGGGTCATGAGATGTGTCCCCACCATTGGCTCTTGTCTAGCTTGTGAAAGTTTTTGCTCATTGCAGGCCTGCTTGGGCAAGGAATAGCAGCCCTTGAGAGAGAACTGTAAATAGAGGTTTAAAATGTGATTTATCTCTGTGGTGATGAAACTCACATCTCTTTATATAAATATAATGCTTGACTCACATTAGGCTTTCAGACATGTTTTTCAGAACATTTTATATTTAAAATGCCTGTTTTGGCTTTAAAAAGGCAGATAGAAGCAGCCACCAACTTTCTATCTCTGCTAAGCTCTCTTTAGTAGATAAGGACTAATGTCAAACTCATACTACATTTTGGTCAGAGCCTGGGGTTAAGACACTTTAAAGTCAGTCTTTAATTTTTTTTTTTCTCTTTTGGAATGATTCTAAAATCTTTTTCATACTTTGAGATTACTAGCTAGAGGTTAACCGGAGCTGGGGCTTTTTAAAAAATCTTAAAAAATAGACACATAAAAATTAAAACCTCACAAGAATTTAAATGATACTAGAATCATATCATGTGCGTATCACAAGTTTACTGTGAATATATGTTTACATTTCTGTTTAACATATGCACACATAAATATTCAAGGGTTACGCATCTGTACCCTTAATTGTACTCGATGGTAATTAATCATATGTGTTAGACATTTAATATAAACGGTTATTTAGTATTACTATTAATAGTTTTATAGAGCCACACTTAAGTTTCTGTGTTTCTTCTCCATTTATTAGCTCTTTGTTATCTATAATGAAATTTTAGGGTTATCAAGTCTTTCTTAATATTATGTGTCATTTAATTATAATCACACACATCTTGACTGTCTCAAGTTGAAAGACAAAGGCTTAGCTCTTATACCACAGTATCCTGTGGCTTTAAATATTGTATGTTCTGCCTGCACCTTCCAGCTTCAGGTTGATTTTATCTCAAAACCAAAATACTTGTGACCATAAGTGTTTTCAGATTTCTCATTTTGGGGGGATTTTGGAATATTTGCATATACATAATGAGAGATTGTAGGGATGGAACCCATGTGCTAAACATAAAAATCATTTCTGTTTTATATACACCTTATATACATAGCCCAAAGGTAATTTTATACAATATTTTAAGTAATTTGTACATGAAATAAAGTTTTGGCCGCAACCTGATGCATGAGGTCAGTTGTGGAATTTACTTGTGGCATCATGTTGATGCCCAGAGTTTCAGAGTTTGGAGAATTTTAGATTTCAGATTTTTGGATTGGGATGCACAAAACTGTATGTGTTCTCATCTCATGCCTTGGCTTCCTTTACTGAAGCATCATTTTCCTCTATACACAGCATACCTGAAGAATTCATCAGTTGTGACTGGTGTCTTTCTGCCTTTTTGCCAGAGGGCTTAAGATAGCAGACATAATAGGCCATAAGGTAATAGATTTACCTCCTTTAGTAGTGATACCATCACTGTGCTTAAAGTTGGGACGGGGGAAATCCAAGCCATGGGAGACCGATAACACATAGAAAGGGAAGAAGTAGTGAAGTGTATTTGTATTTGATCCTGCATGTATGTTATTTTTTGGTGAGAGGATTAAGCTTCATAGGATATATTAATGTTTTAGAGAGTATCTTTACCAGCACTTTGTTTTACTGAGGGCCACAATGAATAAGTGACTTACTTAAGGTCACATAGCCAGTTAACAATAGAGCCAGGATCATATAAAGAATTCCTAACTTCACATCAAATGTTATTATTATTATTAGAGGTTTTGTATTAAAAAATTTACCGTAACTGTTAGATCACCCTTAGAAAAGTTTGATAATTTCCATACAGTCCAGTAATTCCTCTCTTAGAATCCACCCGAGAAAAATGAAAGCTTATGTCCACAAAAATATTGTATCCAAATGTTTATAGCCACATTATTCATAATAGACAAAAAATGGAAATAACCCAAAATATCCGTCAGCTGATAGATAAGCAAAATGTGGTGTATCCATGCAGTGGAGTGCTGTTTAGCCCTAAAAAGAAGGAAATACTGTTATACGTTACAACATTAATAAACCTTACAAACTTTATGCTTAGTGAAGGAAATCAGACACGAAAGATTATATATTACAGGATAATTCTGTGAAATGACCAGAAAAGGAAATTTATAGAGACTGAAAGCAGGAGTGAACAAAGGACTTGTCAGAATTGCAGTACTTTCTATTGTAGCTGCAAATACTGATGAAAGGTTCTCTTACTACTGTTAGGCTTTTGATTATATACTGTTAGACTTAAGATTATATCAATAATCTTCCATATTTTTCACTTACCAGTTTAACTTTGTGCTTATTGAAGTTGGTATTTTTCAAACCTGTGTATTTGAATTGTACTTCTTATTATTAATATATAATTTAATATTGTGTAAATTGATAAAATCTTGTGAAAAAAATAAAACTTTTTGTTTGGCAAGCTAGATTGAATGCTTTGTAAAGACTTCATAAAAGCAAATGGCTACATACTGGTTTGAATTAAGTGTAGGTAATTTAAGACATTGGAGTGAAAACAGTAAAAAATCCAGAAGGATTTTACATTGAGATTACTTCATAAATGCCTCTAGTTCATGCTTCACCTTAATGAAACAACTAGGAATGCTATACAATTTATTATGTATGAGTGTTTATAAGTACACTATTTATTTATTTATTCATTTATTTAATTTTATTTTCAAAATGGGGTCTTGCTCTGTCACCCAGGCTGGAGTACAGTGGCACAGTCTCGGCTTACTGCAGCCTCCTCCTCCTGTGTTGAACTGATTCTCCTGCCTCAGCCTCCCGAGTAGCTGGGACTACAGGTGCGCACCACCACGTCCAGCTTTTGGTATTTTTAGTAGAGACATAGTTTTACCGTATTGGCCAGGCTAGTCTCAAACTCCTAACTTCAAGTAATCCAACTGCTTCAGCCTCCCAAAGTGCTGGGATTACAGGCGTTAGCCACCCCACCTGGCCTGTACGTATACAATCTTGAACTGCAGTCACAGGACTTATTTTCAGAGAAAGTCCTGATGTCTGAATGAACATTTACATTTTTAAATTAAAACGTTTAAGATGCAAGTGTTTGTATATGTTATAATAGTTTCACTGTTTTTACTGCCTGTCTTTAACCATTCAGATAGTGGTTTTGATCACATTGGTTAAAAGGTATTCTCCTGTCTCTGGTGCTTTTCTGTACAATATATACTTATATGTAGAACTTAGAAAATCAAATTTGTAAAATAATTTAAGCAATAATAGTGATTATTTTATAATAAAAGGGATTCTTGTTGCTTTTGAGTTATTTATGCTAGTTTTATTATGTACATATTCTGTGCTGAGAAGTAAAACACAATTACTATGATAGTAGGGAAAGGTTGGGCCTGGAGGTCATATGAGATGAAAGAGGAGATTTACAGGTGGTGGCTCACACCTGTAATCCCAGCACTGTGGGAGGCCGAGACGGATGGATCACGAGGTCAGGAGATCGAGACCATCCTGGCCAACATGGTGAAACCCCGTCTTTACTAAAAATACAAAAATTAGCAGGGCATGGTGGCGGGTGCCTGTAATCCCAGCTACTTGGGAGACTGAGGCAGGAGAATCGCTTGAACCTGGGAGGCAGAGATTGCAGTGAGCTGAGAACACACCACTGCACTCCAGCCTGGCAACAGAGTGAGACTCTGTCGCATAAAAAAAAAATAGAGTGGTAGCCATCAAAAGAAAGGAAAGAGGCTGGGCTCGCTGACTCATGCCTGTAATCCCAGCAGTTTGGGAGGCCAAGGTGGGTGGATTACAAGGTCAAGAGATCAAAACCATCCTGGCCAACCTGGTGAAACCCTGTCTCTATTAAACATACGAAAATTAGCTGGGCGTGGTGGCAGGCACCTGTAGTCCTACGTACTCAGGAGGCTCAGGCAGGAGGATCGCTTAAAACAGGAGGTGGAGGTCGCAGTGAGCCAAGGTCGCACCACTGCACTCCAACCTGGTGGCAGAGCGAGACCCCGTATCCGGAAAAAAAAAAAAAGAGGGATGTGGTCAGAGGGAAACTTTGAATTTAAGATCTTGAGGATGGAAGTGTGAAGTCCAAAAACTTCGAAGTCATCAATGAAAATTTTGAACTCATGAAAATTGATGGTAAGATTTGAAAACTGTGAGCTCATGCTGAGATTATATAGAATGTAGAAATGTGAGCACTAAAGAAGATAATATAAAAAATAGCTTTCCTTGTTGTTAGGTGTATACCATCATACAAGATGAATGAAAGGAGAAGGTTGGAGGAATGATGTCATAGGAAGCAAGGACTGCATGTAGAGAATTTAATTAAAATTGGGGCCGGGCATGGTGGCTCATGCCTGTAATCCCAGCACTTTGGGAGGCCAAGGTGGGCAGATCGCTTGAGGTCAGGACTTTCAAGACCTGCCTGGCCAACTGGGGAAACGCCATCTCCACAAAAAAATAAATTAGCCAGGCATGGTATGCCTGTAATGTCAACTACTCAGAAGGCTGAGGCAGGAGAATTGCTTGAACTCGGGAGGAAGAGGTTGCAGTGAGCCAAGATGGCACCATTGCACTCCAGCCCAGACAGCAGAGTGAATGAGACTCCATCTCAAAGAAAAAAAAGTTTGGAAAGTTGATTAATAATATTCTGGTTACATTGTTAATATGGTATAGCTCTCTTCATGTTCACCTTATCGTTAGCTATAACCTATAGATGCATGTTCAAGAATCTGGTGAAGGTTATGGGCTTTCTTTCCAAAGTACTTAAGCGTGAACAAACATAATAACTTAATAATTTTAGAAGGCTTACAGACCCACCAAAGCTCAGAGATATCCTTATTGAGATGAGAAGGGAATTAAACAGTAGTTTTATTTCAGTGTGTTTTGCTATCAATATGGATTTTCAGGGAATGCACAAGACCGAACTTTTATAACCAACACTTCTGGATTATCTGTGCTCTATAAACTGAGATATCTACAATCATGTTGGTAAGAACTTGAAAGTATAATCTGTTGGAAGTGACAGTAAGTAGAGGTGTTTTAATTATGTAATACTTAATGCTGCTCTATTATATGCATTCGAGCCTTTTAATATTTATCAGTAACAGTCTAAGTTGTATAAATCCGTACTTTATTCAGCTCTCAATTTTACTTCCAAGAGTATGATCTTCAAGTACAGTATTTAAGAGTGAACCATGTTTGAGTATGCTGTGGCTTTGGGGAGAAGGTGTGCTGCCTGTTTACTTTTTTTACTCGCTTTTTTGTTCCTGACTGTGATGCTTGCTTTTTCCCCTTTTTCTTAAGGTAAATGGGCCACCATTTATACATTGTCAGTTGTAAAAACTTAACTTTATGTAACTTGAGAGGTGCTAGAAAGTTCCACATTACTTAAGATCGTTTGAAATGTTTCTCACCTGAAAAATGATTGCTTTTGGAGTTTTATTTCCTTTATTTGTATTGTAGCACACAATAATTGTTATGTTCACAAGAATTGTACTCATATTTATTTGACTTTAACTGTAGGACCGTGTATATGTACAACAAAATAATGTGGAGAATGTCTACAATTTGGGATTAATTATTTTTCGAGATCAAGTTGTACGTTATGGGTGTATTAGGGATCATCTACGGCAAACTCTGTTGGATATGATTGCAAGAGAGCGGAAAGGAGAAGTTGTAGACAGGTAAAATTTCTCTTCACTCTGGTGGTTTTTGTTTTTAGTGATTATATTTTGAGAAAGATTCTCTTAGTTTTATTAAAATAAATAAAAGTTTGAATGTTCAGCACATTGGGAAAATCCTCAGAAACTTTGTATCAGAGTTAACAGTTACCTAGAATTTAATTTGAAAGCACACATCTTTTATATTTTTAGAAGAGACTATCCTAAACTTTTATTTAATATGCTTTTCAGCTAGTCATCACTTTTGGCTTTTCATTTATTTTTCATGCCAGCATTTTGTTTCTTTTTTTCTGTATAATAATTTTATTTTTTTTTCTTGAT
The DNA here is from genome assembly GCF_001698545.2 of Rhinopithecus bieti. Taxonomy (NCBI): domain Eukaryota; kingdom Metazoa; phylum Chordata; class Mammalia; order Primates; family Cercopithecidae; genus Rhinopithecus; species Rhinopithecus bieti. The sequence continues at coordinate 1,340,206 of NW_016814428.1, read as the reverse complement.
CTTTTCTTTAAGGGCTTTTGTCTGTCCATCATTCCTAACATTTTTGAAGAAAACTGTCGAACATAGTCTAAAATGACTAACTACTGCTGTGCCCCTTTTAAATCAGAGTTCATCCCCCTTCATAACAATGATTGCAGTGTCATTTTGGTGATGCTGCAGCTAGAGTGGCTTGAAATACAAGATTTTTTTCTCTCTTTATCTGTTTTCAGAAGAGCTGTTAGATGAAAATGTGTAAAGTTCTTTTTATTTCAGCTTTGGTGCTTGATCAGGATTGTCCAAAATCCATTTAGTGCAAAAAGTTATATTGCCCAGGAGTAGCTATATATTGGACCCATGTCTGGCAGTACAGCTTAATATGCCTGTCTCCCTCCTTCCTTCTGGATAAACAACCTCTCTATGTTTTCAAATACATAGAAATATTTAGACATTTTAATTTTCTTTAAAAATTTTGTTGTAACAGAGTAAGAACACCTTGAGATAAATAGCCGTGCAGTCAAGATATGCTTTCCAACTTAAAATTAGGCTAAATCCTTTTGTTTTACATGAGTGGCCTGTGGGAGATTGGTCACTTCAATAAAAGTTAAATGTCCTGAAGATACTTTTACCTACTACTTTTGTAATTTAATGTGAATTTTTAATGTAATTTAATTATCAAGTGATACAACTTTTTTCAACAGAGGCGCAATAAGAAATGCTTGCCAGATGTTAATGATTTTAGGTCTCGAAGGAAGATCAGTCTATGAAGAAGATTTTGAGGCTCCTTTTTTGGAAATGTCTGCAGAATTTTTTCAGGTAATCTGTGAAAATGTTAATAATCTTTTAAGATGTTCTTAATGTTATTTAGTTACCAATTTAACTATTTTGACCTTTTTTGACTGAGGCCCATTGAGGGAGGGGAGTATGCAAAAAATGCCCATCAGCACACCTATCTCACATTCTGACCATTCCAGTTAAGCAGCTCATCGATAACAAATTGGAGAGCTTGAACTTACACACATGGTTTTTAAAATGACAGAGATAATCCTTGAACAGTGTGGGGCATAAAGACGCTGACCCCGCTGTGTGGTCGAAAGTCCACATGACACTTTTGACTCCCCAAAAACTTAACTAATAGTGTGCTGTTGAATGAAAACCTTACAGATAACATAAACAGTTGATTAGCATATATTTTATATATGTATTGCATATTGGATTCTTACTATAAAGCTAGAGAAAAGGAAGTGTTATTAAGACCATTATACAGAAGATAAACTATAATTTACTGTTCACTAAGTGGAAGTGGATCATCAAGGTCTTCATCCTCGTCTTCACATTGAGTAGGCTGAGGAAGAGTAAGAAGGAGGGCTTGGTCTTGCTGTCTCAGAGGTGGCAGGGGAGGAAGAAAATCCACTTCATGGACCTGTGCAGTTCAAACTTGTGTTGTTCAAGGGTCAACTGTGTGTTATAAAACTGTAAACTTAGAAATATCCTTAACATTTTACTATATCTAATATTATGAATTATTTAAGTACCATAAATTCACAGCAGTACGTCACCAACAAAGTCTCATCTGCAGGCTTTTAGTCACTTAAATTACTAGTAAAACACACATAAGGATATGAATGATTCTGTAGTGCGTATTTGCCTTAAAGGTTGTTGATTAAAAGGTTACAGGCCAGTGAGTACTATCGATAGAAATTTGCAACAGTGGTCCAAACCAACTAAATTGCTAAAAGTAAAGCTAAACTGGTACTAATTTGTAATGAAATGATGATAACAATAATAACTGAGTACCAGTAAGCATAAGATAGTATTTATAAGGTAACTGTAACCAGGCATTTTTCCTGAAAACCATAACTATCTGAGGATAACATAACATAGCATAACATAACATTCCATAACAGTAGGAATTTTGTAGTGTTGCCAAAACAGATGTATTAGTAAGAAGCTAAAGTGTTGGCTGGGCGCAGTGGCTCACGCCTGTAATCCCAACACTTTGGGAGGCCGAGACGGGCAGATCACAATGTCAGGAGATCAAGACCATCCTGGCTAACACGGTGAAACCCCATCTCTACTAAAAATACAAAACTGTTAGCCGGGCGTGGTGGCGGGCACCTGTAGTCCCAGCTACTCGGGAGGCTGAGGCCGAAGAATGGCGAGGCGGAGCTTGCAGTGAGCCGAGATTGCGCCACTGCACTCCAGCCTGGGTGACAGAGCAAGACTCCTCCATCTCAAAATAAATAAATAAATAAATAAAAAGATTATTAGTTATTTAAAAATTCTTATTCTCAAACGTTAGTGTATATGTTTACTCCTTTGAGACTGGGAGTGGGATGGCAGGAAGACTTTAGTAACCAGCAGTATACCAGCAAAGCGTATAATAAACATGATGAATCTTTCTGGTTATAATTTTGCATTCATACAAATCAAAAAAGAACATCCCACTCTATCTTGGAGTCAGAAGCTTCTATATTTTTGACCCTCACTGGCATATATATTTACTTTTTCGGCTATTTTTTGGAGTGCATTGGCACAGTTTGAAAACATTGTTTACAGGTAATGTTTTAATTTAGTATTATGTAAATACCGAAGGCTTTAAAGGGTATAATTCAGACTATATCAATCTTTGTAATGAGAAATTACACAAAATCCTGTTAGTACTTATTTTACTTAGGCTGATTTATTATAAACACTATAGAAACCCAGCTAAAAGCAAAACACCTTTTCTTCTATATTAAAAAATTACATTTTTAAATTGCAGATGGAAAGCCAGAAATTTTTAGCAGAAAATAGTGCTTCAGTATATATAAAGAAAGTAGAAGCTAGAATTAATGAAGAGATAGAACGAGTGATGCACTGCCTTGACAAATCAACGGAAGAACCAATTGTGAAGGTGGTTGAGAGGGAACTCATTTCCAAGCACATGAAGACTATAGTAGAAATGGAGAATTCTGGGCTAGTACATATGTTGAAAAATGGAAAGACAGAAGGTAAGTGTTACCGATTGAAAAATAATTAAATCCTTATTCTGCCTTATCAATATTTTTAAAACTTTCCTACATTTAAAGCAGGTATCAGTTTTCAAGAAGTTGTGTGTTTTTCAAGAAGTTGTGTGCTGTTAACCTGGGTGGGATTTCCAAGCTTGATACTGTCTTACCAATGAAGATTTTAGATATTTCTAATGAATTGAGCATTTCCTGTCTTTAAGTCTCATTTTATGTTTTTCTTAATCCAGAAGATAAAAGGTGTAACAGTATTGGTGAGCCCAATGAGCTCCTCGTTCATTCCTGTACTTGTCATATACCAAAGGATGTGGGCTCTCTTTATTCCTACATACTCTTGGGGTTTTGTGATTCTCTTAAAATCTTAAATTTCCACCTTAGATTTTTGTAGACTTTCCTTTGGGATTTAGTTGTGATAGGGTGCCGAAAATGCAAAAATATTTGTGTCTTCCATATTGATACACTTAGATAAATTAGATTGGTTTGGGGAACACGGAAGTTACAGAATGGAAAAGGAGGAAGGAGGAGTGCATAAAAGTAAAAAACATTATTGAGATAACTAACATTTATTTTTTGTAGCTATTTATCTTTATTTCCCTGGGGTAAAAAAAAAAAAACTGTGATAAGTATCCTAGAAGAAATTACAAGTTAAAAGAACAATAACCATATCCTCTATTCTTAGTTTCTGAGGCTTTGATTTAAAACTTTGCCTTTATCACTGATATGGTATTAGAAAATTTAAAAAATGATCCCTTGTTCTCCTGCTTCGTAGATGAAATCTGAGCAATATTTTATCCACTTCTTTTTAGTAAAAGAAATACGTATTGCCTCTTGGGGTCATGTGCTATGTAGGGAATGAAAAAAAGTTTTTTTAACAGAGAATTATGAAGAGGAGGATACAAGAGAAGGGAAAAAGAAAGCTTGGTGGGAAGTTGAGCCACGTTATCTCTAGTGGAATCCTTACCTTGTGTTTTAAAATTGTTAAATTTTGTATATATGATAAATCCCT